>NC_051445.1:14716540-14776562 GCF_001649575.2 Kryptolebias marmoratus
AGAAAAGTCTAGTTATTTCCATGCAGTGTCCAGAAAGAGGAGTTGTTCAGCTTGTAGGGCACCACAACTGCTTCCACCCACCTCCATCATCATCATCATATGAAATTACTTTTTGTCACAACAAAAAATAGTGGCTGGTAAAATATTTGAGTGGCTGGTAAAAAAATTTGCCACTATGGCTGGTGGACAAAATTTTTAATTTCCAGCCCTGACCTGGACTATCTGAATTTGACCCACCTGAAAATAATTGAGGAATGGCGAATAAGACCAGATTCGTCACATTCTCTCACTGATCAGGACTGTGGAGCAGAGGGGGTGAGATATTCATTCATTAGTTCCGGATTTGTAGACAAACTCAAAGAAAATGGCTTAATTGTTCATACTCAGGTAAACAATTTGGGCATTAGGTGCACAGAAGTCATATTTATCTGTCTAAAAAAAGCAGGGTGAAATCCCAAAAGGGTGCAGCAGACCTCATTCTAGCAGCTGATGCAGCTGGAACATCTGTCTCAGCGTTACATAAACCCAGTGGCTGTGTCCCTGTAGGTTAGTCCAACATATCTGTACTCTGATGGTTTATTATTGCACCTTTACATTGGTAAAGGACTTACAAGAGAGGTGAGAATTACTCAAAAACACTTACAGATACTCACTTTAACCTCCTGCCTTCAGGGCAGAGGTACAGAAGTCTGCAGACCAGTTTTCCCCCAAGGCATCACCATTTTAAACAACTAACTAGTGTCTGTTTCTATCTTCCTTCATGTAACATGAACTCTCTAAATCATAGGTGTCAAACTCCATTCCACGGGGGCCGCTCTCCTGCATATTTTAGATGCATTTTTGCTTTTAAACACCTGCTTTAAATGGATGACCTGTGGACACGCTGCTGCAGAACGTCGTGATTTTGTGAGGAGGTGATTGAACCATTCGAATCAGGTGTGTTGGAGCAGAAAAACCTAACACTTCCAGGACAGCGGCCCTCGAGGCCTGGAGTTTGACACCCATGTTCTAAATGATTCAAACTGCATGCTATCTGCACCTTATAGACTCATCCTTGTACAGCTGTGCATTATCTGTAAATATTCCTTTTTGTGTTGTTTTTTTTACCCCTTTAAATTAAATCCCTTGCCTGTTCTTTACACATCTGACCAATAAATATGATTATGATTATAACAGAAGAACCAGAATCATTCAGTTTGAATCAAAAATGTATGCGTTACCAAAAACAAATGACTATCTTTGGCTTTTTATCCACGCGCAGACAGCCTATGAGTGTGAGGAACAATGAATATGTCCTCAGCTTTTGCACACGTCGACTGCGCGGACTACGCCTCGGGCCCTTTATCACACACAGCAGGCAGGATCCACCCAGGGAGATTAACTTTGAACACTTCTGAGCAGCTGAACGTGAAGATATGAACATCTGCCTCAACACAGAGTTCACACATGTTCAAGCTATGTGGGCTGGTTGGATGCACACTGCCCCCTGTCGGGGTGGCTCTGTAACTGCACATGGATGCATCAGACAGTGGAAGTGGTCCTCAGTGTGTCGTTCTGCTTAATGATGCAGGACATTTGTCACATTTTTAGTCCCGGTGAAGAAGCTGCGTTTCCTCTAAAACAAGATGCAGCGAAACACACACCATTAAAGCACCCAAATGGCGTTACTGTGGGGTGTGTGTTTTAATTGGGTCACTTAGGAACAAATCCCAGCCCTGATTCTCAGAGCCCCCACAGCTACGGCTTTGCAAACTTCAGTTTAGTCTTTTTCTGCCTTCCTAAAAGCACTCGTGTCCTTTTTGAGCCTCCAGCGTAAAGCTGAGGCGGAAAATGCCAATAAAACCTGCTCCAGCTTCAAGCTCTGCCCAAGTGTCTTGCCAATTGTTTTGTAAACTCAGACGTCTGTCATTAAGGCTCTCCTGAGGATACAAAAACGTCAGCACAAGTAATTCAAGGTCTTGTGGTCACTGCTTTAGCCTTTGCTTTTTCCTTTTATTTTTCTTAATTATTTTTACACCCTTGGTGTCGCTCTCAGGAAGACCTTTTGTCTTCGCCATTTGTGTGAGAGAAACTGGAAAGCCCCCTTTTTTCCCCAAATGCAGGACTAACTGGTTTATTTATGTGAATTATACAGCCACTTAACACAATTCAAGATGGCTGCCACAGCCAACTGACCTTTAAGAACACAAAACTGGCCGTAACTCAGTGAATTCTGCACATATGATGCTAAAATTTGGAATGGTAGTGGCTGAGACTGATCGTCAACTCATGTTCTGAGCCCTAACCGATTGTCCAAGATCTTTGTTTTAAAATGTTGTCTTTAACGATTTGCAGTCAACTCTGTCTGTCTGTTAGCAAAATATCTCATGAACCACTGGCCTGATTTTAATGAAACTTTAAGGAAATAATCACTGGATGTGCTTCTACAATGGATTAACGTTCGAAGTCAACCCAACTCAAGATGGCCGCCACAGCCAATCAACATTAGCCACCACAAAAATGGTTGTAGCACAGTTGATTTTACAGATATTGAGCGAAACCTTGGTGTGGTAGTAGCTAAGAGTCTTTCACAACACATACTCCAAGAGCAACTCGTTGTGTTGGATCTTTGCTTTAAACCTAAGCGTCATAAATGTTGAAGACACTTTTTGTCTGTTAGCAAAATATGCCATGAACCACTGGGTCAAATTTAATGAAACTTTAAGGAAATAATCACTGGATGTGCTTCTACGATGGATTACCATTCAAAGTCAATCCCGTTCAAGATGGCCGCCAAAGCCAATCAACATTAGGCACCACAGAAATGGGTGCAACTCTGTTAATTTTGCAGACGTCGAGCTACAACTGGGTGTGGCAGCAGATGAGAGTCTTTCACAACACATGCTTACGTGACATTTCACAGTGAGGCTGCACAAAAAGTTATTTTAAAAGTTTGACCAAAACACCTACAACTTGTAGTCTAAAATTATGGAAAGAAAGGCAGCGGGTGACATGCTTTTTTTTCCCAAGGAACACTAGGAATATCCTCGATCATAAAAAAAAAAAAAAAAAGAAGTTAATTTGACTTTTTTTTTTATTTAAGAATATGCAATTAAAAGTCTAACATGTTTTTTTTAAGTTTAGGTGAGCCTAGTTCACATCCTGTGCTGTAACCAGTTTGAGGCTTTTATTTTTGAAAGTGTCCCAGTCTGGTGAACAGAACAAAGCAACAAACCCATCAGGGGAACAAAGTGGGACTTTCTTTTTTTTTTCTTCTCTTGTTATGTGTGTGTGTGTGTGTGTGTGTGTGTGTGTGTGTGTGTGTGTGTGTGTGTGTGTGTGTGTGTGTGCCCAGGAAGCAGCCATGCAAGAAGCTCATAAAACCAGGAAGAAAAAAACCGTGGATAGGAGCAGCAGCAGCAGGAGGAGCACCAGGAGCCCTGTGTGAGAAAGGAGCCGCTCACACACCGGGAGAATGAAGTTATGGCTTTAATATGGCCGACAAAGGTCCATTCCTGACTTCTTGTATCATTTTCTACCTCTCCATTGGAGCCGCGATATTCCAGATCGTCGAGGAGTCCAACTGGACCTCAGCCAAAGACACATACATCCAAAAGAAGGAGGAAATCCTCACAAAGTTCAAGTGCTTGACAAAAGAAGGGCTCGATGAGATCCTGCAGGTAGGAAGCTTTTATATTCAATCAAAAAGCTCAAACTTTAGCCTGAATTTAAAAAAAAGAAGAGAAAAGAAAAAAAAAAAGCCCAGTATTTCTGTTCCTCTGTGAGTCATGCTTTGGTTTAATAGCAGCTTATTAAAAAGGCTTGCTGGTAATCTGTTTTTCCCCCCACTGCTTGTAACAAAAACAACCTCACTTTACTGAACTGAACAGCTGAAAGCTCTTCCCTTTTAAAAATGTGACTCAACAGCACCGACAAGTCCAGTTTAAACCCATTTCTCGTGAAGGACAAAGTTGTGGTCAACATGCTAAAACATGCTTGTAAAAGTAGTTCCTGCCTGGGTAACATGACTTCACAGGGTAACACTTTGCATACTTTCTCCTCAGGGCTCGTCAGGGCACAGTATGAGTATGTATGTCACATGTATACTTCTTTTTAAATGTGTCGTGACGTTTCCTGTTTTCAACTCTCCAGATTGCGTCAGAGGCCGCAGGCCAAGGTGTGGCCATCACCGGAGACAATCACCGCAGCACATGGGACTGGAGCAACTCTGTCATCTTCGCCGCCACCATCGTCACCACTATAGGTGACATTTACCCGCTGGGCCATTATAATCGGTGTTCTCCTGGGGCTTTACTGACAACACCTCACATCGTACATTTGTCGTTTTGTTGTTTGTTAAACAGGCTTCTCGTTCACTGTGTTTCCTGAAGGTTAAAAGTGTTTTTTTTGACAGTTGATTACATTTCATTTTAAGCTGAAATGGATTTGTGTTTGTTTTTGTTGGGAGTTAAACTAAAAGTGAACCTTAGAGCCACAGTAGCTGTCAAAATAGGCAATGTTTCTATGCTTTTGTGTATCATCTATGATAAAAATAACCACTCAAATGCACAGCGTTCACTGGCAGAAAAGGTCTACTGCACAATTTGTAATAAATGAGCAAAACTAGCAGAATCGGGTTCTGTTGCCAAAAAATGACAAGTCCTTTGTTTACATTCAAACACTGACGAGTGCACTTTGGACAGTCTCAGCTACTGAGTCCGGAGAATAAGCCCCGGATGGAAACGGAGTCAGAGGGAGAACGATGGGAACAGAAACGCCAGGTGGAAAGAGAAACGATAAAGTCCTTCTTCTTCTGAAAAGAAACGGCAACTAAAAGCTGTGGAGGACGAGAGTCGACAGAAGTGGAGTCATTTAGGGGGAGGGGAATTGAGTGAAGGAGAGAGTTAAAGCAAAAGTTGGGGTTAAGATCAGCTGAAATGAGCTGCACCGAGACACTTCCTGTGACTAATCGCCAATTTGGTTGTGAACAAAGGAGAGCAATTTTTGCTGTTTTTCTAACGCAATCCTTTTTTTTTTTTTTTTTTTTTTTTAAACAAAAACCCTGATGGGTTTCAGTTGCATTAACCACCCAAAACAATCATCACTGACACCTAATCTCAGTGTAGGAGGCAGTGAGTGTCCATGGGATTGATTAAATATGTGACCTGTCAGAACGAGGACAGGCTGCAGAGCAAAAAAAAAAGAAGAGGGGTGGGATTTTTAAAAACAAATTTTCTGTAATTGAGATTTTTTTAAACATTAGCAGTCCCAGTAACTAAAATATGAGCTTTCTAATCTACCTTTTTTAATGTCTTCATTAATAATCCCTTCACACAGTGGTTGGAGTCACTGTGAAGCTCGAGGATCCCCTCTTTTTAAATATTGGGCAGGAATCCCAGGTGACATCACTCAAGACCAATAAAACTAAAAAGGCACACTCGTAAACAAAACTAGCTTGTTGCCAGCCTGGTGACAAATCACCAAATTATGTATCAGTTTGAAGCTTCTGAGATGTAGAATATAAAAATAAGTGTTGAATTGTTCCTCACAGACGCATTTTGCCAACACGAGTCACATTTACGCTCAGTTCACTGCGGTCCTTTATTACAGACGCTGCAGCAACAGCACATTTTGAAAAACTTCCCCCCCCCCCAACCACAGAGCAACGGATTAAAACTGCTAAAGCTATTCCTCTCCTCTCGGTAATCTTCAGGTTATGGCAATATTGCTCCAAAGACCACCAACGGGCGGGTGTTCTGCATCCTGTATGGCCTCTGCGGGATCCCGCTCTGCCTGGTGTGGCTGAGCACGCTCGGCTCGTTCTTTGGTGACCGGGCTAAACGTCTGTCTCAAGTCCTGATCCGGAAAGGCATTTCAGTGGTAGGTGTCCAGCTCATATTAAAACCGTGTACAGAAATCTACACAGATACCCACAGAAACAAATGTCTGACTTCTTTCTTTGTCTCCCCTCCCTCAGAAAAAGATCCAGTTTACCTTAACCGCCTTATTTCTGTTGTGGGGGCTGCTGGTGCACTTGGTGATCCCTCCGTTTGTTTTCATGTTGGTGGAGGAATGGAGCTACCTGGAGGGCATGTACTTCTCCTTTATCACACTCACTACGGTCGGTTTTGGAGATTACGTGGCAGGTAAGGGGTTAATCTTTGAACGCTGATGAGGGTGGGGCTGTGCTTTGAAAAGAAACACGTGCCTGAGCATCCACTCCCGTTTCAGGCGTAAACCCTGACATCGAGTACCCTAGGCTCTACAGGGTGTTCGTCGAGCTGTGGATCTACATGGGACTCGCCTGGCTGTCCTTGTTCTTCAGCTGGAACGTCCACATGGTGGTGGAGGCTCACAAAGTGCTGAAGAAGAAGCGGCAGCTCCGGCACAGACACCCCTACGACGACAAGCCGTTGCCCAAGGAGGTGAAGCAACACCCCGATCAGAGGCAGACGGTCGTCGACATCTTCAGCTACCTCTCCAAGGAGGAGGAGGACTACAGCACCGTCATCAAAGGCATCGGACTGGCGGCGAGGAGAGGGAAGGCCGTGGACAGCATCAACCGCTCGAAGAGCTGCAGCGACATCTTGGCCAACAACATCCAGATCCTGGACCGCTCGCCGCTGCACAAGCGGACCTTCAGCTTCCACGACGTGTTCGCGAGCGCAGAGCTGGGCGACGTCGAGCACGAGAAGGAGAACCTCCTGAGGCAGGAGAGCGTGAGGAGGCCCGGCGCGACGGCGCGTGGGAGAACGGATCACGGGGGCGACAACAAGAGCGAGACTTCTTTATCGGAGCCCATCACGTTCTCCGTGCCGGCCGAAGATGAAACTGAGGAGAAAGTGCAGCATCCCAGCGGCGGGGAGACGAGGTTTACGATTTCTAAAGTAGCAGAGAGACATTTGTCATTAGATGATAATAATGAATATGGATAATCACGACTTATTCCCCTAACAAGAGAAGGGGGAAAAACTCATTTTGGTGTTGGATTACTTTTTTATTATTATTATTTTTTATAAACAGAAGCGTAAGAAACTAGTTTAATTATCTTTGACACACCAATTCAAACTGAGTTGTAAAAAAAGTAATTTATTGTGTCACACCTGAGGCTGTACTGTTGAATGGTTTTCTGTTACGCAACACTTCCTGGTATTAGCTGAACTAACCAGGCCGATGTAAACAGTGTTTGTTTGTAATTTCCTTTTCTTAAAGACGTGAATAAAACTGTATTTTTCTAAATCTATCTATCTATCTATGCAGACTGGTTCTTGTGACACTGCTGGCAGATACACAGTGTTCAGTTCATTTCAAAACGCAGCACAAGGCTTTGTGAAAAATCGAGCCGATGAGCAGCTTTCCCTCGTAGGGCGCCGCCACAGTGGAGCCCATCAGCTGACGACCATCGTCTCCGTACTCCAGGCTCACCGCTGGCTGATCTGAGAGAACGTTCTTTATCCGCAGGACCTGCACAACATGTCATTCAACCCATTTTGATGATAAACATATCATGCATTTGTATGCATTTTATTTTATTTTTTTAAAAGACATATTGATTCAAAGAAGGCTAACCTCAGAGCCGGGTGGATCTTTGGGATCAAACGAGCCCAGCTTCCAGCCATTTGGATGACAACCGAGCCACAGGTCGCCCGTCACGTGGTCCACCTCGATGTTATCACAGAGCGATCCGACAGCTACAGACTGTTTCAGAAAGACACACACACACCATCTGATAAGTGTGGTCTGTCCTCTGGACAAACCCAAATTGAAAAGCACAGAATAAGAGAAATTTAACAGTCAAATGTTCTGACAAAATGTAACTTCTTGCTTCTAGATGTGTAAGAGGAGAAGAATGGGTTTGGTTTGTTTTGACATAAAAACCGTTTAACAATGAGACAATACTGGCACCTCTAAAAATATCTATATTTGTTTAATCGTTTAAATAGGTGAAGCCAGTTGTCTCTAATCCTGGTCCTGGAGGGCCACCATCCTGCATGTTTTACTTGTTTCTCTGCTCCAACACACCTGGTTTTAATCAGTGGGTGATTAACAGGCTTCTGCAGAACAAGAAGAGGTGATTTAACCACTGAATCAGGTGTGTTGGAGCAGAGAAACAAGGAAAACATGCAGGATAGTGGCCCTTGAGGATCAGGATTGGAGACCCCCGGGTTAAGCTAAAAGTGTAGCTTTGGGATTGGAACGTTTGAACTTTTTGTGTCATTTCTGTCTAGCTGACAAAAAAAAGAAAGGAAACCGGCGCGTCACCTTAACGTACACCAGCTCGTCCCCATCTCGTCGCTCAAAAACATCGATTTCATGGTCCATGATATCCGAAACATAAATATACCTGTAAAAAAACCAAAACAAAAAGGGGAAATTCTTCACGATTAAAAACATGAACATATTGACAGCATGCCTGCTGAAACGAGCTGATCAAATCACCGTTTGTCTGGAGACATGTTTATCCCGTTTGCAGACAGAACGCCCTCGGCTGCCACCCTCACGTCCTCTGGGCTGTAGTACACCACGTTGCTCCAGGGCAGAGCAAGCACGGTCACCAGGCAGTTGAGAGCGTAATTTTGAGTGTAGTGATCATTCGTGGCGTAGAAGTGCTCTGGTCCGACCGCAACAATGTCATTCACGCTGAGGGGGAAAAAGAAAATTTTAATTTAAAATGTGTCGCTAACAAACTAAGAGGTTGGATTTATGCAGTACGTACCTGTGCAGTAAGGGGTGGGTTACAGTTTTTAGGTGCACGAGCTTGTCCTCCTCGACAAAACGGAAGATTTCCACCTGGCTTTTGTGATGAGGGTGATTGACAACAAACAGATACACAGAATCATCTGCAAAGAAATGGTTCATTCTACTCAGTCATCGTTTTGACATATGGTTCATATTCATATTCTAAAGGGACAGTTCAGTCCGTCTGAAGCTGTGATGTGGATAAAAGTTCATAATAATGACAATCTTCATCATGACAGAAAGTGCTTTGAATAACGGCCAATTTGAATACAGCTGACTAAAGAGGACTGCTGCCGTTTTAAAATGACTCCAATCTCCTGTGAACACTTGCATATCTTTAAACTGCTGTCAGGTTTATTTATCATTACACAAGTATATAAATGGAATCTTTTAATTATTTGTGAGAAATCAAAAACAGGGAACTTATTGATTTTGTGTCATAATTGAGATTTGCGTAAAAATGACTCATTAAGTCACTATCTAGCAATCCCGGTAACTGAAACAGCATATATTCACTCTAATCTGCCTTTTAAATCCAAGTTGTTTTTTTAACAAGTATGTCTTCAGAAAACCTTTTAGAACCCTTAAAATTTACTTCCAAATTGACAATTTTTTTTTCCCCCTCTGCCAGCTGCAGTAGTAGCAGGAAATCCCTTTATATGACAATTAGCATCATCATGAAACTCAGGGATTCCCCCTCTTTAAATTTATGACTGGAAGTCCTGCAGACTTCACTCCAGACCGATAAAAAACATGAGCTTTCAAACCTGCACGCTCATAAACAAAACTACCTTGATGCCAGTTCATAAATAACCAAATTTCAACAAACTACGGTATCATTATGAAGCTTTTGAGATGGAGAATTTGAAAATAATAAAAGAGTCAGTGCTACACGGGTCACATTTAGAGGCACAAATGCAGCATGAGGAGTTCTATGCAGGAGTTCTTTTACAAATCTCAACACTGCTGTCAGTTTCAGATGCTGTGGTTATCCCGGCAGAAACGGGACGCCATTCCTGCTGATGGACGTGGCACAGGCCGCACTGAACGTGCTACAGACACCTGCTGCTGCTGCGGTCATTGCCTGCACTTGAAAATAAACAATTCTATGCAAATAATTGCATCTTGCAAAACTGATGCCAAATATTTGAAATTTGAGAGGTTTTAAGATGGCAACAAGCCACTTTAGTTTTAGCTGGGTTCATATTAGCTGTTAGAATCATCTACAACAGGTAAGATGTTACTTGTTCATAACTTTCCCACAAATATTAATTTCCTTGTTCTTTTGGAGACACAAAGCGGAGACTGCAGCAGACACATTGTAAGCTCGGGGTTGTGCTTTAGAATAAAAGTGTAACCTAAAGCAGCTGAAACGTGGAGGGGGGGATGACGGAGGGGAGAGGTAGAGACGCAGCTAAAAATAAAATCAAAAGAGTAACACAAGACTTTGTGCTACATTCTCGTGAACTGCTGGGAATTCAACCCCCCTGCTTCAGCAACTACAACTCAAATAACAGAAACATGAAATAAAACCCGCCGCAGCAGAGAAACACTCCCACGGAGTAACTACAATCAGAAAATTAAAACAATTCTGCCAATAAAAGGCGCCAACTTCTAATGTCATCAAGACATCAGAAAATGAAAGCAGCACACCAACAACCCTGAGCGTCCTGGGGCTTGGCGTGCGCGTTGGGGACAACTCTCAGCTACTACCACGCCAAGCTTCAGCTCAATATTTGGTTATAGGAATCTCTTGAGTTTGCTGAGCTTGATCAGCTGGGGCGGCCATGTTGAATCAGGCTGACTCCAAAAGTTAAAACCGGTTGCAGAAATACATCCGGTGATTCCGCTCTGAGACCCATCCACTGGCTCATGAGATATTCACCCAAACAATTACACGATCGCCCGCCTCTCATTGCGGCGTTTCTGTGATCCACCTACCAACGAATCCCAAACACTAAAGAGAAGTTCACACTGTACTGCATGTCATTTTATTGCATAACAACTGGACTGAATCGACTTGAACAGACTTGTCTGTTGTTTTGTAAAGTGCTCTGACATAACTTCTGTAGGGAACCGCCAAAAAAAAAAAAAAATATTATTTTAAATTAGGTTTTGAAGTGAACATTTAAGAATGAACTTTACCTTTTACCCTGCAGCTTGAAACTCATAAAAAACTGTGCATCTGCGTCTTTTAAGGAAACCATTCATCACACCTTTTATTTACATTAAGTAGGCAGCTTCTGAATGCTGTACGTGTGCAGTAATGTCTTTGCCCATGCCTGTGTGTGCCTGAGGTAAAAATATCCCATGAGCCAGTGGATTTGAATGAAGCTCTCAGGAAGTAATCTTTAGGTAAACATCTAAAACTGACTAACATTTGGAGCCAACTTGATTCACGATCAGAGTCATTCCCTACACTTTCTCTGAGTGTGACGTGTCATGTTTTTTTGTTTTTCAGGCCAGTTAAAAAATATATAAAGCTCCGGGTTTGTATTTGTCTGCCAGTTCTCGACAAGCTTGAGACAAACGAGCGATTTTGGCGCTTTCCACCTGCTTCGTCCCGGTGTACGCTGATGCCGTGCGGGTTGAAGGAGCCGAGGTCCAGCTCGCCCATGATCTGCAGCTCCACCGGGCTCGGCTTCGGGTGCAGCAGATCCAAAAGGTACATCTTCCCGGGTTCATCGGAGAACCACGGCAGTCCGGGATATTTCAACCCCTGAAAGGAGAACAGAAAATATCAGAAACTTTTCTTTTTTTTTAAACAGCCTTTGAATTACCTTTAGAGGAAGTGATTAAGAAGCCAAATCCAGAATCAAATTGAATCATTAGTAGTCAAAAAAAGCCCATTATACAGATCATGATGGGACTGATTGATATGAAACCAATCTGCAGCTGTTTGATAATAAAAAAAACATACTGTGCTCAGGAAGGCCAGTCCATCTTTAAGTATGGTGATATCCTCTGCTCCATAGTCTGAAGAAAGGTGCAATTAGTCAAACCTGATCTTTATTAGCCTTTTCCACTCCTGACCCTTAACCTACTTTCCATTATGTGGACTTCAGACTTTTCTAGCTGCTATAAAAATGCCCACACAGTTGAGCTAGCATGAATTACTTTAAACCCCAAACTTCAGACACTTTGATATAAAAAAAGATGCATACCTATATTGTCTAAATAGTGACAGCTGAGGTGTTTCACGGGCATTTCTCTGTAGGACAGGCTCATGTTCCTGCAGAGAAAACAGCAGCTTTAGTCTTAAAGCTCGTGATCTTAGCTTAGCCTGAGCACCGATTAAAAGGTTATTTATTTTATATTTTATTTGAAGGACTCTGCTGAAATGAATTAAACGACAACAAGCCGTTTTAGTCGCCGCCTCTGAGCCCCTCGACATGTCACGGGTGTAAAAACGACACAAAAACAAAAAGGTAAACACTCACCTGAGATGGAGAAAAGTGTGTCCCAGAAACGCCGTCAGGGCAACAGCGACGGAAATGAGAACTTTCTTCCCGGCAGCCATGTTGGATCCCCCACACCGAGCCAAGAGCCGAGCCTCCTCCGGACTCTTATCGAGTAAACCTGCCTCTCAGCACTTTGATCAACAGCTTGTTTTACAACAGCTGTAAACTTTGACAACACATATTTGGGCACCTTGAAATCGAAACCTACTCAAAAGCAACTAAAAAAAAGCATTTTCTATGAATAAAACTGGATTTTGAGTGCTGGATGCAATGACGTATATATATGCTACATATATACGTCATTGGCTGGATGACGTCATCGAAATTAGCTGGAGAAGCTAAAACTAAATTGTTAAAGTCAAAGAAAAACACCAGATAAAACCCTCAAAACACTAATTTAAAAAGCTGAATGATAGCTAAAAGCCAAAAGTAGCTAAATACTAGCTAAAAGTAGCAAAAGGTAGCTAGAAGATAAGACTAGCAAAAAGCAGGCTAAATGTAGCAAAACAGTAGCTGGAAGCTAAAAGCAACGAGGATAATTAAAAGCTAAAGGTAGCAAAAGGCTAGCTTACAGGTAAAATATAAAAAAGCAGCAAAAGAAGACAAAAATAGAGCTAAGATATGCTGAAACAGATTTCCAAGAGAACAATGTTTTTAAGGAATGAAAGAGCTCTTTATGTTGTTCTTCCAGGGACAGTATTTGTAAATATAATTAAATAATTTCCTGAATGAGCAGAACGGTTTGATATATGAACGTTTAAAATAACACAATTTATGAAAAAGATTTTTAGCAATTAGATTGCATAAATAAAACAAAAGTGTTGCTGAGCGTTCAGACGATGGAAATCTATCAGTAACACAGACACGTGTACGACAGTCTGTACGGTTTATGACCTGCTGAAAAAAATATGAACCTCTGCAGCTGGATGGAGAGTTTTTCTTCAGGGAAGGAAAGATATGGCTTAATTTCAAAACTGCTACAAATATTAAAATGATTTCATTTCACGTGGGCACACCGGGCAACTGTTTTTGGAGCCCAACTTCTTTTTATTTTCTGTACGAACAAAAATTACAACAATAAAGAACCTCATATAAATCCATCACATTTTTACCCAAAAGAGTTATTACTTACTCCTAAGTTTTGTAAACAGTTGACATACATTGTCTGGCCAAAAAAAATAAAAAGGTCACGCGTCCTAATATTTTGTCTTTAGCTTAGATTATAACATTCACTGTGGCATTGTTTCCACAAGCTTCTGCAATGTCACAACATTTGTTTCTGTCCAGAGTTCCATGTGTAAAAAAAGATTTCTCATGCTCCCTGAGCCACTCTTTCACAATTCGAGCCTGATGAATCCTGGCATTGTCATCTTGGAAAATGCCATCAGGGAAGAAAACATCCATTGATGGAATAACCTGGTCGTTCAGTATATTCAGGTAGTCAGCTGACCTCATTCTTTGAGCACATACTGTTGCTGAACCTCAACCTGACCGACTGCAGCAACCCCAGATCACAGCCCTGCCCCCACAGACTTGTACTGTAGGCAACACTTCACCTGCCTCTCTTCTTACCCTGATGCACCCATCACTCTGGAACTCTGGACTCATCAGACCACATGACCTTCCATCGCTCCAGGGTCCAATCTTTATGCTCCCTAGCAAGCTGATTAGCCTCACAGATAAGTGGTTTTCTTAAGCCTGTGAGTTCTTCTGTTGTTTTACTGCAACCTCATTTCACCACACGTTTAGGTGATTGCTGATCTTCGTTCAAGAATTTTTTCCGACCACATTCCTTCCTCGAAGATGTTGTTTGGACAGCTCTTTGCCCTGATTTTAGTCTCCTTAGATGTTTTCAACGACCACAGGATGAGTCTTTCCACATGGCTGTTTATAAAATGAGAAGCGACTCACCCCATCAGTCAGGGTTCAATAACTTGGCTGAAACCAGTGCAGTAATTATCCAATGGGAGGCTCTTACCCGTTTGCTTAGTTTAGTCCAGGTGGCGACCTTTTTGGTTTTTTTTTGGCCAGGCAGTGTATACGGGCCTCTACATAATCACACTCCGGTGTGTCGCATGCTGTTGGCTCTGTGGCCCAGGTAAACATCATTACCCATCCCCCTCCAGTTTCTCTCAGAGCACCCTTAAGGAGATAGTTCGGATATTTTTAAACAAGGCGTTGTGGAACATTTTAAACATACCTCTCACCTGTTGTCTATAGGTCACTAGATAACCTCAGTTTAGAGAAATACTGAGTAGTTCTGATCTGATTGACGAGCTAATGGCTAGTCCTACGAGTCTAACGGTCAGAAAATAAGTATTTTTTCCAAACTGATGTTGTTTAATTCTAACAACGTTTCTACAGAACCCCACTAAAAGATCTGAACTATCACTTTAAGCATGCTGGCGCAAGCTCAGGTTTTCTATTTTCACATCCTGCAGGAACACAGTAATTTAACTCTTTTGTCTAAAAAAAAAAAAAAAATGTCTTGGGCGAATGATCGTTTCCACAATTAAAACGTCATCACCGACTCTAGCTTCATGTCACTGTCTACTTCAGATCACAGCACAAGGCTTTATGAAACACGCTGCCAATGAGCAGCTTCCCCCCCCAGGTGGCCGCCACGGAGGAGACCATGATCACGTGACCGTCATCCGCGTACACCTGGGTGACCACGGGCTGCTCGGAGTGGATGTTCTGGATGCGGATGACCTGTGGACCCACAAAAACATAATCGGGAGAACTGAGTTAAAAACCTGCACATTTAATTTCTTTTTTTTAAAAAAAGAAATCAGCACGGAAAGCCGTGATCTCACAATTTCCTGTGTTAAAAAGGCGGAACGGACAAACCTCTGATCCTGGTGGGTTTTTGGGGTCAAACAGGAAAATCTTTTTTGCATTAGGGTGACATCCCATCCAAAGGTCGCCGGTTTCTGGATCCACTTCAATGTTGTCACAAAGGGAGCCCACAGCTACAGACTGGTGAGGAATCATGAGCAGATAAATTAAAATAATCACATTATTTCATTTAAAGTGGCGATTATAACATCACCTAACTCTGTTGTTAAGGAACCCCATTAAAATCAGTTTACGCAAATGCTATTTTATAAACCTTTAGCTGTTATTTCAACTTTGGACGGTTATTTATTTAGAATTCTGTGATTTTTTCCAGTACAAACAGCGGCAGTAGCTAGCTGTAGCAGCCTGGGACACTTCCTGCAGGACGTTTGTAATATCTCTGACCGAATAACCGTGTAATGTGAAACAGACAGTGGCATAAAAGGTTTATAACCACTACAAATATTTGAAGATCTGAGTCATTTTACGATCGACCTTGGTCGTTAATCAAGGTGTTATCTACCACAGGTGAGATATTATTTATTATTAACCTTTCCACAGAATCCCATTTCAAAAGACCTGAAATATTCTCCTATATTTTTGGTAAATATGAAGGTTTATTATTAAAAACTGTTGGGAAATATAAACATTGTTTTGATTAAAGGCCTAGCATTCCTTAAAGCTCTGCACATCGGCTGCTGCCTCATATGTCAGAGGTTTAAACTAAGATTATTTTACAATAAAACCTTTAAAATAATATTATGAGCAACATCACGAGGTGTCAAGCTCAAAGTGTGTGCTATGAATGACTCTCAGCTACTACCACAGCAAATTTTAAGGTCAGTGTCTATAAAACCAACAGAGTTGCAGCCATTTTTGTGTTGAGTTAACGTCGATTAGGTGCAGCATCCGTCTGGAATCGGATCGACTCCAAAAAGCAATCAGTTGTAGCTGCACCTCTAATGACCACTTTCTACGAGTTTCATCCAAATCAGTCTAGTGGTTCGTGAGATATTTCGCTAACAGACAAACAGGCTAGACTCGACACAGTTAATGCTGAGGTTTTAGACGAAGGTCACGCACAACGAGCAGAACTTACGAGTGCTTGTTGTGAATCACTCTCAGCTACGACCGCACAAAACTTCAGCTCCATATCTGTCAAACTGATTAAATAATAGCCATTTTTTGCATTTTCTAAGGTCAGCTGGCTGTGGCGGCCATCTTGAATTGGGTCGGCTCCATTTGTTTTTTTGGTCGCAGACGTACATCCAGTTATCGTTTCCTGAAGGTTTTATTAAAATCCATAAAACCAGTTCTGTGTTATTAACGTCACCCGGCCACGGCAGCCATCTGGAACGGAGCTGACTGTAAATGTAATCATTCATCCAGTGATTACTTTCTGCACGTTTCATTAAAAATTAGTTGAGTGGTTTATGAGCTCTCTTGATGAACACACACACACACACACAAACACACACCACCTGCCAGCAGCCAGGTGATAATTAAATAACTGGTTCTTGAAAACACTGTAAACAAAGTCCATGAGGGGGGAAATTCATGTTGCTTCGTTTTTTTTTACCTTCACAGGAGTCAGCAGATTGTCCTCCTTCCGCTCCAGCACGTGCACATCGTGGCTGAACAAGCTCGCCACATATACAAACCTGGAAATGACATGAAAAGGGACAAAAGTCAGACTCAAATAAACCGACGCGCGGAGCCCAGCGCAGATGCCTCTTACCTCTTGTCCGGCGACATGTTGATCCCGTTTGCGAAGTAATAGCCGTCAGAGACCACCTTCACCTCCTCGGGGCCGTAGTACACGACGTTCGTCAGAGGCAGCAGCAGCAGAAGCTCCAGGTGTTTGAGGATCTCGTTGTGGAAGTAGTGATCGTTGGTGGCGTAGAAACGATCCACTCCCAGCGCGACGATGTCGTTCACACTGAGGAGGAAAAATACACAGCTTCAGAGTTTCCGAGCCACGGTCAAACGTGGCGACGGCGGTCCGACGTTTTCCCCCGCCATCGTAGCGTTTAATGTTAGTCACCTGTGCAGAAGTTCGTGCTTTATGGTTCTCAGATGGATCAGGGAGAAGTCTTCCTCCACGAATCTGAAGAGCTCGACTTGGCTTTTGTGCTGGGGGTGATTGACGACGAACAGGTAGACGGCGTCGTCTGTGGAGCGACGAGGAACAAGGAAAACACGGGGCGAAGCCAACCCACAGAGTGCAAATATCAGTATCGGGGAAACAGGAGTAATTTTTCATCCTTCTCGTGTGTCGCTGTTTATACCACATGTCCAAAGGTACAAAAATTGAAGACCTAACTCTCAGCTACTACCACGTCCAATTTTTTTGCAGTTTCAGAAAAACTGACAGAGTTATGTGCATTATTGTGTTGGCTACTATCAATTAGCTGTAGCGGCCATCTTGAATTGGACTGACTCCAAAAGTTAATCATCTGTAAGTCGACATCCAACGATCACTTTCTGCAAGTTTGATTAAAATCCGTCCAGTGGTTCATGAAATATTTTGCT
The DNA here is from genome assembly GCF_001649575.2 of Kryptolebias marmoratus. Classification (NCBI taxonomy): domain Eukaryota; kingdom Metazoa; phylum Chordata; class Actinopteri; order Cyprinodontiformes; family Rivulidae; genus Kryptolebias; species Kryptolebias marmoratus. The sequence goes on from NC_051445.1 coordinate 14,734,090, forward strand.
AACAGACAGACAGGGTTGACTCCAAACAGTTCATGCTGAAGTTTTAGGCAAAGACCTGACGCAATGAACGACACTTGAGAGTATGTGTTGTGCATCGCTCCCAGCTCCTACCACACCGGATTTTAGCTCAACGTCTGTCAAACTGACCAAATAATTGCCATTTTGGTGTTTTCTAATGTCAGCTGGCTGTGGCGGCCATCTTGAACTGGGCAGGCTCCATTTGTGGACTGGCTGCTGATGCACCTCCGACGATCAGCTCCTGAAAGTCTCACCAAAATCCATCCGGTGGGTTCGGGAGATATTTTGCTAACAGGCGGACCTCGGAGGGTGGAGGGGTGACGGTTCCAACTCACCACTTGGATCGATGTACAAACTGATGCCGTGAGGGTTGAACGAGTCCAGGTCAAAGTTCCTCGGCATACGCAGCTCCACGGGCTTCAGCTGAGGGTCCTGGAGGTCGACGGTGTAGATTTTGCCCGGCACATCTGTGGATGCCACTCCAGGGTATTTGAGCCCCTTGGAACATATTGAAACATATTGATTTTAAACACTGAAAAAAACAAGCAATCACGTGATTAAAAAAAAAAAAGCATTTCATTTACAAACTATGTTTCGTGTTGACCCTGGGGGGGGGGGGGGGGTAGGTTCAAATGAAACACTCACAGTGCTGATAAAGGCAAGCCCGTTTCCCATGATAGTTATGTCCTCTGTCCCATGATCTGCAGAGATAAACAATGTTACTCCAAACATGTCCTTAAAGCTCCTTAAACCTTATTTCCTTCAATGCTCACCCAGTTTTTTGAGTGCAACACAGTTGGGCAGATGATTCGGAGCCACCTCCCTGAAGGCCAGATACCTTTTGCTGCAGAATTTCAACACAAACAGATAAACAGCCAACATTACTGTCTGAAGCAGATGGGAAACTTTCTACAAGTTTCGAAGCACACTCACAAAAAAACAGTTCTGTTTTACTTTTACCTTATATTGAGAATCCTCTCTCCGAGCAGCACCGAAAGCACGGCTACTGCTACCGAAATAATGGCAACTTTCCCCATTTTCTGCAACAAGATGTCAGAAGTTTTTCCACCGAAATTCAATTTTTATGCCCGCAGCGGCGCGAACGGCGCATGACCGGTGCTGCGTTCAAAACTGTCGGACGCGTTTAAACGGACTACTTTTAGCTACACGGCGAGGTCGCTATTCGAGTAAGGAAGTTTAAATACTGGTAGGATTTACCTGCGAATTAAAATCACTTCGCTTGTGTAGCGTTTCTCAAAGCTGTACGTATTTGTTTATTGTTTTCAATCGAAATAGCGCCAATTGTTTAAAGTCGCAATCGTGTACGTAGCGCTGGTCGTGTCTGAAATAGTTTAATTTAAAAACAAGCAAATACAGAGAACTGTTTAGGATATAGTTTGTTGATTATGTGAGCGCAACATATTTAGTAAAAGTAATTCCCGACATTATAAAAAATCTCCGACATTTTAAAAAAGCGCCTGAACGCATCATGGAAGAATCGTGAAATGGATGATCAAAGACTAAAAACTTTTAGTAGACCAAATGTAAAAACATCGAAACATAAGAGAATAAATAAATGAATTTAAAAAACAAGCGCTAAATGACCGGAAAAGTCAAGAAAACACAAACCGGTGCGAGACAACAGCAAAAAACAAAAACTGTATGGCTGAAAAGAGGCAAAGTTGACACGTGAACGCAACACGAAAAATGGCCACAGACACACAATAAGTACAAAAAAAGTAAAAAATATAAACACAGTCATGTGGTGACAACAAAAGGTGCTACCAAAAGCTACAAAATGACCACAAGTTATACAAGGCAAAACACAGAGAGACAAAAATAACCACAGAAAGACTAAAGACATTAAATGTACCAAATATCCAAATTCCTAATCATTCCCAGGCAGATTATTAGAGTTGATGGAAAGATTTGGATCTAAACAAACACAAATTGTTAACAAGAATTTACACAAAGTGACAAAACAGTAGCCCAAAGAGCCAGAAAACAACGCCTAAAAAGTTTTAAAATATATATAAAAAGATGCACTTCCACGTCTAACAGAGACATGTTGTGTCCCCCAAGGGGCCCTGGAGTGTCCCCATCATGAGGGACACAGCAGAGGAATGTGACAAACAGACCCCGACTGTCATTCAACCTTTTCCCCAAAGGCATTCTTGCCTAATAGCAGGGTCATTCATGTCTGCCTCTTTTAACCCTTTTATAACAATTAGGCTCATTTTAGTAATTAGATTTAATAAAGGAAATTAGTTAAACTCCCTCACACTCACCGTTTTGGACATTTTTAACAGGAAAAAGTGTGATATACTCTTATTAAAAACAAACAAAACCTCTTATCTCTTTAACGGGTGTGGTTGAGATCTTTTGAAGCGGGGTTCTGTGGAAAGTTTATGAACAATTAATATCTCAGGTAGCTCTTTGAACAACCCCCTCGTTAGGAAAAATGAACTTTAAATTCTGATAGAATTAACCAAAGTCAACTGCTGCTGTCTTAAGACGACTCCTACCTCGAAACATTTGCAGCGGCTCATGCAAAGCCATTTTTAGAGCTTCCACCACAGTTACTACGTAGAATTCATTGGAAGATTAAAAGGTGGCAGCAGCAGCTAGATGTAGCACTTCTGGCGCAGTCTGGGGCACTTCCAATTTATAAAATATATTTTTTATATCGGCAGGGTTCCTCCATTTTTGATTCTGAAACTCCATACTTTTAAACCCTTCGTGACATCAACAAGTCTAAATATTTGATGAGTTCTATTTGTACCAGGTTAATAATCATCTGGTCATGTACTATTAAAGGTGTTACCATAAGGATCCTTGGGCTTCATAATTTTGTCCAGATGCATCAACATACAGTAGAGCTGTGGAGAGAACCGGACACCTTGTCATTAAAGGGACAATCTGGTCATTTTTGCGGTGATGTTTGCCCAACTGGTTGGTGACGTCACACACAAAGCGGAGCATGAAGAAGAGGGCAGAAGTCTTCATCCAGGCTAGCCGAACGAGGGCCCCGCTCCTCAAGAACGCTAAACCTCTACACTTTTGTACAAAAATGCTTATTTTGTTGCCATTTTCTCAACCAGACGACGTTCGTGCCACGACACAAATGTGGACGGAGCGCAGACAGATTTGTGTCTCTTTCTCCAAACTTTGTGCTGTATGACATCACAGGTGCAAAGGTACTAATTATTGACGACTATCTGACAGAACTTTGCTTTAAAACTGACTAGACTAACTTTTTCAGGTCAGCCAGCTTCATGACCCGAGTCCCAGAAACTCGTGAACCCTGTAAACCTGAGGTGTGTACATCTTTTGGTTTTCAAACAGTAACAACATATAGACAGAAAAAACTCAAAGTAAATATGAAAGGACAGTTTTAAAGTGAGAAAAATACTTCCTTTGCAGTTTTTCTACCCAGAAACAGATTTTTATCTTAGAAAACGCAACCCAAGATAGTCTGGAAAGTTATTTTTCTTTTCAAACCACGTTCTGCTTTCCATCGTATCCAAACCTGGCAAATGGTAAAAGCAAATTCCAAACTTTGCATTAAAAGTTCTTCAATGACAGCAGCAACCCTATCTGGTCCTGGTCCGGCTCAGACCATCCATCAGCTCATCAATCCGGTCAAAACTAAAATCAGTTTCTCCAAACGAAACACATCCAGAAGTCTCTGCAGCAGGTAAGATATTGTTTGCCACTAATCCACAGAAGTACATCCCGACACATCCCTTTAAAGCCAAAGAACAACAGCCTAACACCTACAGAAACAGGAGGGGGGAATGAAAGGGAACTGCAGCCACAAAATGGCTCCATTGGCCAATCAGCAAACACGCGTCGCCTGACGCTTCAAATCCTCGACGCGACCAACCGACGGGTGGCAGTCAAGAACACGCGGCGCCCGAAGAACCCTGTTTAAATTGTTTATTTTTGAAGTTGTTTTTTTTTTCTTCCTCCCCGTAGGTGATGACTCCTCCCAACATAAAACAAAAACGTTACAAAATCGTCTATGTAATCAAAATCATGTGTAAGAGACTTCATAAAAAACAAACATGGACACTTACATACACATACAGAAGTGAGAGTAACATAAAGTTGGCAAATCTATTGACCCTGTGAGACTCAGCATTGGGTGCATGCAACCTGACAGTAACTGTAGAATATCTACAAAAAAGTCCAATCGAAGAATGACAATAGCATCTAAACAACTCCAAAAGAACACGAACAACTCCTGCACATTACATCGTGTGCACCCGGCGAGCGCTGTTGGAGGGGCGGGGGCGGCGGCAGCGGGACACGCCGGGACTCCCGGCTCTCTCGTTCCGTGACGTCATGTAAAGGTTCACAGTGTAATACAGCAGGATTCCCCATCAAAACAGTTTCAAGCAAAGACTGTATATTTGGAACATACAAAATAAATTTTATTATCCATTCTCTTTATGTCTACATCTTATTAGAATTTCTAGACAAATGGCATTGTCAAATAACACACCCAAATTAATTTCTAAGCGACCCGACGGGCGCGGCGGCGCGCTCCCATCAGGCCCAGGTGTCAAAGTAGAACTGAACGTGAAAAGCAAACAATTTTTTTTATTTTTATTTTCGTTTTTTTTTGTTTGTTTTAAATCATCTTTCTCGTTATTTTTTTATTTTTCTAACATAAAAAGGGGAGCCACGGCCCTGGGTCCCAGGACATGACCACGAGCACACATTAAACACGGGCGAGGGAAGTGGCCTCAGGGCTGGGCCCCGGTGGCTGCGGGGACTTGTGTGGCCAGAGTGTTGGGGGCGGAGATGACGGGGGATCCAGCAATGTTAGCCAGCGGCTGTGAGGAGGACATGGAGTTGATGCCTGAAAGAGAAGAGGAGCTCGTTTTAACACGGATAAGATCAGCGCAGCCTGCTTTGCTGTCGTCGTCGTCGTCTTACCAGCCATCATACTTGAGGAGCTGACTGGAGTGGAGCTGGCAGCCATCCCCCCGGGAGTGGCCCCCCTTCCCTGATCTTTGACGATGGGATCTGAGGGACACGAAGAAGAGCGGCCGTGAGCGCCTCGCAAATCACACATTCACTGCTTCGCGCAAATCAAAAGGGAGAAGTGAGGTTTGGAAGGCGGACGTACAGAAGTAGGGGTGATCCATGGCCTCTCTGGCCGTGAGGCGAGCTTGATGGTCGTAGCGCAGCAGTTTGTCCAGGAAGTCTAGAGCCTCCGTGCTGACCAGGTGCTGGTTCTCGCTGTGCACAAACCTCTCCCATCTTTTACGGGAATGTCTGAGACAGAGAAAAAGAATAAATAAATAAAACGTACAAATGAATAAACACACACAAATGTATGGAGAGCTAAACTGAACGGGGTACCTTCCCAGAATGTCGTTAAACCGCGGATCCAATTCAATGTTGTACTTGTCAATGTAGTCATACAGGTCCTCTGTGCCAAGTACTTTTGCAATCCGCACAAGCTGCAAACAATAAAAAAATCATTTCATCATTTTAGATGACTAACGATGATCCCAACCATCATATATGACCAACGTTTTCTTAATTTAACAAAATGATGAAGTGTTCCAAAAGGTGTGTGCAAAACATTTACATTATTAAAGCAAAAAAAAAGTCCAGCTGAAGGCTCTAAATGAGCGGTGTCCAGTTCAGGTCCTGGTCCTGGTGGGGCACCGTCCTGCATGTTTTAGATGTTTCTCTGCTTTGACACAACTTATCTGAATCACTGAGTGACTAACAGGCTTCTGCAGAACTTGGAGACCGGCTGAAGAGCAGGGAAAGATCTAAAACCTGCAGGACGGTGGCCCTCCAGGACCAGGATTGGACAGCGCTGCTGTAAATGAAGCAGGTTTAGAAAACACCACTGGTGTTCATGAAGGACGCCTCACACCAAGCCTCGTCCAACACTTAGAATCAATATGATCAAACAGGTGGGGAGACGATGAGCTACGTGGATCCCAACCATCGTACGCTCATAACACTCATCACACACCCCAGTGGACACTCACTGGAGTTGAAAACCTTTTATCATGCGGAACCATGAAACGCAGAAGTGAGATGCCCGGACAGTTTATGGGGAGCGCACAACAGAGACGGCTCCTTCTGCACTGAAAGCATTAGTTTTGGGAAGTATCTGGCCTTCTATTATGGTAAATGGGAAAATGATGTTGACAAGAGCCTCACTGTGTGTACATCTTTCCACCCGAGGGAGGCAGAAGAAGAAAAAAGAAAAAAACAAACAGAAGCTCTTCGCTGCTGCTGCTAACAGGAGTAACAAGTGAGTGACGTCAAAGTTTCCACCTAACCCAGAAAAGACGAAGCAAATTACAAAGTCTGCTGCAACTTTCGTTGCGAAAGATTTGTGTTCATTCGGTGGTTGGAAAGCAGGCCTCGAGCTTTATGTTTCGCACTTTAGAGCCACGACAGAACACGTTCGTCATATGTCAAAAATACTAACAGGACAATTCCCACACTCTACAAAGGGACCTAAAACAGTTGTGAAAACACCAAAGTAAGGGGGAAGGGTAGCTCTAACATGTAAGGCATGGACAGCCATACCCACAAACCCTCAGCATCATGACTCCTTCTGTTCATTTAGTTTCCAGGATCTTGCTCTATACTGCAGCGCTGAGCAAAAAATTTAATTTAATTTTAGGCATGAGAAATTCTTTTTCCAGGATTTTGTTTGAATGCGACTATGGACGCATCAATAATTGTTTCCTAACTGCATCACAGCCCTCTGAATCGAATCCAAAGGTGCTTAAATATTAACACACATTTTTACAGATATATATATATATATATATATATATATATATATATATATATATAGTATTCACGTTTAGATGGGGGAGATAAATCTCTGGATGTCAGTAAAGGGTCAACAGAGCAGGCGGCGTTCTGAAGCTGGGAGATTTCCAGGTTCTAAGTTCGGCTGGACGGGTTTATCATTTGCTGGGTTAAATTCTTTAATCAGTTAACATCAATCACTCATTTTCTTTTCAGATATATTCTAAAAGATGTAATTACGCGGTAAATTTTTGCTTTTGCTACGATATAATCAAAGCACACAAGGCTGGGCAGAAGAAAGGAAAAAGTAAAATGTTCAAATGAGACTAAAAATTCCGTCTTGGCACCAAAACCACATCAGCAAACAGAGTTCACTAAAACATGTAAAATATATATATAACAAAAAAAAAAAAAAAGAAAGCAGACTGTTCGTACCTGATCGTAATTGTCATGACCGTGAAAGAAAGGTTCCTTCCTGAAGATCATGCTGGCAAGCATGCAGCCCAGACTCCACATGTCCAAGCTGTAGTCATACATCTAAAAATAATCCAGAGAGTGAGAGAAGCTTCTATTTAGCTCCTTGACTTCATTAGCTAAAAAAAAAAAAAGAAAGCATTTCTCCTCTCACTCTGCGAATGTCTGGTTGCCATCGTGCTCACCTGGTAGTCCACCAGCAGCTCGGGACCTTTGAAGTACCTGGACGCCACCCTCACGTTGTATTCTTGGTTTGGATGGTAGAACTCCGCCAGACCCCAGTCGATCAGACGGAGCTGGAACGACAAGGTTTCATTCAGCGCACGGCTACGGCGTGGAAAACAAAAAACGATGTGCGAGGTACGAATGTGGCGGTACCTTTCTGTGTTCGTGATCGATCATTACGTTGTGGGGCTTCACGTCACGATGCATGATGCCCATACTGTGGCAGTAATCCAGAGCCTTTGGAGGGAAAATGAAACAAGGAAGAGAAACGTTCACGCCAAACACAGGACGTTAAACCGACCGTCTCGGATCAGAGTTTGAAATGTAGCGCAGTGGCCCTTAAAGCTGCGGCTTACCTTTAAGATTTCATACATGTAGAACCGTATGTCAAAGTCTGACAGCGTCTGATACAATTGCTGTTGAAAAAAAAGAAGACATAAAATAGAAAAATTAGCCGAGTCCAAATCGCAAGTGAAACAACAAATAAATAAAACCGCTCATTACCTTGAAATCTGTGTTGTTGACATGTTCAAAGACCAGCGCAGGAGTTCGAGACTAAAGAAGAAAACAACAAAAGTACGCAGGTTTAAGCGTGAAACGGGGATACACGTGATGTTTTATGCGGCAACAACGGGAACTCAAAATTACCACAGGATCTTTAACGATATCTAAGAGTGAGATGATATTTGGGCCACCCCTCAGATTCTCCAGGATCTTTATTTCTCTCTTGATTTTCTTTTTCTTGACGGGCTGCGAACCAGAGAAAGTCCAGAGAGTCACATGGAAATCCCAGACGAAGAGGGGGAAAAAATGACCAGCGATCTCATGCCCTACCTTCAGTATTTTAACGACCACTTTTTCATTGTTTGTGATGTTTATGGCTTCGAATACTTCGCTGTATTTGCCCCTTCCTAGTTTTCTGACGAGCTGATAGTCATCTTGGTTCCTAGCAGAGACGGACAAAACAAACTATTCATGAGGCGCGCTGAGATGAGCTGACGAATGAAGGAAGAGGAGAGAAAACGCAACGAAAGCGCCGCCAAAAATCCCCCCTTTTTTCCTTACCCCCATTCAACGACGTGGGACTCGTAGTCCCAGTATTCCCGAGGCCTCTGTGTGTTTACATCAGGGTAAACTCGAGAGCGGCTTGGAACGGGGCCAGACATATTCTGCACAGAATCTTTTCTAAAAAATCTCCTGTAACAAGACAAAAACAAAACAACATACGTTAGAACGCAATGGCAGGAGTTTGCAATAATGACAAAACATTAACGCCACGCAGCTTAGGTACAAAACAAGCAGATCTGCATTACAATAAACATACAGCGACGTTTTAGCTCTGACAGAGCAATACCTGGGAGTCTTCCTCCAGGATAATGGTGACAGATAAAGGTAACAGGAGTTGCTGAGACGTCTTCGTGGTAAGAAAGCTAAATGGGACAAAAAACAAACAAAATACTCTTAGAATTTACCCCAATCCTGTGCTTAGCTTTGGTGCTAAATAATAAATATAAAAGAAGCTGTAGTCTGAGCAGAAAGCGTTCTCTAAAATAATGTATGATCGGTAACAAACTAAGTAGTATCACGTAAAAAAAAAAACAACACAAACACACTTGTATTTGTATTTGACAAGAGTGTGAAATGGAGAAACCTGGATGTTAAATGGGGGCATCCAACCAGTCTAATCAGGAGGTACAGGGTTCAATACAGTCATCACTGGGGGTTATAACAAAGGCCTCCTGTTGAGGGGGGAAAAAAGGCCAGAAAGTAGGCTGAATTAAATCAATAAAGTCAATCAGGCAAACACGAGCAAACTATGTGAGCCAGCGCACGCCAACCAATAAAGCTAAAGCTAATTAGGCTGTGTGTAATAAATACAGCCACAGGAAGCATTCAATCGACCAATGGTCTCTGTAATTCGGGATACACGTTCATTAAAAGCAGTTTGCCCGCTTGGTACTTGGGAGAAAAAGATAAAAGTACGCACTACGGCCCACGGCCTATTTACGGCTAACAGCTAACTAGCTGTAGAACCGGTGGACTTGGACAACCGGTGTTGTGTCGCGTTGCGTATCCCCCGTGAAGATGCCGCCTCCCAACGAGCTCCGCCCCGTCTCAACGGCTACGTCGGGCGCGAGTCTGCAGCAAACGCGCGCCTCTTTCGCGGAGCGAAAAGGGGCGGAGCTGTTCAGGGGAGCCGAGCACCTCGTTTCGACCGGGGAACACAACTCGATACAACACCTAGAAGCTGCCAGGGATGCTAACTAGTTTTAGCTCGTCAACAGCAAAGTGAAAAGCCGGTTGGAAAGTCAATACTAGCTCTCGACCACATTATGGAACTTCATTGCGATTTGATTAAAATGTTGCGCTGGTATAATAAAATTAAAAGTCTGAGTATCACAGGCTTTACATCACGCTTCGAAAAATACAATTCTTAGAGCTAAAAAAGTGCTAAGCTAGCAAGCTAGGGGAGTGAATAGACTGCTACTAGCGAGGCAACTGGCTGACAACGCCTTGAAAAAACCTCCCATAAACGCTGTGATTGAGGAGCACAATGGCACCGCGGCCGAATTACTTATCCCCCAGCTTCTCCTCGCACCTGAAGCACCCCACACTGGTTCTGAAACAACGAGGATTTGCGATTAAATAACACGATTACCTTCTCAGCGTTGTTGGGACGTCAATACGGCGATGCTCGAGATCAAGAGAGCTTAGTGCAAACAGCCTGTCCAGCAGAGGGCGCTCTCCTTTTTTTCCCCCCTTCTTCATGGGTAGATATTTTACTTCTTCAGCCACCAACAGGTCTGGTTCAGGGAAACTTTTTTTTCATATGAACATCACAGCTCTAGAAGTTGCACACAGCCCACCTTATGATTAATTTGAGGAATTTAATGTTCATGAATACAAACCAGAAGGATTGTGTATCAAATAGCTTGACCTGATCAAAGTCTTGCAGCAACTTTTTGAGTCTATTTTTTTTTTTTTACTGTCAGGCCAATTTTAGATGTTTTTTTAAAAAAGTTGTCCATATGTTAATGCTTGCAAATCGTTTACAACCTGTAGTGTTTCACAGACAATAGCTCAAACACCAAATGTTAAAACTGAGAAACAGGCACCTGTTATTCGGCGACTATTTGCACATTTTGAATTTGGTCATTTACACTTATTTTGACCATTTGGATGGAATTTGTGGAGCAAACCTGAATAAAAAGTTGCATAACAGTGTGAGAAAACTAAAGAAAGGGATCCTTTTAAAGTTTAATATTTCACTGCATATAAAAAATACAAATATGTTTTAAAGAGATCCACAAGCTTTTCTTGTTTTGAGCTTTTTTAAAGATGAGCTGAGGGTAAAGTAGACAACTTTGTTTGTATCCTGACATACCAACACTTAAAATGTATATAAATTTAGCAGCTGAAGTGTAGAGCGACCAAATCAGGCCTCGTAACAACAGGTGCTTAAATCGACGTTCTTTCTTTTGCTTCAGACTGATCTAGAATCACATTCTGCACACATTACAATAAAGCCAAACTGTCACCATTGTGTATTTATTTATAGAAAGTATCGGGCCATCATATTAAAAATAGAACAGGGTATTGAAAAGTGCTTCTGGTTTTACACTCATAATAAATATCTTCTAAAAACCTGTTTTCACAATTAAATACAATGTTCTTTTAAGCTTTTGAGCTAAATTTAGGGTTTTAATTATTTGCAAATTGATGTATTTTGCTCTTTTTTTGACATTCGACACTGACACAGGATCCTTTTTAATTAAAAAAAAAAAAGGGTCTTTGTCAGGTAAAGGCTCCATCTGATGAATGAACAATAGTGTAATAAAGATAAATACCTGTTGCATCTTTTAAAGCCAAAAAAAAAAAAATCCAGGTGTGTTTTTGTTGCTTTTTTGAAGTAACCCGGTCCATAATTGAGGGACCGATGACTTCTGTGGGCCTGAATGTTTGGAGCAGTTGTTTTCATGTCGAATGGAAATGAATAGGTCTTTGTAAACTTATCAGAAACCAGCTTAATTGTTGCTCGGCTGCTGTCAGATCACAAACCCAGATCTGTTTGACTGCGTCCAGAATCTGTAATTAACTCGAGGAGGCATGGCCCTGAAGGCAGCACATAAAACCCAAACTGAGCCGTCGCCGGCAAAACAGAAGACACGGCCGGGGACAAAGTCAACCATGAAGCTGTAAGGCTGTCTCTTTTAATTCTAAATGTTTAAATATTTTTAAAAATTTTTGACACAGATTATTCTATGTTTCAGCTTCCTGTTTCCTCTGCTCCTGCTTCAATTCGCAGCCACGGTGGAAACAGGCCTGGTGAGGGGTGAGTGTTAATTTTTCTTTAACTCGTCTTTGGAAGCTTTGGAAACAAAAGACTGTGATTTGTTCAATCAGGCGGTTTCTTTCTTTCTTTTTAAGGTGAAAGACAGAATGTGTTAAGTTTTCTGAAAGGTAAGTTTTGTTCTTTCTTAAAACAACGCCTGCAAGTAAAGCCCTGCTTGAAACGACCGCTCATGTTGTTCTTCTCTGTTGTTATAGAGGCTCTTTCCACGACCACTGAAAAGGCCATACCCGCCGAGGTCACAGGTGTGTGAAGCAGGAGGCTCTTAGAGACAAAACCGATTTGAAACCAAAAGGTTTTTTTTGTTGTTGTTGCAAACTGTTCATCTCACCAGATCCTCAAACTAGTTTTGATTCCCTAAGAATATAAACATAAAGTTGGAAACGAGAACAGAAAAATAGGAATTGTCATTTTCTACTTTCTTTTTCTCTCAGCTGTTTCCCTTTTCAGGTGTCGCCACAGCGAGTTATCCTCCTCCTCCTAACTCTGTCCTCTGTGTCCTCTGTCCTCACTTCAACTACCTCCATGTCCTCTCTAACTGCATCCATATATCTCCTCTTTGTCTTTTTCCTGGCAGCTGCGTCTCTAACATCCTTCTACCAATATACCCACTGTCCCTCCTCTGCACATGTCCAAACCATCTCAGTCTTTTCTACTTTTATTTTCATTTTTAAAATAAAGTATTTGTTTTAAAAGATGCTGCCTGTAATTTTTACCCTTATGTCTACAGGATACAGAAACTCTTCAAGCAGACCCATAGAACTCCAAGACTCTGAAGGTATTTTTTTTTTGTAAAATCAAAATTCAGTATTTACTGTTTACTAATGCATTCATTTCAGCTCGAGACTGACTCCTGCTCCTAAAAAATGGCTCCTTTGCAGATTTGTCTGATGCAAGATCCACAGAAAGCTTTGAGACAAACAAATACCCAGGTGTGTGGATTTATATCGCTTATAAAGTAAAAAAAAATATATTCAGTTTTATAAGAAATAAAACAAAAGGTTTCTTAATGTTTCAGAACCTGTGGCGTCTGACGAAAGCGGAGGAGAAAGCATAGGTGTGGTACCGTCGAGCATTTAGTTTGCTGTCGATCAATAAAGCGGTAGTTCGGATCTTTTAAAGTGGGGTTCTGTGGAAGCACCATGAGCAGTTAATATCTTACCTGTGGGAGATGGCTCTAATAGTGACCTCAGTTTGGAGAAACAGGGTTTAATGACGAGCTAACAGCTAACCAGGCTAAGATCAAAGTGAATTTCTGCCGTTTTAAAAGAAATCAAATCTCAAATCTCTCATTAGCATTAACACCATTACTGCAGCAGCAGTTATAGCCCTCCCAGTGCAGCTCGAAGCACTTCAGGTAGATTTATCATTATATTTGTGGCAGAATAAATGCAAAATTGTTGACAATGTGAAGGTTTACAACACAGAGTTAGTCTGAACCTTTTTAGATTGGAGATATTTTAAGTTGACAGCAACCAACTTTGTTTCTGGCCTCATTTAAACAGTTCAGTCGGGTCAGAATTAACCTCTGTTTCCCCAAAATGAGATCGTTCAAACAGCTATCTAGAACAGATATTAATTGCTCATAACCTTTTATTAGAACCCCTCGTCAAAAGATCGGAACCACCTCTTAAATGTATAAAAGTAAATGTGAAGATGTTACATCAACAACTTAAACTCAGCAGCTTCTTTCCCTCGGCCACTAAACTGCTGAACAACAGACGATTGACTCTAACACGACACAGCCACTTTATCCACCTGCTATTATGCATATGTACACTTTAATTAATTTCTTGTTTCATTGTTTACTTATTCATTTGTGTTTGTTTTATTTGCACCATTATACCAAAATAATTTCCTAGCCTGCTAACTTGTTTACTGGCAATGGCAACAAAGTGATTCTGATTCTGATTCTAAGACCTCAACAGCGATGAGGTCCTGGTTCCTAAAGCAGAGGCAAAAGAGCAGGCCCCATCAAAGAGGACGGCCCAAGGGGGCAAAACCCTTCGGATTCAAGGGGAACCTCAAGCAAGTGGAGCTCAGAGCCATCAGAGCAGCACAGGTGGAGTGACGGGAAGAGTTAACAGGATGTACCACGAGCTGGATCGGGATCGGAGCAGAGAGATGCCAGACTGGGATAGCTTGGAGGACAAAAATGGCAGGTCGCCCACAGGGGACGAGAGCAAACTCACGGATTATGACGGTAAGAGCGGCTCTTCTATCGCTCAGCGTGGAGCCAAACTTTTTCAGGAGTAGTTCTGAAACAATTCCAGTTCATACGGTCAAACTGAATCTTCCCATAGAGAGCGGAGAACACGTGAGCTCTGAGACCTACCCGCTGAGTAAGGATGCTTTTTACTTCCTCAAATGGAAAAAAACAAACAAAAACAAAGTGCAGCTATTAATATGCACTCGTAATGAAAGTCATGTTATTGATTCATATTGTTTCCTGTGTGAACCCCCATCAGAGCCCAGCAGCCTCTCAGCTCCGGCCAAGAAGCGAGGTGCCTGATGATCCCACTGAAGGTGTGTCTCACACACATCCATCCCAGCCTGCTCTTAAAACTCCACACATATTTTCCTCAGCTTTCTTCTAATTATAGAATAAACAGTTTCCTACATTGTTTGTATAACAGGTATTTTCCTTCTGTTTTTTTTTTTTTCTTCCCAGATTTCGGTGACTCAGGAGCCACTGTCTGTTGACTCACTGGAAGGCAGACAGTTGCTTTCTGGGGATTTTTTTATTTTATAATTTTTTTTAATCTCTAAATACACTTATTTTTGTTATCTGATTTAAGAAGGCGTGAGAAATAAAGACGCTTTGGCTGAATTTTGTCTTGCGTGTCCCTGTGAATGGCTGAGGAGGATTGTTGTAAATCTGCACAACTTTTGATTAACTTTTTTTTTTTTGATTTGGTCCGAGCCAGAGAGGAGGTTTTAAAACATTGTTTAATCCATGATTGGTTCAATACAATATTAAAATGTACAGAAGCAGTAAATGTCACATTCAGCGCAACATTGAATAAGATTAAAAATCCAGAATATTAAAGCACTGTACAGCGATTATCATTACCTACAAGCCTTCTGAAGTACAAGCTGCAAACTTACATTCTTTCATACATTAAACACTAATTAGAGACACAAAATTAATTATTTTTACAGTGTTTTAAGTCCTGTTTTGCTGTGTCATTTCCTATAATGTCGAAGCTCACTGTAGATATCTGACTGGACTCCATGTAACTCCTAGGAAACAAAATAAATGTACACAATAGATGCAAAGAAATGTCAGTTTCTAACAGAAAAAGCCCTTTATTGTGCTTTTAAAGGTCAAAAGCAGTAACGTTTTACCTGGTATGGAGATTCTGTGACTTCTGCGGCCCTTTTCTTTGACGCTGACAAAGGCAGACTTCGTTTACCTGTTCAGGAAAATGATCAGTCTACTGCCTGCCTGCTAACCCAGCGAGAACAGGTCATGGAGGAATACTCACTGTCGGGAGAATCCCGTTCCCTTCTCCTCCTGTGGCAAGTCGCAAAGCAGAAGACGGAGATGGTGATGAAGACGGTCAGGACGATGTCAGCTGCAAAAATGCCCACGACAGAGCTCATGTTTATTAGGTAGCAGGAGCCACAATCTGAGTGTGGGGAGGAAAATTAAAAGAAAAGGATTTAAAAACAAACCAGGAGGTTGTAATTTTGCATAGAGACAAAAGGTTTAGGGCATGTAGATACCTTGCTGTCCTTCCTCTGAGCCTGTAAGACAAACAAAAAAACAACAAAAAACAATAAAATCTTTGCATGTTTTTCACTAAACTATCATTCTACGTAACAACTGGACTCACCAAAGAACGAACCCTCAATGCAGAGAGCGTCGGACATCTTCTGAGTTTCACTTCGAGTTGGAAATGAAAGTCCGTGGGCTCTACGAGTCCCTTTGGTTTCTTTCAGATGCCCTTGTTGAGGGGGGCATAAAAAACAAAAACTAAAACCCAAAAGAAAAAGATGCTGAAGCCAGATGCAGGAGGTGTTTCCAGGTGGTCAAGTGTCCATTAAACAGTTTGGTCACGGGTGCTGAAGCTTTCCCAGCCTATCGTTTGACTGCAAAAAGAGGTGGAGCAGAGAAAAAAAAAAAAAGGAGTCCACTGAGAGAAAAAGGAAGTGGTGTTTCTGTTTGTGACTGTTTTTGAGTCACAGTCATCTGAGGGCACGCTGGGCTCGCATGAAAAGGAAACATCTCCCACTTTGTCGAGCGAGTGCTCTGGATTCAGACCACTCTTTTTTTCCAGTACCTAAAAATATAATGTAATGAAAATAAAGCAACGGGCTACAGGAGGTCATTTCCATCACAGCCACAGTTTCTGCTGAACCACCAGAGATGCTATCTTCAAGCAGAGCGTCTCTTCGTGTGGTTTTGTGCAGGCGGCTGGCCGAAGTTCACCTCTGCCTAAAGTGCACAAAACTTTTAACCACAGCTGGGTTTTTTGGGTTTTTTGTTTTTACCTAAACGATGGTGCTCTGTCAGCTAAATGAAAGTACACTTCTTCTCATGCCTCAATTGTAGCACAGGCCCAGAACACCCAGCTCCGGATGCACACATGCCTGGCAACTGTCTGTTAGCAAAATATCTCACAAACCACGGGACAGTAGGTTCGTGGGATATTTTGACATGCTTCTGGAGCCCAAGACCAGTCCATCAGGAATCGAGAAAACCTCTGGTTGGACCTAGACACATTGATACAGTCGCACCACCATCAGTCCTTCCGGGCTCCCGTATGGAGTCTCGTAGTTAATACATGTTTGTGCTCAGAATACACAGATTTGTGACAAGGACGTTGTTCGGTTGAGAAAAACTATAAAACACTGGCTCTCGTTTCCCATCAGCCTAGCCTGGATGAAGACTTTTGCCTTCTTTTTCATACTCTGCTCCACGACTGATAACTATTGATCCCTATGTGACCAAACATCATTCAAAACTGACCGGACTGTCCCTTTAATGACATGAACTGTTCAAAATGTTTATTCTGTGTATCTAGTTTCATCTTTTAATCTGTTGTTAAGTATTGATGTTACGTACTCTGGATGGCTTCTGTTACGGGTCAATAAGCCTTAATTAGACAAAGTATTTAGGTTTATTAACATACCTTGTTTATTTTCCAATAAATAAATTGAAAAATCAGAATAACCTGCAAGGCGGTGGGTGATATTCTGTCCTTTAAGGAACGCTAGAGTGAAGTTCAACACCAGTCATCTCGGTGGTTCCTGTTGAACTTTGTGCTGTCAGAAGCGCTGCTGATAAAAGATGTGAGAAACACTATCTCAGATTGTGGTCCAAACCCTGAAATGTCAGAGCTGACGCAGATCTGAAGCGGGACAGGCTCCTCTAGAGAACCAAACAAAGGGAAAGCTGTGAGATTTCCAAAACCGTCCGGTGAGCTGGTTAGGTGCACGCCAACAATAAGGCAAAAGAAAGATGAAAAAAAAAAAGAGCTCTTCTCGAATGGGTTTCAAGAATCAACTTTATCAGAATGTTTGTGGGGACAAGCTGCGACAGTGAGTGACAACGAAGAGGTGTATCAGACAGATAATACGAGATATCAAACTGGTTTAGGCCAGCGGGTTGTCATTGTCTGACTGCAACAGTTTAACCAAAGTTTCTCACTGATCTGATCTCCAGACTCTGAAGAGTCACTGTACACAATAACAAAGTAAATACAAAGATCTCAAACTACAGCAGACAAGAAACCCTTTTTTCAATCAGAACCCACAGCTGTAAAGTAAAAAGGACTGGAAAAAGAAACCATTATCAATTTAACTATATGACACTGTTTTTTAAAGGGTTACTGTCAGGTCAGGGTGGAAAGATTGCGGCAAACCCAATTCGTAGACTCATCGTAAAATAAAAACTGATCCTTTAATAAACAAAACCAGAAGCTGACATGGCAGCAAAAACAAATACAAAAAAAACAAGAAAACAAGGAGCAGAACTTGGCTGGGCAAGGGAACACAAGAACGAAAACTGCAGACAGAACGAACGAACCGGGGAGGAAGAGGAGAAAGTGACCAGGTTTTAAAGACAGAGGGTAATCAGGGGAAGGGAGTACAGGTGAATGATTACAATTAGGAACAGGTGAAGATGGGCGGGGTAGAAAGACAAGAGATAAACAGAGGAGAAGTGAACAATGACAGAGACACATATAACAAAATAAAATGAAACTCAAACAGAAGCATGACTCAGAAACAAGAAAACAAACCCATGAAAACAGAAAAACAAAGAACCAAGAACCAAACCAAAAAACAAACTCAAAAATACCTGAATTCATGACAGGTACAGAAATAAAATGAACAGCTTCACCAGGTTTAGAAATAGCATAAAAAGGTTTATTAATGTACAAACGGTGAAAGGAATTGTTCGTCAAGAAAGTAGTTTAACAGAGAGCAAATCTGTGAAATCACAATGTCTGTATTTCCTGTTACATCTCATTTCCTTGTAGCTTTTTTATTTAAAAAAACTCTTCAGAGTCACCAACAGGGGGGGCTGTTTGCTGTAGTTACAGATTAAAAGACATTTGTTGTTCCTATAGTTTGTCATTTTATTTTACACGCTTAAAGTTTCTAATAGACAGATAAGAACACTCTTTATTTGCCAAAAGTTTGGGTCATGAGATATTACGCTTACAGACAGGCGGGTGGAAATTAGTATTCCAGCAGTTTGATGAGAGGAGCCCGGTCATTTAGGGCTTTTTTTAAAAAACATTTTTATCTATGAAAAGCGTGGTTACATAGTTTTTGAGAACTCTGTGACCCGTCTTTACAAAAGAAATGGAGCTGTACCACAGTTTTTGTTATAACCAGTTGAAAAACCAAAACCTTAAGCCAGGTTTTATAAAATATTATGAAGCAAAAACACAATAAATCAAAACAAAAACTGGAGCAACATTTATGTGGACTTGCAGTTGGCTCGGACGTTCATGTACACCTTGTTAGCTGTGAAGAGGGAGAGACGAAAACAAAAAGTGTCAAATATTTCAAATGTCAGGATGGGTCATAGCACAGTTTACAACTCAACAGGAAATGTATTTTTTAAAAAAGGGTAAAGTTTCTGTACCGTCGTCGATCTTCTGACGTTGGGAGCTGGCACATTTGTAGGTCAGAACGACAATAATGAGGGTCAGAACCAAATCTGCTGCGATGATGCCTGCGATCACCGCCGGATCGATTCTGTAGCAGGACACAGAGTCTGACGAGAATGAGCAAAGGACCAAAAAAAAAAAATCAAGTGGGTTGAAAGAGACAAAAACAAGAGACGAGTGGAAAAACTGATTCATCGTGAAGTTTTCTGATTCTGCTTGTTTTATTAAAACATTGTTTTTTTTTTTTTAATGCTTAACTTATGTCCTCTTTGTGTTACCTGTAAGGGCCCCAGGCAGGTCTGGAAAAGAAAAAGAGAAAAAGACAAAGATAAGGAGCAGTGACTGCACCGGGACTGATGTAACTTTGCAGCCTGTGTTGCGAGAACCGTTAGGAGGAGTGTTTGTGGGTTTGCCTTCCTGTGTGAGAGCGGCTCAGTGCTGAGCAGAGAGAAAAAAGGATGAAGGTTTTACTTACTGCAGAGGAAAATCAGCACGAGCGTGAAGAGTTTGTCCGATGCCATTGTGAGGGGGGGACGAGTGGGTGGGTCAGATCCGTCCTGTTCGCTCTGAAAAAACAAATCGTAACCTGATGTCCGATCTTCAGAGTCAGTGGTTCATACACGGCGTCAGCAAATCAAGAGAAATAACCAGAACTGTGTGGGTTTGACTCTTTCCATTCGCGCTGCATGGCAATCAACTCCTCTACGGTGAAAGAGTCGTGGGCATTTTTGTTTTCTAAAAAGCCTTAAAATTAAGCTGAAAATGAAAACTTTTTCAATAGAAGAACATCTGCAGAGAGATGAAGCTCCTATGCTGTGTGCTGGATCGAGTATTTACAGCTGAATTACTCTGGCTGAATGTCATCTTCCATTTGAATCAACATTCAAAAGCATTTCAGTGAGATTTAATCCGAAACAAACATTTTTAAATACTGAAAGCAGGAGGAGAAGAATCTCTACGTACCCGCTCTGCTTGGGTTCTTGCACCTTCTGCAGCCCAAAACAAACTGATCTGAGGAAAGGTTTTACTTATAGGAGGGGGCGTCTGACTTCCTCTGCTGGGGTTGTTTTTGCGTAAACAGTGTGGGTCATCAGTGTCATGGCCACGTTTTTTTTCTTTTTCATTTCGTCGACTGATGACAGAGACTGCGTGAAACTGGTGTAGCATCACCACAGCTCGTGCGTTTTGTTTGACTTTTTGCTGAAATAAAATAAAATACCACAGTTCTTCTTGCCATCTAACTCAATGACTTCTTCTTGAGGCTCTGAGTTTCAGACTGGAGCTGAATGCTCCAAGTCCCCCCTGGATAAAGAGGTGAGGAGGAGAGATCATCGTCCTCCAGTTCTAGCTTATCTCCATTGGCTCCCTGTTGAATTCAGAAGAGAATTTTAAAACCTTCAAACGTACAGAGCTCCATCTTATATTAAAGATCCTATTCTTCCTAACAGAGCTCTTTGCTCTCAGACTGCAGGTTTACTCGTGGTTCCTAGAGTTTCTAAAAGTGGAACAGGAGGCAGAACTTTGAGTTCTTAGGCTCCTCCCTTGTGGAACCCGCTGCCAGTTTGTGTCCGTGAAACTGACACCCTGTCTACTTTTAAGACTTTCCTTGTTGATAAATCCTATAGTTAGGGTTGGTTTGGGTTTCCTGAGCCATCCCTTTGTTCTGCTGCTATAGGCTCAGACTGCTGGAGGACAAACTGACCACGTCTCCTCACTCTGCCACTGTCTTTCCTCTCTCTACTCTCCACGTTTGTATTTGTTGCTGTCGTTAATCTGTTTTTCTTTCCTTCTGAACTCCACCTGGACCGGCCGGTCTGCGTTCGTCTGCGTCTCTTCCCTGTCCTCCCAAAGCCGGTCCAGGCAGATGGCCGTCCATCTTGGTCCTGGTTTTGCTGGGGGGGGGGGTTCTTCCCATTAAAACGGACTCGTTTCTTTCCACTGTCGCCATGGGCTGCTCAGGACGAGCGATTGTGAGAAAGTGAAGGTTTGACACAGTCCGCTGGTTTCCTTAGATAACTTTTACTAATTGTAATGTACGTGCCCGTGTTGCATCATAACTAGAACGAACTGACTGTAATTGGATATGAATCTGGATTCGGGCTCGTCCATATAGCGCCCCGAGGTGGCCGTTCTCGAGAATTGGCGCAGACTGAACTGAAATGAAGTGAAAGTGTGCGAGGTGTTCAAATGTCTCTGGTGGGCTGTAGAAGTAACCACCGACTTCCTAGAAACAGGCGGCTTGAACAACAAACCCACAAGTTTCATTTAGTAGAAACAACAATCCATTTAACCAAAACTTGTTTTCAATGTTTTACTCTGTCATGAAACTCTGAAGCTGTTGCATCAAGGCGCACCCCCCTCCCTCGGAGCATTTAGCTGTCTAATGTTATGACGTTGAAGTTGTTGTTCCCCTTTTTTGTCACAAACGCAGGTTTGCTCAGAAACATCTGTTTCCTGGATCCTGTGGGTTTTAGGGTGTGGGGGTCTCTGTGTCGCCTCGCTGGGTGACGAGGGAAACACGTCAGACTCTGCTGCTCTTTGCTTTTAACCATTTATGAACCGTTTCTGTGGGGTCCACTCCTCAATATGTTAGCGATGGGCTGCTGCGCTTGTCACGTGAAGGATGTGAGCGTAACAACTGGAACCGTGAAGTTAAACACAAATTTACAACCTGAACTTGGGTGTTCAGGTGGAGAGGTGTGTGAGGTGTAGCGTGAGACGTGTACGAGGACAGCCAGACAGAGGTGACATGCGCCTGAGGACTGCCAGGTGGGCTCAGATCCGCTCTGAGCCCCTTCTTGTTTGCAGTGGCTGAGCCCTGCGGACTGGGGCGATGCACATCTATAGTGAGAGTAGGGAGCAGGTGGAAGAGAGCCTGGAGAGGCGGAGGCATGCTCTGAAAAGAAGAGGGGGGGGGAAGTCAGTAGACGCGTGACAGAGACGACATGACAGGGAGACTTTTATTGATTTTAAAGGTTGTTTATGGATGTATTCACACCTTGGATTTGCTTTTACCCATGGAAGAAGTCTTCTGATTGCCCCAAAAGTTGAAACTTAAACCCACGGTGGTGTGTTATTACGTAGAACAGCCCAACTAAGGAGCTGACGTGGGCTGAGAGTGGTTGTGCTTTTAAAAGCAAACTCACGACCTACCTGTCCAGCCCGGTTTCAATTTTTTTTTACAAGTCTTATAATAATTTAATCTGTTAGTTTTACTGCACTTCTAGTTTGCCTCGTTGTAGCAGCCCCCGCCTCTTTGAAAACAGTTCAGCGAAGCCTTGACGGGTGATTTTAGGCAGGGTTTTTTTTTCATTTTAGATCAACTTGGACACCTTAGACACCGTGAACACAAAAAATCAAAACAAAACATATATACAAACATTAAAATACAACAACATGTGTTTAACATACAAATGAAATAAATAAACGTACCTCCCTGCTTTTACTGGGGAATAAAATGCACAAATCTCGTTTCTTTGACAGCAAACATTTAAATTCTGGAGCAGTCGCTCCCAGCCATTAAACTAATTACTGCCAGCTTTTATAGGCCAGCCCTTCCTGGCTATGGCACCCCGCGAGGTACAAACAAAAAAACAAAACAAAAACATTTATAAACATCCTATACAGTGAAATGAAAACAGACAAACATCTATAAATAACCCACACAATTGCAAAATGTCATTTTAAATGATGATTTACTATCTTTTACACTCGTATTTATTTTATTTTAAGGGAAAAATAATAACTTTTGTTTCATTTTCTCTACCATTTATTCAATTTTCTCTCTCTAGTTGCTTTTCCACAGTCTTGCTTTTACTAATTTTTACATTTTAGAATTTGTCTTTTTATGATTTATGTACTTTAAATTTGTGTTCCCTTGGTTTCTTCAGTCCCTTTATGCTACAACCCCCATTGTTGAATCACTTTACATCTAGCTGCTGTTTCGAATGATCTTTTTTTTCTTTACATTTTCTTTTTGTCTGATGTAATTCGCTTTGTGTTGCACATTGTTACATGAAAGGTGCATTTTTCTCACAGAATGAGAGCTGCAGGAGTGGAAGGGAAGGTTTGCACGATGGCAGTGAGACCTGCTGTGGTGCTGCTGTTTGCAGGTTACTGCATTAACAAACAGAGATGAGGAAGAGCTGGAAGTATGAAGTCTTTCATTGGGAGGATTCGAGATGAGTACGTCAGAGGGACGGCCCAAGTTTGAGCAGTTTGGAGACAAACTTCGAGAGGCTGAGGTGGATTGGACAGAAGAGGGACGATGGACACGTCGGATGAAGGGAGCGGCTCAGACAACAAGAACCTGATCCGGTTCTTCAGCTCCAGTCTGCAGTGCAGAGGCTGAGGGAGGACTGATCGTCTGATCGTCCCTCTGTGGAACAGCAGAGGGAGCTGCCGCAGAGACAAGGGGACGAGAGGTCCTGCAGGCGGAAACGGGCCAGAGGTTTAGTTGTCGTGTGTCTCTGCTTTTTCAAGCTGCTCACTTGAACTAAAACAGGCAAATCTGTGCTGACGAGACTTAAACCAACCTGCAGACAGTTTCAGTTCAAGCAAAAGACACAAAAAAGAGATCATTCATAAATAATGACCTGTGTGTGGAGTTTAAGCCTTAAATGTATTTTGTCACAATTTAATCTTTGTACTCGATCATTCTGTTATTTGACTTTTTTATTATTATTTTTTTATTTCCTCTTTTCTCTGATACAGTTATTTAATTATTTTAATTTTTTTTAAAGTTGTTTGTTCTATAAATATTTAGAGACAAAATTCTCTGAACACAGAAAGGGAAGTAGGATGACTATATTTGTCATAGTTCTCAGCTAAGTCAGATAAATTATATCCTTCTGATTCACGTTTTATTTCATGTCTGAGAGTTAAAATGAGCTGGAACTTCAAAAATCTAAAGCTGCAGAAACTACCCACATTTTTCCTCAAATAAATAAATAAATAAATGAAAGAATAAATAAATCTCTTATCTGATACTCTTTGGCTTCCAGGCGGCTCTGTTTAAATTTCTCAGAATCATTATTTGTTTCCATTTCTTCACGTTTCCTCGGTTTAACAGTTTGCTCTGTTTTATTTTCAATGATTCCTCTTCAAAGCGCGGCTTTTATTACAAATTGTCTTCCTTTTTTTTAAGCTCAAGTATGCTTTCAGCAGTTGTTTATGGAATCGACAGACAGAGAAATGTTAGTCATTCGCTAAAAAAGAAAGAAACATGGCTCGAACTCGGTTTCTTTGAAGTGACACAAATTTTCCTCTGAGTTCACTCAGCTACTCAGAACCTGAAAAAGTCACATTTTTACTAAAAATGTACATCCATAACAGAATTATAAATACCTATAAAATACAATATACATACATATTGATTTACTCACTAATAAAAAAATGGAAACTAATTTGTTTTGATCCAAATTTATTTATATTTTCTGGGTGAAAAAGTTCAGACTTCTTCTTGTTTAAGCTGGTTTATATTAAATGTTTTCATTGAGCTTAAAATGTTGATAAAAACTTATTTTTATTAGTTTCATCAAATAATCAAATAAAGCAAAAACAAAAAACAAATATTTATTAAACATCCACAAACATTTATTTATTTTTTGTTTAAAGCAAGTATTTTGCTTCTTTTTAGTTGCTTTTATCATAGATTTGAATTGTTTTCTTGTCTTTATGTTAAAGTTACTTTCAAGTTGGCAGCAAAAGCTGCTTTTACATTTAATTTATTTACTTCAATCATTACAAAATCTTCTAAATGATTTGAAACAGTCATCTTAAAGCATTTAATCAGATCTTTAGAAACAGGGTTTTGTGAAACATATTGAACAATGAATATCTTACCTGTTGTAGACAGCTCTTTGACTGAGTTCAGTTCAGAAAAACAGAGTTTGATAAACTCGGGCTGATAAACTAAATTCTCTCCCGTTGTTCTGACGTCGTATGGATTCTGTTGACTCTTTTAAATTACAGCTGAAAATGTATTTGTGTAGACAGGCTTTTAATTTATTCTGTTTTTATGTGATTTCCTTATTGGTTTTGTGAAGCACTTTGTGATTTTATCTGTGAAGAGTGCTGTAGAGATAAAATTTTACTTACTTTAAACTAACAGCTTGACTAAAGTTTGCTGCCATCTTAAAACATCTTCAGCCCTCAAAAACATTAGTGGTTCACACAAACACTATTTCTTCAAGTGTCCACTTTATGAAATGCTATGAAATGTTTGAGATTGGAGCTGTTTTGGTCCCTCTCGGACCAGCCGTGAGCTTGTCAGTCCGGTCAGATACCAGCTCTGTTTCTGGCTCTGGGTTCATTCTTTCAACTCTGTACTTTTTGCAGTTTAGTCACTCCACACCAACACTTTTCCTGTTATGAAAAGGAACTGCCTGCCACTGGTCCCTCACTTTGCCAGCCAACCTAATGTTGAGGATTTTAAAAGTTGAGATCCAAGGAACTGAACCAGAACAGGGTCACAGTATCTTACCTCCTACCTCCATTTATCAAACACAACATCAAATCATCCGCAAAGAAAGGGCTGATTCTGTAACATAAAGCTAATATTTTTGTAGATTATTTAAGACTTTGTATCTCTTTCAGGCAGACATGTCAGAAGTTCCTTTGTGAGCCTTTAAATAAAACATATTAAGCATTGTTGCCATGTTCTTGTTAAAATACTTTCTCAGTAAATGAATCATAGCATCTGGGAACTTGTGACTAAAATTTTAGGTAAAAAAAGAAGAAATATTTAACTTTCATTTTGACACATCATCCTTTGTTTATGTTTGTTGGCACCACTTTTTATGTTTAGGCTTATTTTTTTGTCAAAAAGAGCTGTTTTTTTGTAAGCTGGTAAAAAAGGCAGCATTGCTTTAATTTTCCAAAAGGGCCATTAAAGAAAATCCAGTTAAAAAAAAAATATTTTCTATAAATTGAATTCAAGTTGTTTTATTTTTGTGTGAAGCTTCTCACTGTTCATAACTTTTACAAAGAAGTCCTCTTTTTCCCAAATGTTTGCCCCTCTGAGCCCTAAAATCCAGTAACAATAACCAAACATCAGGTCGGACTGCACGGCTGTGGCTAAAAAAGGAAATAAATAAGAACAAAATGACAGCACAAATAGCTTATACTTATATTATACAAGTTTTTTTCCATTTATGACTATTGTTTTTACCTTTTGGAACAATTTTAGTTAAAACATGCGAGCAGGAATTGTTGTTGTTTTTTGTTTTTTTTTTAATTTCGTTTGATTTCTGGAGATCATCTCAGGACCACTAAGTTGGTGTTTGGTGACCCACAGTGGTGCCCCGACCCCAACTTTGGGAACCCATCTCTTTAAGCTTGGGAAACTGGTTTACACTTGATTTTAACATTTTATTAGTAATAAAAGTGTAGCTGCTGGCGTAACAAAAAGCTACACTATGTAACTGAACACAGACGTGTGTGTTTGTGTATAAATATATTTAAATGATTTATGTTCTTCTTCTTCCTGAGCAGAAACCACCTCATGTTTCTCGTTGCTGCTCGCTCCACTGACCCGGTGGGGGTGGAGTTGGGGTTTCCCTCAGCTGGAGTGCGGGGTGGAGGGGGCGGGGCCTGCAGCTGGAGGCTGCCTACAAGCGGCAGCGCCGCTGGATTAACAACCAGAACCGCCCTGAGCACCTCAGCCTGCCTGAACGGCACCAACTCCTCCGGCTCCGAGAACCGGACCTGAGCGGACGACCCGAAGGACGACCTCAGAGATAAACCGTTTCTGACATGCACTTTGATAAATGTGAGTATGGCTGGCCTTTTTTTAACAACCCCGCGTTGGCATGGCAACGGAAACAAGCTGCGTTTGACAGGCTGCTTTGAGCGGATCTCAGTTATCTCAGACAAACAACAAGCAGTTTAATTGTTGTCGGCTCTTCCTGCTTAACTCACAGCTTTAGCTGATGATTGCAGTTTTACAAATAAACTAATTGAAGTTTGTCACCTTCTAGATTTAGCTCATCAGCTCACATGTCAGTATTCATGTGCGTCGTTGTGTTTTTAACCCCTTCATGTTGACATGAACACCTTTTTCACCAGTTTATTCAGTCATTTTCGTGGTAAATGCATGACATCACAGTTTGGGTGAACCCGGGAGTCCGGACTTTATATTGCTTGCATGTTTTCAGTTCCTCTTTTCATTAAAGCCAGACAAGCAAACGGCGTGTGACGTGATAGACGCTTTCCTACACAAGCTTCTCTTGTTCATCATCTCTCTGCACACACACACACACACACACGTGTTCTGCGTGTCCTGTTCGAGTGTCTGTTAAACCACAAAATGAGGAAACTGTTCTGCGCACTGCTTCTTTCTTTTTTTTTTTTGTGAGCCAAAACAGAAAGGTCGTCGGAATCCCCGGCCTCCCACGCACGTGACTCAGTGTCCAGGGGTTTCCACAGGCTTTATTTGAATCCAGCACAGACAAGTCCTGTGGCCTGTAGCAGCAGCAGTATTGTAGTGCTATGCAATTTTGTGTAAATTCAGAGTGTATTTGGGTTGTCTCTCTCTCTCTCTATCTCTCTCTCGGATGAGCTATTAAAAGCCTGGCTTCCTGTTCCTCTCTCATGCCGTGCGTCAGGCCAGAATGTGAAGAGGCACCGAGCAGCATCTCTGGGTAAAGCCGCTCAGATGCAGGAGCCGCCGCCTGATATCATCGGCGAGAAGGCCAAAGGTCACGTCTCGCCGTAAAGATCAAATGAGTCAGTATTGAGTAACCCGTAGTAACACCTCCCGAAAATGAAACTCTGCGGGATTCAAAAAGTACTGACTGATGCTGTGAATTCTGATCAAGTGACCTTTAAACGTGCGTTAAAGGGCACACACAGAGCACTACAAGAGGCTTATTGTTCGCTTCTCTGGAAGTGGAAGTGAAATTTGTTGTTTTTGGAGAGGAGAGGATTTGTCTAATTGGCAGAAATGTCTCTGCCTCAGAGAACAGTGCTGTCAAGATTTAATTAAAGGCCTAGCATTGCTCGAAGGAATGCATATCACCCGCCGACTGTAATGCCAGAGTCAAACCTTAAACATAGTCATGTAATACTGCGGGTTGTGACTGACTCTCAGCTACTACCACACCAGCTGTCAGCTAAATATTTGTAAAACTGACTGAGTTCCAGCCGGTTCTGTGTGTTTATTAAAGTCATCTGTGGCGGTCACTTTGAATCAGCTCGACTCCAGAAGGTTGGAGTCACCGCAATCACTTTTCTGCAAGTTTCATCAGAGGCTGTCAGGTGGTTCACGAGATCTTTTGCCATCAGATGCAAACAACACACGGGCGAAAATGTTATCGGCCAACTTCTCCTTTCGGCGGTGGGCGATAAGAAGCACGAAACACAGAGGAGTGACACAAAGACTCCCAGACGTGTAGGCGCGGCAGAGAAGACAGGACAACATGCGTCTCTGGGTGACGCGCCTCTGACACACCAAAGGCAGGAAGGTGCGGTTTGGCTGTTCTGTGGCGTAACGGAGCGGGGCAGGAAGATGTCACAGAAAGTGAGCCGTGGCAATCCCATGGTGCAGGTTTTCTGATGAACCTCTCTGGTTTGCACGGCCGCCGAGGGTTTGTTCCTTAATGGAGGAGGTTTCTCTTGGGCCTTTGTACTCTGGTTCCACAGAGGGGGTGGAAATAGACCCGGCAGTTTGATCTTTCACGTGTGGGGCGAAGCTTTTGAGGAAACAAACCTGTGCGGTCACAGATAATGTCTGCTGGAAAAATCTGAATTCTGTTTTGTAACTTTTTGTTCCCCCCCCCCATTTTATTATTTTTTTCACCTTCCCTTCATTTGAATGATGGAAATGATGTTTTAGTTTGATCAGAAAGCAGCATCAGTGGTTTTGTTTGAAAAAGGTGAGAAGAGAAACACCACAGTGGAGAATCAAAGCACAGGATGTAGCTACAACGTGACAAAAGCTGTATTTTTAAGGTGAACTGCATGATTTATCTTAATCCTGCTGCTCAGAAATCAGTGATATTGGCTCTACAAATACTGCTAAACATATCAGAGTAAAAACACCTTTTCTTTTTCAGGCAGTGTATAACCTCTGCTATGCTATTTATCTTTTTGTAAAACAATTCTTCTGTTAAAAACACACAAAAAAAGTAATTTCTTAAAAGCGAACTTTCAGTCTGTTTCATCTATCAGCTGATCTACAGAGAAATATTATATAGTCCTAAAATGTGTTTTTATTCCCTCTTTTTTGTCAGTAAAAACTGACTAAATATTAATTGGCTACAGCTCTCCGATGCAAAGCTGACTCTTATTTTGCTCTTATCCTTTTAGATATTTAACAACTAGAATTATGACGCAGAAGATTTTACTTATTTTGCAAAACCTCTGTGGGATTTTCTTCGAAGACTTTCTGAGCTGCAAAGTCAAAAGAATGAACAGTTTAATGACCAAACACGGTCGGTTCTCTCCATCTCATGACCCAAATAAGAAATATGTCATCAATAAATAGTTGATGTGTTTTTTTTAATAATTAAAAATAAAACACAGAAGGTTTTTTAAAACACTGCTTGAAGATATGGTGATATATATGCAAAATAATAACAATAATAAAATAAGCTTTCTTGCAGTTTAAATAAAGTAAAATAAAAAAGATTAAAAGTGGGTTCATCCCTTCATTTATTACACTGTTTGTCTTTGTTTAAAACTTTATTGTCTGCTGTTCTCCTGGTTTGCGGCTTCAAGTCATTACCTTTGTGGCTTTTTTGGGTCCTAAAAGAAGTCCTTCACCTTTATGTGCCTGGTTAGAATTTAAATGGCCTCCCAATCATTTAAAATTTGATACTTCCTTTAAGATGCAGGAGCCCACAATGTCAGTGTGTCCACAGTTCAAAAAAGGTGGACAAAAACCTGTGCTGTCAGTGGATTCGTGCAGTTTTTTTTTTATTTTAATTTTGACTGATGAGTCGAACAAAAAACAAAACAAAAACTATGTAATCCAACAACCAGTGCCATCTTTGAGAAATATCCAGGCCAAATCCTGCATTTTTATCATGGATGATTAAAAGATAACGTGATGTCATCTGTCTGAAAGATAAGTTGAATTAGATGTGTTTAAGTTTAGGCAAGACGCAGCAAACTAAAAAAGAATCAGTCAGAGAGATGAAACAAAGGCTCACATGTCTGGTTCGAGTGCCATTAAAACATTGGGCGTGGGAGGGGGGGTTGAAATAGGAAATGTGTGCAGAAAAACCAGGAACAAAATAGTGAGCAAAAAGGAAATTCTCTCTGAGGTAAAATTAGCTTCGACTCGACTGCTTCCCTACAAGTTATTCTGTTGACTTTTATCTGGTGGATGCTCAATTGAAAAAGTGAAATTTGTTAAAGGTTTTTACTTCATGAGATGAATTAATAACCATACCCTCCGGGGTTCGTTCTGTCTTTTTTAGCACCTAAAGAGAAGCCGTGTTGCACCCTGCCCACAGTGAAGAAACTCTTGGAGCAGAAGAGGAGACGCGAGACGTCAGCTGTGCCTCCCCCCTGCTCTTCCGCCAACACAAGTCCTCCAGCCACCGTCACAGTGAGCCAACACGCCGAGGGACACAGTGACCTATATGTCTCTTCATCGTCTGATTTAATTAATTTATTGTTTTTCTGTTCCCCTTCTGTTAGGAGCTCTCCTCATCAGAACAGTTTACCTGCACAGGTAAGAAACTGGATCCCCTTTACTCGAGGAACATTTCTTTTTCTGAACAAAACAGCATAAAAAAAATAACTTCTGAGTCACAAGTGGCTTTAAGGTTGAGTCACCGAAAGGGAGGCAAAACCTGATTGTTTCAATGGTTTTGGTGATATATTCAGTTTTTAGTAAAGTAATGCTAATATTTCTGTCTGTTCCAGGTGCAGCAATAAGCTACTCAGACATGGCAGTGAGCTTCGAGCATTGGCCCTCGGCCTCCGAAAGTTACTACGGCGCTCCAGGACCGAGCTACGCTGCAGCCTACAACCTCCCAATGACGTCGGAATACAACGCCCCGCAGCAGCTGCCAGTGTACGACACGATGCCTCAGACTTACGTAAGACAGGCGCCTTCGTTACGATCCCTTTTTTGTTTCGAAGTTCATCGAGATCTTACTGAACGGCTTTAACTGGACTGTCCTGTGCAGGACTGCTCCGTGGCTCTTGCCGATCCCAGCATTGCGTCACCGTGGCCACTTCTGGGTCCCGGCCAGTCCACGCAGCTCATCTTTGGCCCGTCGATGGACGCTGCCAAGCTGGAGGAGGCCCGGATGCTGCTCAACGGGATGGACTACAGCAGTCAGGACGAAGACGGAGACACGTGAGTACTCATGAGCTTTTCAGGATCATTTAAAAAAAAAACCCGAGAGCAGGAAAACAAATCGAACTGTCACCGGTAAATATGGAGCTTCTCGTTTGCTGCTTCAAACACTCAACTTAATGACATTTGAAAAGTTCCTTTATCAACAACTAATATCTTACCTGTTGCAGATAGCTCTTTGATCAACCTCATTTAGGAGAAACTGAGTTATAGTTGAACAGGATACGCTAACAGCTGGTCCAAGTGGATCTCTTCTGTCTTAAGACAACACAAATCTTGAAAACTTTATAGTGACTCATGCAAATACTATTTTATAAATCTGTACACTGCTGTCGGTTTTGCTTTACATGGTTATATCCCTGCAGGAAGTGCCCCATGCTGCACCAGAAGTGCCACAGCTACCTGCTGCTGTGGCTATTTGTGCTCACAAACAACCAAAGAATTATCCGTGTAATCAAAACTGACAGCTATGTTAAGGTTTATAATTTACATGGATTGCTTTGAACAGTTTGAGATGAGAGCTGTTTTAAGACAACCCAAATCCACTCGGACTAGCCATGAGCTCGTCAGCCCGGTCAGAATTAAACTCTCATTTCTCTCAGCTGAGGTTGATCAAGGAGCCATCCGCAGCAGGTAAGATGTTAACTGTTTATAAAGACCTAAGCTCAAAAAAAGAAAAAGAAAGAAAAATGTACTTTTCAGCCTGATTAGATCCAAAGAATTTAATTGATGAGCCTGGAGGAGAGCATAACAAAGGTCCTTTACAGTCGGTACACGTTGTGAGTAATTTAGAACATGTAGCAATTGATCATTCCAAACAATACCACCCCCTCACACACACACACACACTTTTGAAATGAGTGATTTGTTTGCGCGCGCGCGCGACAGTACACAATTTATTTACTATCGCAGAGTTTCGTTTTCAGTCGTGAGCTCAAAGCGAGAACCACGTGTGTAATTTGGGTAATTTTAAAATGATTAAGACAAAAACACAACATGTCAGTGAGTCAGCCGCTCGTGCTCGACGCCGAGAAAGTAAAATCGAATGGGAAACACAAGTTGACTGGGTGAAGTTTGTTGTGTGTGTGTGTGTGTGTAAGTAACCCGTCCCCTGCTCCTGCTCCTTCTGTCAGCATCCTGCACATCTACACGGCCAAAGGACTGCGGGAGTGCGCCTTCGCTGCCGCAGAGAAGCTGAGGGATCTCGGGAGACTCGACGCCAAAGAACACAAGGGCAAGGTCTGAGTAAAAACAGAAACTTGTCAGATTTAGTTCTCCCCCTCTCCCAGCACAGTGCATGAATCAAACTTGTCAAATGAACGTGTTCGCGCAGACAGCTCTATTGGTGGCAGTGACGGCGAACCAGCCGGAGATCGTGCAGGACCTGCTGTCGCTGGGGGCGGACATCAACGCCTGTGACGTCAAAGGACAAACCGCCCTGCATTTGGCTGCTCACTATGGGTTCCCAGGTGTTCTGCAGGTAAACATGCAGAGATGCTGCATCATCTTGGGTGTTCAGAAACATTACCCCGAGATAAACTCACAAAGCCGGGGTTCGCTTTTCTTCCTGCAGGCTATTCTGTCGGGCAGACCGAACGTCAATCTGGAGGCCCGTAATTTTGAAGGTAATGTAATATTTTGTCTTTAAAATGAAAATAATGAATAAGTATGGATTGTTTTACCTGACAGCGCTGCAAAAATCTCAAATCGTCCCCCCGTTTCTTTTTTATTTTGCTTCCAAAGAACAAGACTTTTTAAGGTGGACTCGATCAGTGATTCTAAAAAGTTTCTCTTCAGCTGCTTTCCCTTCTACTGTTCAGTCGATCATTTTCTTGTTCGTTTGTTGAGCTGCTTTCTGAACTATGACTCATCCAGGGACAAAAAAAAGCTTCTAAACTGGAAAGATGAATCAGACAACAGATAATTTGAAAATATTGGCCTTTTAGACACATGTTAACAAGCAGTTTGTCACAAAGACAACACTTCTTTCCATTTCTTTCAATGAACCTATAAAAAAAATACTAAAAATAACCAAGTTTAGTGCTTTAGACCTTCAAAAAGCCCAAAAAGACCTGTTGATGAAGACCACTTTAGACAAAGTATAGGAACATCTGCCTCCTGGGAAGCAAACTTATTTAAAATGAGGGGTGGTTTCATGTTTTGCGTGCTGCCATCTTGCTGCTCGTCCTTATTTAAATGTGATTCATGCCTTCCTTCTTCTCTTCAGGTATGACTCCTCTACACTGTGCTGCCATTTCCCACAGTGTCACCACGAAAGCGCTGTCTGCCACGGGCCTGACAGATGTCCACCTTCAGGCCAAAGCAAACGAGAAGCTGTCGTGCGTGCAGATGCTGCTCAACGCCGGGGCGTCCCTCCTCAGCCAGGTACGACGCGTCCATTCGCCACCGACATGTCAGACCGTGAACTTTCAGTGAGAACGAACAGCTCACCGGGGAGGGGAAGTGGCTGTTTCATTGTAACCAAAGTTATGTCAAAGCGCCTTTCGTTTTCCCTGTCTCCTTTGACTTTTAAATGCCACCAGTTGTTCGGTGGTTTCATTGCTTTCTTTCTTTCTTTAGTTTTTTATTTCCCTCACTTCCTACTCTTCAAATTCCAGGAAATCAAAAGTAACAAGACACTTCTGCATCTGGCTGTAAAGGAGGGGAACATCGACCTGGTGCGCTATCTGCTGCGGATTCCCCTGCCCAACGTGAAAGACTTTGTCAACATGAAAGTGAGTCCCACTCTGAAACTCGCATCTGGATTTTTTGAAATGAGTTGTTTTTGTTTTTACGCGTGCCGCTGTACAGTACATTAAGAAACGAGCGGCTGCTTTTTCGTGTCAGGCCCACGGTCACACGGCACTGCACATGGCGGCCGGTCTCCATGGTAACCCCTACCAGGAGGAGATCCTGCAGCTGCTCCTGAGCAGAGGAGCTGACCCCAGCATCCGCAACCTGGAGAACGACCAGCCGGCTCACCTGCTGCAGAGCGGCCACCAGGGAGAGCAGGTACGCCTCGCCGCACGCTGCACGCCACCGAGGGTTTTTTTTCCCCGAGCCAGACATCCAAATATCCTAAACCTGACTTTTCATCTCCAGCTCAAGCTTATGCTGAAGAAACGCAGCGCTTCTTCACGTCGACGTATCGTGTCCTTGCAGGACCAGGAATGACTTCAGACCTCTTGTAATCCCCATTTGGAGGGAACGACTTCTTTAAGGCAGTTCCTCTGTTAAGAAGAGGAAATATGTTTTATTTTGTAAAACTCTGGGAGTGTTGGGCCTAAATATGCTCATAAACAAACTAGATTAGCTTGGATTTACTCTACATCTGATAAAAAATATGCTGCGGTACCTAAATTTATTTCTTACTATTCAGTGCCTCTAAAACTGTGGTGCTATATTTATTTTTCTCCACACGGTGAAAAGTTTTATTTGTTTGGTAGCTGAACATTGTGTTTCAAATTATTCTGCTTTAATATAAACTTTTGTTTGAAACTGTGGAATTCAAAACAATATTTCAAGAGTTTACTTTGGACAAAAAGTCTATTTAACAATCAAACAGCGTATGGGATTCTGTGGAGACGTTATGAACAGTTATTATCTTACCTGTTGTAGATAGCTCTTTTAATGACTCTTACTGGGATGAAGAGCTAACGGTTAGCCTATTTGGCATCTTAAGACTCCATTCCTAAAGATTTCACAGCATTTTATATTACTGTTTTATCACAAACCTTTATATAGTAATCAGTTTTACTTTACAAAGTTATTTACAGAGTTTTGGGATTATTAGCAAACATAAATAGTCTGAATGGGGCCAAGACCAAAGTGGATTGGTGTCATCTCACAAAAATCATAGTTGTTCATATAAATGTTACCTTAAAATCTTTCGTATTGCCATCAGTTTTGCTTTTCACAGTGGTGCCAACAGAATAATTGGAAATGCTACAGCTAGCTGATGCTGCTTGCACTTCAAATAACTGCAGATTCTTTATAAATAATCATGTAAATTGATGACAACGATCACATGATTAATTATAAAATGTTCAGATTAGTGTTGTTTTAGTACAGCAGCAGTCCACTTTGGTCTTTATCCCACTCAGACTAGCCGTTCGCTCATCAATACGGTCAAAATTAAACTTTTACTTTCCCAAAATTCATGTCCTTCAAAGAGCTATCTACAACAGGTAAGATAATAAGTGTTCACAACCTTTCCACAGAACTTCACTTCTAAATATCTGTACTAATACTTTGCTGTGTGAGAGAGAAAAAAAAAGAGTAGCATTCGTTTTCCTGCTTGGCTAATCTCCCAGTTTAAAGTTGATTTCTATGAAATCGTTTGAATAACTCCAGGACCATGTCCCTGAAACCCCTCTGTCTCTTCAGTTAAACCCCCTGACTCGTAGGATATCATAGTGATAGTCTGAGCAATGGTTTGGAGTTTGATCAGCGCGCGTTAGACCCTTTCGTGTCTTTAAAAACCAGAGCGTAACCGTTTTAGTCTGTATGCATCATACACACAGTGCGTGCGTACGTGCGTGACCTTAGGTCCAATTTTCTTTGTGGGGAAAAGCAGAAAGTTTACGGTGTAAAAGTCGGGTTATTTTTAGGACAGCGAGTGTCCTCTCTTATCTTGGAGACGTGAGGCGAGCAGGCGCGATGACAAATGGTCTGATTCACTGTACGTTTCACCTCTGAGTCATAAGTAAAAGTACAATAACACGGTTCCATCCGATTGCCTTCACACTGAGGGCAGCCTTCGAACAGTCCCGTTTACGCTCGCCGAGGCAGATATGAGCAGGGTGGAAAATACACCATCCCACCACAAATGTCTTGTCTCGCAGTAATTTACACTTACAACAAAAGGAGGATTTATTTTTCAAGCAGGTCTTTTTTTTTTTTTTTCCTCCTACCTTTACTGACAACGGTACTTAATCACACATGAAGTGTCTGACGCTTTATGTCATCATAGTGACATAAAAGTCTGAAAAAAGAAAGAAGAGTAAAGCACAGGATTATATGACATATTTAAACACTTTTCGTGTATTTTTTTTTATTGATTTCAAGCATAATTAAGATGAATATGAATGTTGAGATTACAGTCTTTATTTGAAAGTAGCCTAATTTTTTAGGCTTTATATCAATTTCAGGATTGTTAACTTTTGCTTTAACCTAAAGTTTCTTAATGCTGCTTGTTTTTATTGTTTTGAGGAAGCCATTTTACCACCCAAGGCATTACAGAATGTTGTCTTTGATTTTTCCTCCATTGTGCCGTTTCACTTTTAGCACGTTGTACGTGTTTTATTCTATTTATTGGAATGCTAAGCTACTCTTTCTTTGCCCGACGAGGGTAAAATCAACACAAGAGAAAACTTATGTTGCTACATTTGATCAGCGTAACATTACAACAAGTCAAACTGGACAATTGTTTTCTATATTGTTTGTAATCATGCTGTTAATTTTATTGTTTCACTGAAATAAAATACATATAAGACAAACTAAAGTTTCATTTGTTTCATTCGGTGCATCTATATGAAGTCTCACTGATGGGATTGTTTTAAATGAACAGAATCTGAGCCCAAAAAAAAATTAATTTGAAGTTTAGGGATTGAGTTGCGTTGGAAAAACCCAATGTATTATTTATCCAGCTACCAGAATTCCAGCAAAATAACTTAAAGGGCATTTCCGCAAAAACACGAGCCGATGTGACGTTTGCTCGTGGAGACCCTGTGATGACGTCGTTCTTCTCTGTCGAACATGCGCGGCATCTTCTATACAGCCGGAGGAGGAACTGCAAAAGAAAAAGGAGAACCTTGAGACGATGACAGAGTCATAACGATGGACTGAGAGAGAGAGAAAGTGGTTTGAACCCGTTCCGATTAACTAAACGGACCCACCTTCTGTCTTTGGAATTGGGGTTCCAGAAGAGTTGGAATTTCTTTGAGGTAAAGAAAGAAAGAAACAGAATATATCAGCACCTAATTAGGCACTACTTCACGATAAGAGCCCCTTTATAACAGATTTATTAACGCTTAATAAATCGGACGGTCATGAGTTTGTAAACACCTCATTATTCTTTTATTAAAACAGTTATAAAACAACTGTTCACACCACAACACAGGCTCACTATTTGGTAAGATCTGGGCTTTTTTGATCGATTTCTTCACGATTTAGATTTTAAATATCAAACATCTGTCAGTAAGTCAACTGCATATAAGCACCTTGAACATTTGTAGATGCAAAGTTTTTTTTTAGTTAAAAAGCAAGCCGAATGAATAAAAGTACAGCACCTGGTCTTGCCAAATAGTGACCCTGCTTCAGTGTATGAACTGTGGTTCATAAATGGGTGTTAATGCTTTATAAAGTGTTTACAAACTCACCGATAACCCGTTTATAAAGCTCTAATAAAAGGGGGCCCTTATTGTGACGTGGTACCCGTACATACATGTACTTTAATAGTTCGTAAACATTCTTGACAATTTAAAATATGCAAGTAGAGTTTGAAAACTGTGGCAGCAACTTCAAGTCAATCTTTTTTTTTTTTTTAATCACCAGGACTGCAAACCTGGAACGTAGTTGAAGCCACAGGGTTCTAATGTGTGGTGCTTAAAAACTGGCAACACTCACGAGATTTGACGTTTATTTATCAATCCATGGCATAAACGTGACCATCACCAGCAGACTTGTGCTCAGCTCCTGAGATTGGTTCAGCTAACGTGAATAAATAACCGAATGAGCCGAGAAGAAGTTTATTTGTAAAGCGCCAGTCACACAGATCTGAGAGACAAAAAATGGTGTGAATCACGGCTTTCAGTATCTGCTATGAATCACCGTTTGAAGTAATAACGGCGGCTAATAGTTTCCAGTAAACACTTCTCAGTTTTCCACAACAACTCGGAGGAATTTCAGCTCCCTGACGTGTTGGCGTGAATGGAGGGGTTGTTTTTGATCGTTTCAGCCTCGCGTCCACACTGAAACAGTGTTTTAGGAGCCCCGAAGACGTATTTCAGTATTTAAAATATTATTAATAATAGTCTTGAAAAGACTTTTCACAAGATTGTGTTTGGCTGTCTACACAAAAACACAACGGTTGTGTTTCAAGGGTTTTTTTTTTCAGCTTGGAGCTTGTTTTCAAAAACTTCTGTTTTCGGGGCTCGTTCCCGTGTGGACGGCTTCCTAGTTTCTATTGTTTTGTGTTGTTTTCTGTGTGAATAAGGACATTTCAAGAAATGGTGCAGTGTTTAGAAGGATATGTTTTAGAAATGACAAAAAGATTGTTTTGGAAGAACTGTGTTTCTGTGTGGACAAGGCCTGAATTAATTTAGGTTCCTGAATTTGTTTATTTGTTAGTGGTTAGCTCGTCGGTTCAGTCTGAATTAGACTATTTCACCAGATGGAGGTCGTTCAAAGAGCTATCTACAACAGGTAAGATGTTAACCGTTCATAACCTCTCCACAGAACCCCAATCTGATAGCTGTGAACTATCCATTTAGGTCAAAACACTAACTTGGGATTCAAATACATGAACCCAGTTTGTTTTTAATCATTCATACAGAACAACATCTGTGATTAGCATATTTGTTGTTTGTTTAGTTTTTGTTTTTTGCATTTTCAGAATGATCTCATAAACTTGTTTGGTCATCTTTTTTTTTTTTTGACTTTTTTGGCATAATTCCCAAACTTTGTTTTTGTCTCATCAGTGACGGCATTCCCCAATAAAGTAAAACATGCTTTAACCACGAGACTTCAACCGTCAAGTTTCCCTGCAGGAGTTTTTTTTTTTTTTTTTTTTTTTTTTTAAAAATGCTGAATTTGAGTGTTTTCCTTCTCCAAAATATCGCACTTCTCATTTAAACAAAAATATATTTTGGTGTTATGTGATCCTGACTTCCCCTGCTGAGGTCACACTTTTTGAACTGATCATTCCTGAGCAGGATTATACAATTATTCATCCCCTTCATGTCTACAGAAACTGTCTGCCTTTGGAGTTGTGGAGCTCCAAGTCTTTGGAGACGATTATGTGACATTTTTTCATCCAGGTTAACCCTATAAAGCTTTAAAACACTGGATTTTATTCCTCGGTAAAAAAAAGGGGGACCAGTTATGTCATTTTTGTCTGATTTGTCTAAAAAAAAGTCCCCTTTTGTCTGCAGATCTGGTGATTTTTCTCTGCTCACGTTTATGCGTGGCTACGGAACGCTGCAGAGTGAGCAAACCTTTAAGCAGCACCGCAAAAAACAAGAGACTGATGTGTGCAACTCTGTGTCTCTCATCTTTCCCTTCATTTGGCCATTCAAGCAGCATGCGACCTTCGAGGGGGAAATACGCTGCTCATTCACGTCCAACACGTTCAGAACAGGTTTAAATGCATACGTTTAAAAAAACAACAACAAATGCCTCACAAGACCAAGCACCGAGATAAGTGGGATTCCCTGCATCAACCTAACAATGTGCTGGAAGTTTAGGATTCGAGAACAGAACAGGACAGGGGGGAGAAGGGCTCTTAGAGGAGTGGCATCCAGGGCAGGGGATGGGGTTAAACTGGAAAACTAAACTTATTATTTTTTTATTTTATTTGAAAGAATTCCTTTTTTCTCTCTTTTTTTTTCCCTCTCCAGAGTGATTCAGGTCAACTGCATCCAACATGCATGGGCGAATCAGCCGCTAGGTCTTGCACAGCTCTTACTTGGATGAGGATTTTACACATTTTGTGAATTTTTTACCTGTTTGGGGAACGATAGATAAGTTACAGAGGTTATTTCGTGCTGAAGACATTATATTACTGAGACATTAAAATAATCTGAACTCACTCAGGGCTATTAAAATGCCGGAGACAAACATGACGATGGCGAGGATCACCCCTGTGGTCCGCAACGTCTCGTAATCTAGGAGACAAAAACACAGGTGACTTAACCCAACAAGCTCAAACACTGCAGCCAAAAGCACGGAGCTCAATATGATGCACAGGATTGACTGAACTCTGAGGGAAGAGTTGAAAATGTTGAAAACCTTACCGTAATGAAAGTCACTTTGGTCTGGAAACATTGACTCTGAAAGACAGAGAAGAGTTCATTTTAAAACAGCTGATCTGCAGGCTTCAACTGGACACTCAATAGGGGAGTCTTTCCCTTTTTTTTTTGTGCCACTGAAGGTGCTTGGTGCTGCACCTTTGCTCAGCAGAAAAAAAAAACAAAACTTGGTTACAAGCCAGCAGCAGCACAAAGAACAGGGTGGTGTGGCTTGCACAGAAAAAGTAAGTGAAGTCATTGAAAAAAAAAAAAAAAGCTGCATTTTTAGGCATTTTTTGTGCAACCTGAGATCTGAGATTTCTACTCCTGACTGAACTTATTTTACAAAGTTGTGCTGCAGGGTACAGACTGTGCCAGCTTATGGGGCTCCCTGGGCGTCAATAATGCAGCTCAGTTTCCAACAACTGAGCTTGGCGGATTTCCTCAGTCCAAATACTAAAACCAACAGAGCAATTTCAATTTGAAGAAATACTTCATACTCTTTTCCAGTTGGCCGATCACTCGTCAATCTCCCCTGTACATATGCACCTTAACTTGCTTCCATCCCAGTATTAACAATGCAGAAAAGTGGATTACTCAGAGGCAGACCAGAGAACGAGTTAAACTGCATTGCAAAAAATTATTGCATATGGATTTTTTTTCTCTCTGCAGTCTGAAAGCTACACCTAAATTAAAATTACATTTAAAAAAAAAAGGAGAGAAGATGCAAACCTGTGGTGGCCATGGCTGTACTGCAGAGATGCCGAGGAGCTCTGTCTGCTGGAAATTTAGCAAGTTGCTGGGCTGCAGTTAAAGGCTGGCTGAGGATGGAGACAGTGGACAGTGCAGCAAGAAGAAGTGCTTAGAGAGCCTTCAGAAGGAGCGCACACAGGGTCCCTCTGCTGGCCAGAACGAAACATTACACCCGAAGTTCACCCACTGCTGCAATCCCAGCCTGGCTGTGCCTCAAAACTGGAAAGTTGAGAAAAACTTGTTTTACCTTATCACAACATAACACATGGTCAGTGTTTCTCATCTTACTGAGAACAGTGCAGGCCTGTGTAACCTGTAAGCTGGAAAAATATTCAAACGATTTGCCTTTTTACAACAAAATTCCTGTTTCCTAATCCCCAGGGCCACTTTAAAGCAAAAAAAAAACATGAGTCTGTGCGGTGGAAATGCACCAGTTTCCACCTAATGATCTTCATTGCAGTGCAGTCGGCCTGTTCGGGGAGAGAGTGCAGCCCACACGTATGCATTTTCTTTTTTAAAAGCTTTTCAATACGACTAAAACACAGAAACATCTCATTTAACAGCACCTAAAACAAAGAGGTTCGCAGCGGAGGTGATTTGGATTTTATTTTGAAAGCGAGCCTGATGGTGTGAAGCTGCGTAATGCAGCACACATCAGCGAGTCCACACTCCCTGCTGCTTGTTACTACTGCATGTGTAAGAGAACTGGCTGCAGAGTCAGCAGGAACACGAGCGCAGCACAACACGGGCTGCTGATCCACGACTACCGTCAGATAAACTCAAACAATACAACCAAGGGGAAAAAAAATCAAAAATAAAATCAAAAATCAAACAAAGAATCGTGTTTTCTAAAATCTGCTTTATTATTTGGCATCTT
Organism: Kryptolebias marmoratus; assembly: GCF_001649575.2. Taxonomy (NCBI): domain Eukaryota; kingdom Metazoa; phylum Chordata; class Actinopteri; order Cyprinodontiformes; family Rivulidae; genus Kryptolebias; species Kryptolebias marmoratus. The sequence continues at coordinate 14,776,037 of NC_051445.1, forward strand.
GTGGAAAAAAGGCACAGAAGTACAAACAATAATCACACTATGCTACTGTATAGAGTTTACCTAGTGACATTTACTGGTGATAAAAACATGAACAAAAGAAGATGGAAAAAAAAAAGAGAACAGAGACATGGGTTTTGTCCTATGCCGTCGTGGCAGTGTTTGCTGCCATCTAACGGGAACACTCAGTGGAACTGTGGGGAAAAAGGTGCAACAGTCAGTTTGGGGTTGTTTCCTTCAGCTTCTTATTAAATGCCGTATTTTTCACAGATGATCGGGTACTTGCCAGTTTTTCCATGCTTGTTAAGCTGCGGAAGGAATTCAGAGTTACCGTTTAATAAGCAGCTATTAGTTAATAGTCCAGTAAGGTTTCCAGTTGAAGGCATAAAAAGAAAGCGCCATATTTACCCCTCTGGGAGCCTGGTTGAACATCAGGACCTCTGGATCTGAGGAAAAATAAACAGATTCAGACATGAAAATACAAAATAATATTTTGTGCATTTGAAATGATTTGAATGTGTGTGTGTGT
>NC_051445.1:14776615-14784649 GCF_001649575.2 Kryptolebias marmoratus
GGGGGGGGGGGGGGGGGGAGGAGGAGGACCAAAAACATGGCAAAAATATAAAAATTGAACAATGTTTAGTTGATTTCTAATTAACTTACTTTGGCTTGTCGCTCTTTGAACAGGTACACTTCCTGCCTGTTTGTAGAAAGACAAAAAGAGATTCATATACTGCTCTAAAAACACATTTTAAATAGTTTTTTTTTCTTTGTCTCTTAAAGTAAAAACACATGAATTTAACAGGTTCTTCAGACCATGTGGTCACATCAACATGTAGAAAATGCTCTAAAAATCACACAGGAAACACAAAACGTGTGTTTTACAAATGCCACAAAAGGCCAGCATCACGTATTTGCCTCCGTGTGTGTGTGTTCAATTATCTGACTGTTAGCAAAATATGCCATGAATGGATTTTATTGAAACTCCCAGACAGTAACCATTCGATGAACATCTACAACCTGAGCCGACCTGATTCGAGACGGCTCCAAAGATTGTCTGTAGCGCCGTCGGTTCTGCACACTGAGCTAAAACCAGGCGTGGTCGCAGCTGAGAGTCGTCCGCGACACGCACCCCGAGCACCGGCCAGATCACATGACGTCTTCGTTTAAAGCTCTGACATGCAAGGCTGTGGGCGACATGCATTTCTTGAAGGAGCGCCAGTTTCTAATAGAAGTTCATGTGTTTGTGTTTCTGCGCGGGGCTTTAAAGAAGCCTGAAGAAACTCGGTAACAACAGTTCAGCAGCACGCGCTCCTAAAGCCCGGAGAGGATTATCAAGCTCCCAGCCTCTTCCACTGAGCCCTGTAATTCATGTAACTAAACCACAACAACGTTCAGCTGTGGAACTAAAGTCATGGTTCTGAATAACAGCTCGCTGTTATCAGGTCTGTTTTGTTTGGGCCGAAGGAGGATCAGCGAGGTCGTTCAAAAGAAACAAGGTTGCAGATCTGAACGAATCCAACTGAGTAAATCATCTCTGCAGCCTGACTGTGATCCTCTACTGATACACTTTATTACACTTATACTAATGAATAATGTTTTCTGATTATGATTACAATTTTGATTCATTTTATCAGTCTGTGAATACTTTTGTATTTTTTCTACTGAAGATACAATTTAACACTGAAAGTTTTGTACGTGAGTTTTCCCAGAGTCTGAAGCTCGCTGAAGAAGCAGAGAGAAAGTGCGGCAGAGCGGCAGAGAGTCCCACTTAATTATTTACGACTCAGTTTTGGTTTCGGGACTCCAAGCGGCAGGAGAAGCGGTGTGAGCTGGAAAACGTAGGAGCAGAAACTCCGAAAGGACACCGAGTGAAACGAGCCCAACTCTCCGCTGACAGAGAGGGGCTCCGGAGGAAGAGGAGGAGGAGGAAGAGGAAGAGGAAGAGGAGGAGGAGGAGACCTCAGAGAGAAAACAGGAGCCTTCTTGCTTTGCAGCATCACTTGGATTTGGGAGCGTGTGTCAAGCTGACACTGAGGCTTGACATTCCACATGTGCTGTGTGTGTTTCAGCACTTACTGACAATCAGGGCGATGCCCAGGAGGAAGAGCACCACAGCGAAAACCAGGCCACCGATTCTCAGAGATTCGTAATCTGAAACAAGGACACAAACAAAAACAAAATGGAGGTGGAAGATGGCACGTCTGAGACGTCAGTGTCAAAGATCGTAAACTGCAAAAGTATTTTTGAGGACTTTAGTGAGGTTTCTAATGTGGACTCCCAGCTTTAATTACAGTGCCCACACGTCGGGAAGCCACAAATTCCTTCAAGCTGCAGAACTTTAAACATGAAACCTTAACCTCGCTGTTTGTGTCGAGCCTCACGGTCCCTGCAAGGCTCAATGAAGTGTCGAAAAGATGGCGTCTGCAACAAGAACGGCGTAAAACTAAAGCAAAAAGCAACAACTAGAGACTAGAAATCTGTCCCAGAGTGTTTTAACTGTTGAGTTACAGAAGGGTGATGATATACCCTGTATGTTGTTTTCTCCCTGAACTGAGAAAGTAGTGTTTCAGAGAAAGAAAAGCAGAACGATAATTATATATATATATATATATATATATATATATATACATACATACATACACACACACACACACACAGTGGGAAAAGACATCCTCTGTGTTTTCCAGCTGTCCGGTGATTCCCATCAGGTTTAGCCCTTAAAAGGAAGCGTTGGCTGTTTGAAACTAACAAACATCAACTTTCATGAGCAGGCTGGAGAATAATAAAAAAGAAAAATCCCCCATAGGTCACCAGAGGAAAAAAGAAAAAGAAACAACAAAACCAAAAAAGGCTGAAACTATCTGTCAGATTTATCTCAATCGGTCCTTACGGATCTGTTACTGCTGGGACAACAACATACCAAGAGATCACCACTGAGATGGTTTGAAAGGATCGCGGGACGTGGGAGTTTGTGAGGAAGAGTCTTCAGACGAAAACATGGATTATTTATTCATATCTCTCTGGAATTACGAGCAAAATGATAGAAAATATAGAAGATAATCCCAAATTATAGTACATCTGTACATCAGTACATCTGTAACATGCCAGAGTTTTCATCTGTAGTCCTGGTAGCCAGTTGTACAATGGCACCCTAAGAAAACATGGAATTTAAAAAAATAAAATCATCAGCAATTAAGAACGACTGTCTCTGCTAACCGCAGCTCGCTAATCGGCACGGACTTTGTGTAAATAAGAGCGCAAAGCGAAACTGACTGCAGTGTAAAGTCTTATTAAACAATGTTTGTATACATTTTTTATTTTAAATTTGGAGTTTTTAAGACAAACGAATATCCACTTAGGAAGTGGCGTGGCTGAGATGAGAGGTTAGATCATCAATTAGACGTTTAAAGCTCCATTTGTCCAAACTGAAGCTGGTAAAAGTTATCTAAAACAGGTAAGATATTTATTGACGATCACTTCAAACATCTACTTTTCTTGGTTTGAAAAGACTAGTGTTCCAACAAGAAACGTGTTGGGTGAAACTGGAAAAAAATAACAAAAAACAAAAAAAAACATTAATAGGTACACTACAAAATGTAGAATGTGGGTCTAGATGCCGTGTCAGTCCGTGCATTCAGGCTGCTCACGTGCACTTTTACTCAAATTAGCAGACAGGATCCTAGGTGTTTGCTTTGGGGGCTTCTTCGGGAGCTCCGAGTGGAGGGGTGAAAATGTTCCAGCAACTCGAGAACAACGAGCGAAAAGGAGTGCTACCTCGTCTCACCCTCCCAGATGTTTCCTGCGTAGAAGGTCGACCGTTAAGAGGAACACCTTTGCGTGCTCAGCACTCACCGTATACAAAAGCACTGTCAAAGTCTGTAAAAGAAAAAAAAAAAAAAAAGACAGAGAGGTAATGAATGAGGCGTAGATTTTACCACTGACACACTTCAGAGAGCGCTCATTAGATGACAGATTTGCAGCCGTTTAAGGACTTCAGCCGACCATAAACACAATTCATTTCGATGTCGGCATCAATTTAGACGCCAGCCACCAGTAAAACTCGACTAATTTGACTAATAGCAAGTCTTTTCTGAGCTTCGGCTCAGATGATACCCACCTTTGTCATCGTCTGCTGCCGAGGCTGTGAAAAAAAGAAAGAAAGATAAATCATCAGTCTTTACAGGAAATTCAGTCGAGGGGAGTATGTGCACGTCAGCAGAAGGTAAAAGCGATGGCTGCCGAGCTCTGGAAAGGTCGTGTGCGCCAAAGGTAGAATAAATTCAAGGCCCGGCATCCCTTGAAGGAATGCACGTCACCCGCCGGAGTTTTTGATCAAACCTTGAAAATAACGTTAGGCACAAGCTCATGCAACAATGGGAAATGTCAGGTCGGAGTAATTTCTGTGAATGACTCTCGGCTACTACCACATCAGTTTCAGTTGCCAAATCGAAGCACTTATAGCCATTTTTGTCACGTTTTCTGGGGTCACGTTGACCCCAGAAAGTAACCAGTTGCAGAGGTCCATCCAGTGATTTCTTTCCGGAGGTTTTATTAAAATCCGTCCAGTGGCTTATGAGATATTTTGCTAACAGACAAACAGGCTTGACTCTAATGTTTAAAGCTGAAGTTTTAAGCCAAGATCTCACACAATGAGTAGCTCTTGGAGTATGTGCTGTAAATGACTCTCAGCTACCACCACACCAAATCTTAGCACATTATCTGTTAAACTGACTGAATTATAAACATGTTTGTCTTTTTAAGGTCAGTTGGCTGTGGTGGCCATTTTGAATTGGACTAGCTCCAAAGGTTAATCAGTCGTAGATGTACACGCAATGATTATTTCCTGAACGTTTCGTCAAAATCTGTTCAGCGGTTTATGAGATATTTTGCTAACAGACGGACAGAACTGACTCCGAATATTTATTGGCAAATATTTAAACAAAGGTCACGTGTGGTCCGTCAGCGCTCAGAATGTGTGTCGGAGATCAGCCTCAGCTACTACCACACACGTTTACAATGTCTGCAAATCTGACAGAGCTGAAACCCGTTTTTGTGTTTTTAAAGTCAGCTGGCTGTGGCAGCCATCTTGAATCAGGTTGACTTCAAAGGTTAATCAGCTGTAGACGCACATCTAATGATTACTTTCTGAGAGTCTCTTTAAAGTCTGTCAAATGGTTCACGAGATATTTTGGTAACAGACAAACACACACACACACACAGATACGGGCAAAATCATTATCGCCCACCTTCGCCTTTTGACGATGGGTGATAAAAACTACTATAAAAAAGATAAGTATATCCCATGGAAAGCAACACTTGGTTTAAATAAACAATAATAATAATTTTGTCCTTTTGAATCTTCACATTAAACCCCCCCCCCCAAAAAAAAACAGCTGTTTGTGTATCTGAAGAACAGTGGTTTCCACAGGATGTACTTAGTTTTCCATGTTCTACGTCAGTGCCAAAGAAAATGCAACAGAAAAGTGACCAATGTCTTTATTTATGGCTTATTTCTCTGGGATCCTCCAGGATCGGGTTCATGTCTCTGTTTTCTCGTTTAAAAAAAGAAAAATGGGCTACAGTCTATAAAGTCTTGTCAGAAAACACTCTCTGCTCGCCAACCCCCAGATTCTGCCTCGTGTTCAGTCACTTAAAGGAAACAGGCAGAATAATTAAACACTGTTTAAAGGAGAATCGACGTTCGGACCGAGGGCGGTGTAACCTTACGCTCGCCTCACTGAGGGTTACAGAATTGCTTCCGGCAGCCGGCATTTCACATCATTAACGAGCTGCTTTACAGATAAAAAAAATAAAATAAAATCTAAACATTTATTAGGCTGGTGCACTTCCAATCGGAACGTGGTTGGACGCGCGAATAGGCGCTCGTTTTCACACTGAACGGAGCTCATCGAGAGTCGGTTTAGATGTGGAGAGACGTCCCCCGACAGACGGCGAAGGAATCGTCTCATCCAGACCCCAAACCCCGTTTACTGGGAAGCAACAGCTTGGCTGCTCACGTTGCCTCTGAGCTCCTTCCTCGCACAACAAATGACGGGCTTTCCTTTGGCGCAGGCGAAAACCAACGCCATACTGCCTTCCACGAGCCTTATAAAGAGCAGGCCTTGACCCGCAGCCGAGACGCGGGAGTCGAGGAAAGTGATGTTCGGTGTAGGCAAATCTGCTCAGCGCCAAACCCAACCGATGGTACGCAGAGACCCGGATTTGCATTAACTTGGCAGCAGGCTGTTTATTCAAACTAGAGAGGGGAGGTGGGGGGAAAAAAAGAGACAAAAACTGGTTTTGAGAGTAAAAATACTGCAGACTAAAAATAATGTGCTTTTTAAAAAACCAACAACATGCGTTTGACTATTAAAGCCGTCAAATAAAAAACCTAAAGGCCATGCAAGCCCAGGGAGCAACCGCCACAATGCAGGAAACTTACCGACCATTTCCCTACCAAACGCTGATCCTGTCACACACACAGACACACACTGTCAGCTCATTTAGCAAAGAAAGCCACAGGGATTAAAGTCTGGTTCTGTAGGGAGGGAAACATCTTACCTGCTGCAGACCGCTCTTCGAATAGACTCAGTTTGGAGAAACGAAGCTCGATTCTGACCAGCACTAACGAGCTAAATGTAAAAGGACGTCTCCTGCCAGCTCGCCAAAAACTGATATGAACAGCTAGTTGTTTCGCGATGACAGCAATCTGTTTTGGTCTAACCCCCCCTCCTTGGACGTTAGCTCATCCATCCAGTCAGAACTGAACTCTATCTCTCCAAACTGAGGTGGTTCAACGAGCCATCCGCATCAGGTAAGTAGTTCGGAAGAATCTTTGAACTATCCCCTTTAAGTTAGGGACAATATGCTTCCGCGGGCTGGCTGGAGAACGGGTCCCAAATCTAAAAACCCGCTAAACGTCGAGCGGGGAGTGACGCTTACCGAGTGCAGGAGCCAGCCAGGAGCTGAAGGCCGCCAAAACTGCAAGCTCCATCGTACCTGGTGAAGGAGGAAACAGGAAGTTAGAAGGCAGCAGCATTTACACCACACTGCAGGAGGTCAGAGATGGGAAGCAAAACAGCATTAAATGGCGGTTTTTAAAGGAATGATCCGCCAAAAAAGGTGCCACGTAGTTCCACTGATTCCCGTTGACTGGATCAGGTCCGAACCCCGGAGGAAAACAATTGCACAACTTTTATACTGATTCCTGGAATGTTCCCGATTCTAGTGGGAACATCTTACTGCACACAACATAATCAGATCCGACGGGTTATCAACACAAGCGTCTGAGCGATTTGGCCCCCCAGTCTCTGAGTGGGAGAAGAGGATCTATTTTTAGGCTCTGCACCCCAGAACATCGCTTTTGGCAGTGGCGGGGGTCGCAACTTAAGGATGGTGTTGGGTGGCGACCGATATTTGGTCAGCGGGCTTTGCTTTTTGGCTGGGTCATCACCAGAAGGGCACAAGCCTGCCGGAGCTGTTTTCCTGTCTATATATCATCCCCGGCCATGCCTTCGGGATTCTTTTACACCCATAAGAAACCAGGCCGGAGTGTCACAAACAAACCACCTCTCGCTTTTGGACACAGAAGCCGACGAAGGTTTTATATTTAGAGACTCCGACTTAGCTTACACACCGATGCAGTCCCGAGACACGACAACACAAAAAGCAAGACAGGTAGATGTAACACAGCTCTGCGGTTTAAAGAAAACCTAAGCCGTGAAATTAATCTTTTTTTTTTCTTTCTCCGCACTGCACAGATCAAAGCCGCTTTCGAGCGGAGCTGGTGGTTCCCTCCTCAGGCCCAGGGCACTGCTGGGGATTCGTGCACTGCTAGCGTGGGGGTGTGAAAGCGGAGCGGAGAGAAACGAACACTTCAGCCCCGAGAGCAGGATTAACAACAAAGCACTGCCAATCAGGTTTAATCAAACAAAAACAGGGCGAGCTATTCAAACAAGAAGCAATCCAGTAATCTTGTTTGTTAGCCGTCTGAGTGATGTGGAAGGAAAGAATGAGCGGGCAGAAAAGAAGCCCTTAAAGCAGCACTTAAGTGAATTACAGTGGATCATTATAATCGGAAATGGTTTATGATCCGAAAAAAAAAAATACTGTTGGTTCTTAATGCTAACATTACCGCATAAACTCTTGACAGCCACAATAAGAAGTGTTGCTTTACTCCAACAGACTGATTTAATGAGTTCAAGTTTGTTTAACTTTCAGCACTGAAACTTGTTTGTAATGGCAAGCCAATTTATCATATAATAGGCAGTTTTCAGAGCTTTTAATATGTCAGTTCTTTAAAATAAAAATGAACATTTCAGCAACCAAGGACGCCATTTGTTTTATCTAACATCAACAGGTCAAAGGTCATTAATCTTAGAACAAATGATACTTTTCTGTTTCAGATCCAGATATCTCCAAGAACATTCCTATCAAGAGTCAGGATGAAGGATACCAGAAAAACAATCATGACCAGGGGTGGAAATTAGCACCTGCCACCGGTCAAATGCGGGTAAATATTTGAAGTGGCGGGTGAATTTGATCAACACACACGCCACTGTGGCGGGTTGGCAATTTGAACAGAAAAGGTGTTATTTGTCCTCCT
>NC_051445.1:14785632-14882175 GCF_001649575.2 Kryptolebias marmoratus
TTAATGGTTTAAAATAAAATAAGAAAAGTCTAGTTATTTCCATGCAGTGTCCAGAAAGAGGTGTTGTTCAGCTTGTAGGGCAGCACAACTGCTTCCACCCACCTCCATCATCATCATCATCATCATCATATGAAATAACTTTTTGTCACAACAAAAAATAGTGGCTGGTAAAATATTTGATTGGCTGGTAAAACACAGACAAATTTTTTAATTTCCACCCCTGATCATGACTAGGAGAAAGTCACTTGTCAGAGACTTAAAATTCCTTTGTTACTAGTCACAGGTTTTGATTTGAGATATCCAAAATTAAAAATTAAATCCTGAATATAAGAAAATAAATACAATTGAGAATAAAAACATTTTAATTTCTAAACTCATTATTAGCGATATCCAGTACTCACTGGGTAAAAAGCAATTCCAGACATCAGTAATAGGAATAACAGCAAGCGACAACGGAAGGACAAATATCTACAATAAAAGGTTTCTTTTCTGTTAAAAATTTAATGGGATGCTAAATTAAACAGGTGAGCATTATTTTATTAGCATTAATACTAGTTTAGATTTTATTTCCAGTACTGACTTGTAAGAATGTCATTTTGAGTAGAAAGAACTGCTATGACTCATAAGAAAAAAAGAGATTTGAGTTTTGTTTGATTATATGTTACAACGGCCTGCCATAATAACTGACGTCTTCGTGGCTTATCACGACTGTTGGAGACTAGCTGGCGACTCAAAATGGCGAGAAAGCTGATCTTTTTTTTTAAATGACGGCCTACTCTGTGGCTATTTTGGAATAAATTTTGTCATACATTTCATTTGGAACAAGTTAAAAATTCAAACGTCAAGGCTGCGAGTCTGTGTGGCTAAATTGAAAAAAATGAGAACCCCCAACTAACGTTTTGAGACCTATTTGAGACTCTCGAGCGAAAGCCGCTTGCAAATTTGTCTCCAACTAGTCGCAGGCCACCGATACTACCCCAAATGACAGGGCACTACTATGACCATCGAAATATAATACAGCCCTCCCTAAAAAAAGTTTGGCTTCTACTTAGAGAAACGGGAGAAGGCGGAGGCGCTCCGTCCATCTTCGCGTCGATGACCCGTTACCCGCTTTCCAAGATCCCGTTGCTGTTCTCGCCCGTTCCCGCGAGAGTTGGAGGAAACTCCAGCCACCAGTTGCTGACACGCTCCAGAGTAGTAGCGTGACGGCAAACTCCATTAAACCCGTGGCACTCGTTAACTCATATGCGCGGCGTTCGCAGAGAAAAACGCGGAAAACACTTTATTATTATTATTTAAAAAAAAAAAGCACAAACACGCCGTAAAATGCCGACGCGCACGTGAGCGGCAGTGACTCGCGTGATGCAGAGAAACGGCCTGATGTTTACGTGGAGTCGCCTTGTAATTGGTTGGGGGTTGGTTAGAAAACACACTAAGAAAATTATAATATTAATAAAAACATAAGAAAAACAAAATGGTATTTGTAGCTTTTATCTAAACTCGATTCTGTCTGAAAGTAACAAGAAGAACATGTTAAACAAAAAGCATTCATTTCACAGCTGCAAAAACATGAGAACTTTTTTCTTTTTTTTCTTAAATCAACTTACCCTGTTTCCGCTTCTTAGAACTAATGGAAGTTCAGTCCTGAATCACACTTTGAGGTTTTCCCACTTCAGCCAAGAGATATTAAAAATATATATAAATATATATGCAAACCCTCTCCCTCTCTGTCACTGGCATTAAAAACTGCTGGAAGTTTCCTGCTGCATTCTCAGCTGATAAGTCTGAACTGTTCTGCACAGCTTTACCCAAGATCTGCTCCTTGTGTCTGAGGAATGAGGCTGAGGGAGGAGGAGGAGGAGGAGGTGGCGGTGGAGGGGGGCGGGGTGCCACTGGAGTTACTCCCAAAAATTACCCTGAGCTGTCCTGCACAGTTACACCACAGACAGGGCTGCAGAACACTCTGNTGGGGGTGGGGGGAGTGAGGGGTGGGTGGGTTTGTTTATTTCCGTATATTCTGCTGCCAACACTGGTGGTTCACCAATTTACTTCACAATAACCAAAATATCACGCTCATTCCTCCGCTCCTCTAAGTTTTCGAAGCAGCAGCAAGCAGACAGGGAGCTCGATGTTCTGCTGGAACAAATTTCGCAGACCGTTCTGAGAGGCTGGGAGAAAACAAGAAGCATAAACAGTGGAGTGCTTTCAGGGCCAAAGCAGTCACTCGCAGGGGTTTGGTTCGCTCTCAGCTTATTTTGAAAGCAGCAGCATGTTTCTGCACAATTTCACGCTCAGAAAGTGTGTTGTGAAGGACTCTCAGCTACCACCATGTCAAAATTGAGCACAATATTTAATCTGTAAAATTGTGTTTACCTGTGTCGGTTAGCTGTGGCCACCATCTTGACTCCAAAAAGTTGAGCTGTTGCAGCTCTACATCCAGTGATTACTTTCTGAACGTTTCATTAAAACGCATACAGTGGTTCAAGTTTCGCCAACAGACGAGGTTGATAAAGTTAAGCAGATCTTGTGTAACAAGACGCACTTGGAGTACACGTTGTGAGTGATTCTCAGCTTCTACCACACCAAATTTTAGAGCGATTCATAAAACTGAGTTATAGTCATTGTGTTCAAGGGTAGTTGGCTGTAGCAGCCATCTTGAACTGGGTTGATTTTTAAAAGTTAATCATTTGCAGAGGCACGTCAAATGGTTACATTCTGCAAGTTTGTCCATGGATTCATGAGATATTTTTGTAATTGGCACACAAACAGACAAAACCCTTTTGAGTACCTTTGCTGGCTGGTTTTTAAAGAGTCAGATCCCTTTTTGTGAGAAAAATGCAAAGTAAACTTTGAAAACTTGCTGGGAGCAGGCCCCGTCTCATTGTGGTTGATTATCTGGACGTTGTGGAATTTTGTTATTGTTCTCCGATGCCCTCCCACTCCAAGGACCTCTTTCTCCCCTCCCCTAATCAGGTGGAAATGTTTTCCACAGTTGTGGCAGCTGCACCGGAGGCCACCAGTAAATCATGTGTATCTGCAGTTGAGATTTAAAAGTATGGCACTACAAATAATTTTAACCCACATTGTCAATCAAACACGTTTATTTAGTGGTCAGAACAGGATACTTATTGTAACAAGCAGATTCTGAGAGCAGAGACAGGTTATAGTACTTCAGTTTGTAATCATGAACCTCGTTTAGAGGAAACGTTGCATTTTTATTCTTCCACTAGATGGAGGTGTTGGACAGGACTGAGCCAAAAACATGGTTCGACACCTTTAAAGAGAACACCAGATTGCCAGGAAACAAAAAGAGGAAGTGGTGAAGTATGACAAGCAGAGCTGCACGAAAACAAAAAAGGCTGTGTTCATTCCTGCAAGAAGAAAAAAGTTGTTAGCTGTGTTTTGCAGCGGTTTTCATTCAGGGACAAATCTGTTTTCATCTGACAGCAAACAGCTTAACATTTACCTGTATACCAGATGTCTGTCGATTCAGAACCAGCATCTCTACAGGCCACTGCAGGGCAAGAAAACCGTAGTTAGTAGAAATTACAGGTAATTCTTCTGAATATAGTCTACAAAAGGCAGCACATGCAAGAACAGGATGGGGGGGGGGGGGGGGGGNTGTCAAAATTATTCAATCGTTTCAGATTAATGGCTGTTGTTTCAGTAAAACGTGTTTGGAAATTTGTGTGTGTGTGTGTGTGGGGGGGGGTGTAATTCTTGTTCTTTAAACTGATAAAACTTTGAGCAAAAAAAGAAATGGAGGAAACTAAAAAAGGTCTGACTAGAGACTAGGACCCAACAAAACTGAAGACAAGTTCTTAAATTAATATTGCACCCTGATGAGTCTTAAGTGTCTTTGGATGACAAACAGAGATTGGATTGCAAGCTTGGTAGCGTTTGATGGCCATGCCTGTCAGCTTCACCTGCATTTTAATCAGTAATTACCATAGGGGATTCTCTGGCATTTCTTAATTAAATTGAGCCAAATGCAATTAAAAACCACACTTCTATTCCTTTAAAAGGGCTCTGCGGAGTCCTTGTGTCGCTCGTGCTGTTAAGAGTGACTGCTCGAATGGTCATAGCACCGTCCCGTCTTTCACTGATCTGTGCTTGATTTGTTTTAATGGTCAAATGGAATTTGCATTACAAGAGATCTGTACTTTAACAAATGAGAATGGATAAGCAGGTGGCATTGTTGGATCTTAAAGTAGTCAAGAAACCCTGTAATGTAAATATGTTGCATTGGACAGAGCATTGAGGCCTTGTCCACAGAGAAATGCAGTTTTCCAAAAAAAACAAAACACTGCCAATGTGAAGACGCAAGGCTGAAACAAGCTTGTGTATTCACATTATAAACAAACACAATCCTTGGACAGGCCTTAAATCTTAGTTCACAATGCTCACCATCTAGAGAAGTCTCCAGCGCTCCAGGAGTTGAAAACCACCAACACGTCATCAGTGATTTTCCCATCTGCTGTCTTCATGTCGTCTTTGGAGTCATCGTTGTAGTTACCACAGGTGCCACACATTTTACCGGACAGATTAGAGTCAATAGTGACAGTAACCTCCCGTGAAATGGAGTAGGTGACCTGCACAGCTGATTGCCCTTCGATGATCACACTTCTGTCTGAGATTTGGACCGACAGCTCGTTTGTCACATTGCTGGGAAGTAACACCTTCCTGCCATTTATCTAAAAAGGAAATATATATATAATTTATTAACAAAAAAACAACTTAAAACATGAACTTTTTCCAATTAGATACTTCTAAACTCCTCACCCAGGCCTCATGTTGGCTGTTCACAGTCACCGTGGTGGACTTGAAGAACACGTACACTGCTGCAACAGCGATGGGTTCCTTCCTGCTGCAGATCCTGACGTCCACAACAACACGGAACCACTGCTTGGAGCTTTCGTCGCACACAGACGCCAACTCCATTGCCCCCTGTGTTTTAACTGTTCCGGACATGCCGTCAAAGGAGCTGAGTATGCCACCCGGGCTGACGCTGCAGTGGGCCTGTTTGATGTGACAACCTCTGACCCCGTCTCTTACGTCACAGACCTCTCCACTGGCACAGGACAGCTTATCACACTTCACCAGCCCTGAGGCCTGGCACACGCAGTAAGAGTTGCAGTCTTTGTCCACCAGTGCTTGACCAACCTGTAGCAGTTTGTAGAAATAGAAGTCAGCACGTAATTATTGGATGTGCATTTATAAACTGTTTTTGAAGTCAACCCAATAGATGGCTACCACAAATGGGAAAAATAAAACAAACAAATCACTAACACTGTCAAATATACAGATAGAGCTAAAATCTTGCAGTAGCTAGAAGCTAAATCATGTAAAACCTTTATAAAACTTTGTCCTGCAAGTTTGTGGATGAAAAGCAGTTTTATTATTGGTCTTAAAACAAGACATCAGTGAAATCTTTACCGTCAGATATCTGCCGTCGTGCACACACCCACAGTTTTCAAGAGGAACACACTGGATGCCATCAAAAACAAAGCCGGCATCGCATTGGCATCCTTCAAAGCACCTTTCCGTGCAGGTAACTTGTTGAATGAAGCTGGCACACGTCCCAGTACAGGTGTCAGCACACACTTCATAGTGACTGTGCAGAGGGCAGGCAGCAGCTGCAGTGGGACAAAATTTGCATTTTGAACACAAGTGCAGGAAACTTGTACAAAATACAATGAAAATGCTGCCGTGTGAAACCTACGGCAGAAGGAGTTGCTCCTCCACGACTGGATTTGAATTCCTTCACCCTGGCAGGCCAGTCCGTAGGCCTGCACACTGTCACACAGGGTGTTCTTGTCGCCATCCGTAGCACAAACATCAAACACACAATGAGACACGTATGCTGCTGGGTCGATTTTACTGTGGCAGGCTTTGAAAGGCCCGTTAGGTGCACCAATAATGCCACAGAAGTCAGGCCTCCCATACAGAGTGGCCTTGGCCTGATCACACTCTGGACACTCTCCTCCACAGCCGCCACACACATACCCAGGCAGGTCCAGCACCCACGCCTTCCCAAACTCGTCAACATTGTTAGTCTGCCTGCCTCCTGGAAGTGCGAAATCGTCACCACTTCTCTTGTTGTAGTCGCCACAAAGACCACACATCCGATCCTGATATGTAGAAGGAACGATCACCTCCACGTAATACACTGCGTCATAGAGGACGTTGAGTCCGAAGTCTGTTCGGACTATTATGTTGCGACCTTCTTGTGTAACTGTGAGACGGCCCTCCTCCAGGGAGAGAGGGAGGTTGAGCAGCTCGTCGTTCACCTGAAAGACAAAAAATAGGAGAACATGATTGTGAGAACTTGTGAGGAAATCATGAACATGCAATTGGATGAAACTGTTGAACTCACAAGGACTTTCCATGGCACTCGCTGCTTGATGTAAATCACATAACCATAGACTGTGACTGCAATAGACTTGGTCACAGCCACTCTGCCATTGCCATACTTTTCGTTACCCTGAGTGACTGTAAAAGATGGGAGCTGCCCTTCGTCGTCATTGCACACTTTGGCCAGAACATACACACAGGTGCCCTGGAAATCAAACCTCCTTCCATCGAAGGAGATGTAATGTGGATCACCAGAAGCCACGCACTTTCCTTCCCCCTCTGGGTGGCATCCTTTCACACCATTCACGAGCTTACAAACTTCTCCTTGACGACATTTGTCCTTCTGGCAGGTTATAGCCCCGTTCTCTCCACAAGTGCATTTCTCCATGCACTTGTCTTCAGGGTAGAATAAATCATTTTGCTTGTAGTACTGGCCATTGTAGGAGCATCCACACTCTCTCACAGGCACGCAGATATCTCCACTCAGCAGATAGCCTTGGTCACATTCACAGGCTTCTACACAGGGCCTTTGGCAGGTGTCGAGGGAGGCTAAATTTGCACAGGTTAATGGGCAGCCCGTTGCACACAAGTTGTAATGGCTATTAGCGGGACAAACCATGGCTGTGGGATAAGATAGAAACAAATTAAAGATTACATCGGCATTCCTAAATTCATCTCAGGTTATTTGCATGCCAAAGTTTTAAAGAAGAGTTGTGTTATTTGTTAGCACTCTATGTAGAGGGATGACTCAGCCACTACCATACCAAATTTAAGCTGAACTGTGAAGCTGACAGATATTTGTGTTTGCTAAAGTCAACTAGCTGTGTTGGTCAACTTGATTTGGGTTGTCTTTAAAAAGGTTAATTAGTTGTAGATGTACATCCAGTTAAAGAGACTTTAAAGAGTTTCAAAATCTTTTCACTGGCGCATGAGATAATTTGCAAACAGACCCGAACACCATGACATCACCACCTGTTTTGTGGAGATAATGAACTGCAATTCAAAACACTGTAAACAAAGTTAAACTCACGGCAGAATGATTTTGTTCTCCAGGATTGTATAGTGACTCCTCTGCTTTGACAGGCAGACACGTACACCTCCACAGCGTCACACACAGACCCTTGATGCCCGTGGTATTGACAGACATCATATACGCAGTCCTCCATGTAAGGAGCAGGGTCAACCAGATTGTGACAGTCTCTGAAAGGCCCTGCTTTGTCAACAATGATGCCACAGTACTTTGTCGCCTCATACACTTTCTTCTGGGAGTCTGAGCACGCCTGGCACCACGGCCCCTGGCAGACTGATGAACAGCCTGGTGTGAGGGCCACCTGCCAGCTCTCCCCCAGCTTGGCTCCATCAGAGGCAGGTTTGCCATTCTGCATGGTCAGGTCATCTTGAGCATTCCCGTTGTAGTTGCCACACAGGCCGCAGACTGCGCCCTGGTAGCTGCTGGGCAGAGTGACTCTCACCCTGCTCTGCCAGTCAAAGCTCACAGTAATTCCAGCTGCCGTCTCCACTACAGCTGTGCGGCCACTCCGAAACACTACCAGCTCATTATTATAATCCAGAGGCAATGAAGCGAGCTGCTCGTTGAGCTAGAGAGCAGAGAATGAGGGAAGTATTTTTAGAAGATTATGAATTTAATAATTTTGCTGGCCTCACTAATCCATTCTAATGTGCAGTTAAATCTAATCTCAATTAAGACTGCCTGGATTTAATTTTTAATTTGCAATTTAAAATGTATACAACAGAAGATGTGGAATGGCAAAATTAGCACAGTCACAAAAGAAAAGATCAACGCATTTAAATCAGGTTGAAAGAATCTGTCCCATTTTTCTTTTCAGTGATATGAGAAGCTGTCCTAGTTTTCATCTTTCTATAGATGTCCTTCAAAAGCAGATTAGTCTTTGCTGCTTTACCCATACCTCCATATTAATACTTACCAAGACCTTGTAGGGGTATTCTCTGCTGATGACAAGAGTGGCACCATAAATGGAAATCTTGACAGTCTTTGTGTAGGACACAGCCTTGTTTCCTCGGTTGTCATTCTGCACAGTCACCTTGAATGGCACCAGCCCAGATTTTTCAGTGCACAGACCAGTCAGCTGATAAACACATGTACCTTGAAAGTCGAACTTGCGGCCATCCAAAGTATGATAGTGTGGGTCGCCCGAGGCCGTGCATGTGGCGTAGCTGATTGGTCGGCAAGCACGCTCCCCATCCACTACGGTGCATTTCTCATTAGCAGAGCAGGAGGCCTCGCGGCACGTCACCATGCCCAGAGTTGTGTCGCAGACGCACAGGCGACCGCAAGCCTCATCAGCCCAGAACTGCTGGCCTGGCTTGTAGTAGCGGCCCTGATAAGAGCAGCCACACGTCTTAGCAGGCACACAGTCGCCAGCGCTGAGAACGTAACCGCTGTCACACACGCAGGCCTCCATACATTCGCCGCTGCACTTCTGGTTATCCTCAGGGAACGGGCAGGATGGCTGGCAAGGGTTGGCACAGTCTTCATAGTGGCTGTTGCGCTGACAGTTCATTGCTGGATGTAAATAAAATGTTGACAGGCATTAATTAAAGGACAATGTGAATATTTAATCTGAAGCAGAATAGTTTCTGAAATACTTACGACAGCCAAATGTCTTTCTCCAGTTTCTGATTATTACTCCTTGCTCACGACACTGTTCACTATAGGAGGCCAGTGCCTGGCACAGCATTTTTTTGTCCCCTTTATTGAAACACATGTCATACACACAGCTGTTCATGAAGGCCTGGGGCTCCAGTTTTCCATTACACCTCCCAAATACGTTATTGGTCTTTGCTGTCAGAGCCCCACAGAAAGCCTGGGTCTCATAGAGTTTCCTATCATTATCGTCACAGGTCGGACAGTTTCTTTCACATGTGTCCCAGCATGGATAGTCCCTGTCCTGATTGGGCGTTTGCCAGCTCTTGGCCCATTCTATCACTGAGGAGCTGGCATTACCAGCAGGATTCTGGAGTTCATCACCTTTGTTGCCATTGAAATTGCCACAGAGGCCGCAGACACTGCCGAAGTAGCTGCTGGGAAGCTGGATGACCAGATGCCAGTTGTAATTGTAAGAGACTACCAGGCCAAAATCTGTCACAACCTCTGCAGTGGGTCCTTTTTGAAGCACAGATACTTCTCCATCATCAAATATTACAGGAAGATTCACCAGCTCCCCATCCACCTGGGAAGCACAGATCAAAACAGTTTAAATATTGCGCACACTGAAATATGCCAAACAGGAGGCTAAAATATTACCGTGACTCGTCCGACTTGATTCTTTCGGATTGTGATCGTGTACCCGTACACAAGCACATCAACCTCCCTGACATAAGAAACGGCTGTGTTTCCTCTGTTTTCATTCCTCTCAGTGACAGAAAATGGGGTAAGACCATCCAGGTTCCCGCAAGTCTTTGAGATGACGTACTTGCAGGTTCCCTGGAAGTCAAAGTTTAGACCATCGAATGTGTGGAAGTGGGGGTCACCCCAGGCCCAGCAGGTGCCGGTGTACTTAGGGATGCACACAGCCTCACCCTTCTCTACACGACACGTTTCTTGAACACGACAGTTGGCAGCTTTGCAGGGGTCTGCAAAAGAAATTTTAATAATTACAGAAAAAAGATATTTCAATTTATGAGGTCAGTATGTACAAATGTATAGAGTGCCTTGCCTGTGTCGTAGCATGCCCTAATGCCATTCTTGACCATGCATTTGGTGCTTGCGAGACAGGTGTGTTTTTCACAAGTGAGGCCTGCTGGATTACAGGTGCACTTTGTGTTGCAATCCTCCTCATATATGACTTCACCAGGCTGGTGACAAAGAATAAATTGATAAAAATTTACCATACAGAAAGAAGAACAAAAAGGTTCAGTAATTTCACAAATATCTAATATTTTCAACTGAATTAAAGGCCTTGCATTCTTTAAAGAATATCATTTTGCCCACCACTCCGGTTTCCTCCCACAGACCGAAAACATGTATGTTATGTTAATTGATGGCTCTAAAATTGTCCCTAGGTGTGAGGGAGAGTGTGAATGGTTGTTTGTCTCGTTTGTCTATATGTGGCCCTGCGGTGGACTTTCGACCTGTCCAGGGTGTCCCCCGCCTCTCGCACAGTGACTGCTGGAGATAGGCACCAGCTACCCGCGACCCGGAATGGAGAAGCGGGTAAAGAAAATGGATGGATGGATATTGCCCTCTACCGTATGGACATTTAAACTAAAATCTTATGTTGAAAAGTGAAGTTCTAACAGACACCTTGGGCATGAATGTTTGTTGATTGGACAAATGTGCAAAAACATTGTCTTTTGCTTTAGGAAGCAAGCAATAGGCATTTAAAAAAAATAAAAAATAAAAAATTGCACCATCGTGGAAGAAACACCATAAACAGAGAAGCTGAAATTGTACCTTGTATGTTTTTCCTTTATCATAGCAGCCACATTCAGTTTCTTTGACACATGTTTGTCCATTGAACAGGAAACCTGCGTCACATTCACAGCCTTCTGTACAGCCAGTGGGGCAGTTCACCAGCTCCATGAGGCCGGGGCAGGGTGCAGCACAGGTTTCGGCACACACCTCATAGTGACTGTTGGAGGGGCATTTCATGGCTATTGTACAGTCACAAGAAAAATATAAAGTGAGAAAGCAGCTTTTTAAAAAAACTATTATTCAATAAATTAAAAAGATCTGATTAAAAAACTTACGACAGAAAGATGGAGTCCTCCAGCTGTTGACATCCACTCCTGCCATGTGACAGTTAAAGGCATAAGCTGCTACGCTGTCACAGAGCACATCTCCATCTCCGTTGGAAGCGCACAGATCAAACACGCAGTCGTCAAAGTATGGCTGTGGGCTGAGCTTACTGTGACAGCCTGCAAATGGACCTTTAGGTGCTGTTAGAATACCGCAGTAGGTGGGCTTGGAGAAAACAGCTTTGTGAGCTGGGTCACAGTCGGGACAGTTATTCCCTTGGCAGCCGTTTTCACACACCACATTAGGAATGGTGACCTTCCATGATGTCCCAAAAGTGTTGACATTGTTGGTGAGTTTACGGTTGGACATCTGGAAGTCGTCTTTACTGTCCCCGTTGAAGTTGCCGCACAGGCCGCAAACATTTTCACGGTAGTTGCCGGGCACGGTGACAGTCACAAGATAGACCAAGTCGTAGGTAACAATCAGGTTAAAATCAGTTTCGATAACATAATTTCTGCCCTCTTTATAAACTTGAATTGCTCCCTTATTAAGATTCACAGGAAGGTTGTGAAACACTCCATTTACCTGAATGAAATTAGAGGTTTTATGTAAAATTGAACAAACAAACAAAAACAACAACAACAAAAAAAAGCATTCATGTGAAGGTTATTTTACCAAAAGTTGTCACTCACCAGCACTCCTTGCATTTTTGTCCTCATCATCAGAGTGAAACCATAGACCTCCACTGCAACCAGCCTGGTGACTGAAACACTTTTCCTCCCCCTCATTCGGTCCCACTGCACATTCTCTACCTGAATAGAAAAGGCCTCCAGGTGGGTACCTTCTAGCCCACAGCTTTTAGACAGAGTGTAGGTGCAAGTGCCCTGGAAGTCAAATTTCTGTCCATCATATGAGGTGTAATGGGGGTCACCTGAGGCCTGGCACACCCCTTTACCAACAGGGTGACATTTCTGGACTCCGTTTTCTAGCTTGCACTTCTCATTAGGGCCACACGTGAGCTTCTTGCATTCAACCTGAGAAAATGCACATGAGATGAGCAAATTATCTTCCATTCAGGCTTCTATATAGATCAGTCGACATTTTCTTTGTTTACCTCTCCGTCCTGTGTGCACTTGCACTCCTCCTGACACTGCCCGCTGGGATAAAACACTTCGCCGACACGGTAATAGCGGTCGTCGTACATGCAGCCGCATTGTGAGAAAGGGACACAGAGGTCCCCACTGAGAATAAAACCTTCATCGCAGGTACAACCCTCCTGACAAAGAGCCTCACAACCCTCAGGAGGAGCCAGACTATTGCATGTTGCAAAACAGGCAGTTGCACAGACTTCATAGTGGCTGTTAATGGGACATTTCACAGCTGCACACAAGGGACAAAATTCAATAAATCATTTACTGGACACTTTACAAGCAAAAATGACAAATACACACAAGGATGTGCATCAACTACTGTAACTGGTTACTGTTTATTTCGTTGCCCTAAAAAGAGTATTTAAATTTAATACACTACTCACCACAGAACTGACTGGTCCTCCAGCTGTACACTGTGGCCCCCGCTCCTTGGCAGGCAGATGTGTATGATGTAATAGCCTGACACAGCACATCCTTTCTGCCGTTATACAGGCACACATCATAGACACAGTCTTCAAAATAACCGGCTGGATCAATCTTGGCATGGCACTCACGGAAAGGCCCTTTGGGGTCACGGATTATGCCACAAAAGTCTTCCTTTTCGTACTGAATCTTTTTGGTAATGTCACAGCTGGGACACACCCCTTTACAGCCTCCAACACAGCCTGGGATCTCTGCCACTTGCCAGCTGGTACCAAATTCTGTGGGCTTGACAGGTTTGTCACCATTCTTTGGAGTCAGATCATCCTGGGGTACGTCGTTATAGTTACCACAGAGGCCACAGACTGCTCCCTTGTAGCTGCTAGGCAGTGTTACAAACACAGCGTTTTCCCAGTTGAAAGTGACTTTCAGGCCAAAATCTGTGGTAAGAACAGCATACCAGCCACTCTTACGCACAGATATCTGCCCCTCGCTAAGATTGATAGGCAGGTTGACCAGCTCATCATTTACCTGAAGGAGAGAACTCAGTGGCAGTCACAAAGATTCAAAGAAGAATTTAAGTCATATGCTAAAATGTTATAAATCTTACCATAATCAAGCCTTTGTGTGTCTTTGTTATGACAATGCTGATGGAGTACACCTTGATCTCGACAAGTTTAGTGTAGGAAACCCCCCTGTTGGCCCGGTGCTCATTCTGCACATGGACTTCAAAGGGTACCAACTCAGGGTCCTGGGTGCAGAGTGCAGCAAGTTGGTACACACATGTGCCCTGGAAGTCAAACTTCTTCCCATCTAAGGACACATAATGTGGATCGCCGGTGGCCTGGCAGGTACTGAAGGATATTGACTGGCATTTTCTGATGCCGTTGACCACCTTGCATTGCTGATTTTTTCCACAGCTTTTATTTTGGCACTCTATGCGTTTGCTTCTGGGGTCACATTTACACCACTGAGTACAGCTCTGGTCAGCCCAGAACGCCTCCCCTGCAGGAATGTATCGACCCTCATAAGTACAACCACACTTGGCAGCAGGCACACACTTATCTCCGCTTAAAACAAAGCCATTATTGCAGGTACAGGACTCCACACAGGAGCGTTTGCATTTAGAAGGAGCATTAGGATCAGAACAAGTGGCAGGGCAGGCATTTCCACAGAGCTCATAGTGACTGTTGGCAGGACATACAGCAGCTGGAGGAGGAATTAAAAAAATAAAAAATAAATAAAATAAAGCAGGCTGAAATTTACTTCAACAATAAATGACATTTACATGAGTTGATTTAAGTTATGTTACTTACTGCATTTTGCCAACTTCCTCCAGTCTTGAACCTGGACTCCAGCATCCTGACAGGCATCAGTGTAAGCCTCCAGGGCTTTGCAGAGAAACTTTCGAAGACCGTCTCCCATGCATAAGTCATATTTACAGCTCTCCATGTATGCTTGTGGGTCAACAACTGAATGACACTTTATGAATGGACCGTTTTCTTTTGTGATGAGCCCACAAAATGTGTCACCCTCATACTTCTTCAGTAACTTGCTATCACAGCTGTCACAGCCAGCTACACAGTCATTTGTGCAATGAGGATTTGTCCCCACCCCTGGAACCTTCCAGCTGCTCCCAAAGGCCACAACCCCAGCTACTTGAGTTCCAGAGGGTGTGGCAAAATCATCATTAGGGTTGCCATTGAAGTTACCACAGAGTCCACAGGTCTTACCAGCGTAACTGTTGGACAGAGCGACTACAAGATTGTGATCCCAGTCGTAACGAACTGTGAGACCAAAACTGGCTGCTATAACGGCAGAGCGACCGCTCTGAAACATATTTAGTTTGCCATTGTTCAAAACAATTGGCAAACTCCACAAAGTATTGTCGACCTGCAGAAATAAAAAAAACATGATTTTTATATTTTACACAAATGAGCAAGGATAAAAATTCAGTTAACTGTAACACATGTTTAACACTTACCCTCACACGACTATTCTCAGACCGAACTACTGTGATTGTGAGGTCGTACAACTTTATGATGACCTGGCCAACGTATGACACTCTGCGGCTGCCTCGGTTTTCATTCAGAGCTAGGACTTCGAAGGCTGGAAGACTGTTATCCCCACAGTTTTTAGCGATGACATAAGCACAGGTGCCCATAAAGTCAAAGCGTTTTCCATCAAAAGTGTAGTAGTGAGGATCCCCCATGGCCCAGCAGGTGCCAAATTTTGGTTTGGAGACACAGGAAGGATTCCCATCGTTCATTTCACACACCTCATTAGGACTGCAGGTGATACTGCTGCAGGACAGAGATCCACCTCCTGACCAAACAATGTACAGTTAAAACCCACAAAGGTGTTTATTTATATGAAATGTTTGTGTTTAGGAACTATGCATCTTACCTTGCTGTGTACAGTGTCCTGCAGCACCATAGCCATTCATCTGACTGACTCCTATGCTGTAAAGACCAAAGCTGGAACCAGAGGACACAGTGTGAATGCCACTGCCAGAGGCTCGTTTGTAGGACATCTCTGCCCAGGAGAAGTCCGTCCCTACAACGTTTTTCCACTGAACATCTTTTGGCAGATTTCCACTGTCCAAGCGTAATGATAGGATTGCACTGGTTTTTGCCACAATCAGAGCTTTATTATCAAAGCCATCAATGCCTCCCAGGGAGTAGGAAGAGCAGAAGCGGTCTGTGGGCATGATTGTCAATAAAAAGGGGTCATAGTAATTGAAAAGGCCATTCCTGGCCCCATTGAAGAGCAGGAGAACCTGGATGCCATGATCAGACTGAATAAACAAAGTTTCAGGATCATGGTATTGGAGCTCCTTTACCTGCCCCCTGGAGAGGCTGAAATCATATTTACGATTGCCATGGTTGACAGTGACTCGGGTGGGCTGGGAGGCCTGGAGGTACACGCTGTCATATGTCTTCTGGAAGCTCAGAGGGACCACAATGAAGCTGGTTCCCCAGATCCTTGCTGGCAGGAGCTGCTCATAAACGTGGTTGCACTTCGAGAAATGCCAAGTACATGTGTGGCCAGTAAACACGGTGACAGGAAGCTGGGAGGAAACTCTAGTCCCCGACAGGTCATTCTTGCTCTGGAGTTGCAAGCTCTCATAGGGCTCCAGATCAATTTCCAATTTACTGCCTTTGTTATAGACACTACCCTGGAACGTGATTGACCCTTCTGGGAATATCTCCACCTTGTTGTTGTC
Source organism: Kryptolebias marmoratus (assembly GCF_001649575.2). Taxonomy (NCBI): domain Eukaryota; kingdom Metazoa; phylum Chordata; class Actinopteri; order Cyprinodontiformes; family Rivulidae; genus Kryptolebias; species Kryptolebias marmoratus. The sequence continues at coordinate 14,801,504 of NC_051445.1, forward strand.
TTTTCCGTTGGTCACAGCAAACTCTTTATCGGCGCCATAGGGGGTTCCAGGAGGAGTGATGATGAAGAACTCTGTACCCCACTCTGTGGTTGGATACACCACAGAGGTGTCCGTTGTGTACAGCTTGTAGCTGACAGATGTCACGGACACATCTGCTGATGCTTCGACACGCACTGTGTTGGGAGACTTCCCGGTGTTGTACATCTCAACAGCAGTCGGGACGCTGATGGCGACCCCTTCGCCAGCCTTCAGAGTTTTGTCTACTTTGAACTTCAGGGAAGGCACCTGCACGGTCACTTCAGTATTGGCTTGAACAGCTGTGATGTACAGCTGAAAACTAGGGCTATCATAGTGAGGTGCATAGTTCTGCATAAATGATACGGCAAACTCCCTTCCTACCCAGCCAGTGCTGGATGGACCTGAGATGAGAAGTGAAACATAGGACATTCAAGGATTTTTTTTTTTCTTTTAAAAAAGGGCACAAAAAAAAAAAAGAGTTGACAATCTTCAGAAGTTTTGAAAATGCTGAAATTATGTGGGAAAAAACAAAAACAAACAAACAAAACAACAACAACAAAGAAACTTGCTCCATTTGTGTCAGAAAGAGCTACAGATAGACAATTTAAAAAAAAGTCCAAGAATTCTTGAATAGCACAAAATAAAAAAAGATGAGACCATTTCAAAAAGAAAGGAATGAATTCTAGCCTATAATGATTTCTTTGCGCCCCCCCCCCTTTACCCCATTTAAAAAATTTATTTATTTATTTATTTATTACTTTTTCTCTTAATTAAAATAGTGTTACATCTCTAGCAGCACCCACTAAGCCACATGCAAAATTCAGCAGTGGAATTTTTAAATTTAATTTTTTAATTTAAATTGAATGATTTCCATAATTGCACAAATTAACTACAGATTTCTCAGAACTTATCAGCAAAACTCAAAATCAACAACAACAACAAAAAAAAAAACTCTACTTACAACTCAGTAAAGCCCCCACCACACAAAACAGCAACAGGTTCCCCATGGCTGTAAAAGAAAAAAAGTTTAAAAATATCAATTTAAAAATGTAATTTAAATAATGCAAATATAATCATTTGAACAGGATGCACAAACTCGAACAACTGTTCTCACCTATTAAGTGGTAATGTGAGAAGTTTTGTTTTTACTGTACCATCCTTTTATACATTCACAGGGAGGAAAAAAAAAAGGGGGGGGGGGGAAGCTGCATAGTCCAATAGTACCCTTCCTCTAAAACAAATACAGGCAGAACTTGGCAACAAATTTGAGGTCCTGCTGGATATTGACATAGGTGTGAACCTTAATACAAAAACTACATACGTGGAATCAAACATTTATGTTTTACTTTAAATCAACACACCCTGGAACAAATACATGTTATTGTAGGGAAATGTTACCTCGCCTATTTTTTTTGTTAATGACTAGAAGCATATGTAGGAACAAATGGGTTATTAAAAATCTGCGTACACACACACAAGAAGTCTGGAGAATATAAAATGGTAAGTTCATTTAACTTGAACCTGGTTTATCGCTCTTAGTCTGCAAAGATTCTTATGCTATTAAATATTCACCACTAGTCAGATACAGATTAATCTGTTAATTGAGACTGAGTTTTAATTGTATATTACGGTGTAACCAGACAGTATTATTCAAAGACAAGATGTGATAAAAACAAAAAGTACAAAGTTTTTTTCAAAGTTACTTGAATAGATATGACACTTAAATTATTAGGCTGCATTCTTAAAAAAATCACTACATGTAAAACATTTCTTTAAATATAGTAAAATTAGATGTAAAAAAAATGCCAGCTTCCACTAAGACCTGCCTTTCTTCCGTACCTTTATGCAAATTCTGAAGGGACAGTTCAGATATTTTGATGCGGGACTGTGTAGAAAGGTTAAGCTTATATGTTGGTTGAACAGCCTCAGTTTGAAGAAAGCTTTGACCAGAATGAAAAGCCAACGCTAGTCTGAGAGGGATCAAGAAGAGCATGGATTGCTGCAGTCAACTCTCCCACCCACACACCTCTAATTTCACATCAATTTTTGCAAATGCCTGTTTATAAACCTTTACATTTCCATCAGTTATTCCAGCAGATATGATTCTTTTGCCCAAAGTGCACCAGACTGCACCAAGAGCTGTAACTTGCTGCTACTATGTACTTACAGAACCATAGACCTTTGTAAGTAACCTTATTGCAACATTGACAATATTTATAAAATTACATATGCATGAACCTGGAGTTGTTTTAAGATGGCAGGGGGCTGGAAAGATCAGATTTAGTGATGCATCTCTTTAGTCCCGTCTCTGCTCAGACTAGCAATTTGCTCAATCTGGTCAGAATGAGTCTCCTTTTCTTCAAATTGATGTTTTAAAGAACTACAAACAGGTAAGATATTTGTTCATGACCCTTCAACAAACCACCCCTATAAGAGAGATGGCAAGTTTATTTCTTCTTTGTTTAAATCCTTTAGTTTTTAGATACTCTTCTGCCACTTGTGGTTTTATTTTTTGGACTTGAGCCCAGTTATTCAAAAAGCAGGTGCATCTCGCTGCAAAATGTACTTTTCACACTGTGTGCTTTAAGCCGTCGCATGCTTTTCAGGTGTGTCATGTGTCAAGCTTGCAAAACAGGTCGGTAATCCTCGAGACGTGATGCATCAAATATTAAGCCAACTTTTGTGTAGCATGACAGTAGATGGGCTAAACGGGTGGATTCTGTTGGCTTTGTGTGCCACTTGAAGAACAGCAGCATGTAAACGAGGGCGCAATCATAATGTGCAATGGAGAGAAAGTCAATATGACCGGGCTTAGAAAGAGTTTGCATCGCAGTGTTTTCTTTATTAAGGATTAAAACCCTCAAATATTTATCTGGTGTTCCTTGAGGCAAGGGCAGGGCCTGTTTAAAGTTTTTACACACTGGATTTAGACAAAGGTGTGCCCTCGTTTTGGTTTTTGTTAGAACTACTTCACAGATGAGAGATTGTTATATTTTATTAGCTACACGAGCCTACTTGGAACGAGGGCTGCTCATATTTGGCACAGCGAGGTCAAGGTTCGAGTTGAAACGAGTCACAAATGCCACGTTTCCTGCCAGAGTTTGAGCAAGATCTTGTCGAGTTGTAGCCGTTTTTAGTCAAACCTTGAAAACAATATGCAAAATCTCATTTGATAGAGAAATATCCAAGCATGTTTTGCCAAAGGAACATCAAATCTTAGCCCAATGTGTTTATATACGAGACAGAACTGGGTTAGCAATTTCTGTGTTTGCTAATATTGATTAGCTGTGGCACCAGTCCTGAACTGGATTGATGCCAAGAGTTAATCAGTTGGAGGTACAGCCAATAATTTCCTGAACGTTTTATGAAAATCCATCCAGACACTGGCAGAAGCCTCATCTGCCTTTCAGTGGTGAGCAATAAATATTAAGGAATATATTATTCATAATTAGTGACATACCTGCAAAGCCACAGAAAAAAAAAAATTCACAACTTATTTTAAAAATAATCTTCAAACACATACCAATTAGTGAGAGCTACCGTTGACCCGTTTTGGGAAGAATCAGGAGCTGCCTGAATGGTGCAAATTGAGCCAATTAAGTTTTTTTTTCCCTCCTTTTTAAATGGGCCACACAATTTGCCTTAACGACTGTAACCATGGTAACATCAATCTCCACCTTCCAGCTCTGACTCCAACAAAGCCTCCCTTCCCTCCAGGGTTCACCATGAACTCCACATTGTCCCGTCTGACATCACGACACGAATGATTCACCGCTGAGACGACGAAATGAGGAGCTATCCGAGTGACATCAAATTCGTAAATTTGACCGACAACTGTGACACTGAAGCACAATACCCATTAAGGAGGTTTAAATAGCTTTATTAAAAACGAGAAGGCCTCAGTTTCTTGCTGCGTTATTGCACACTGCCAAAAAGATAATGTTTTTTTGCCTGCGCGAGTGCGTTCATTTGTCTGTAACGTTAGCAACATCTCATGAGTCACTGAACAGATTTTAACGAATCGTTAACTAAAAAAAAAGAAACCTACAACTGATTAAGTTTGAGTCAACCCAACTCAAGGTGGCCACCACAGCTAATGACCATTCAGTCATTTTTGTGTAGGTTATGCTTTGAATATTTTAAAAATTTGGTGTGGCAACAGCTGAGCATCATTCACAACATAAGATGCTCTGAGATATGATCAAAGTTCAAACTATTTTTTAATTTAATTTTTTTTATTGTCCCAGCATATGATCTTAGTCTATAATGCTGGCATCAAAGGTGGTGAGTGATGGGCCTGTAATTTAATTAATTTTTATCTTGAGAAATTAGCATGAGCCCCCCCCAGCATTACCTGGCTCTGTCATTAATTCATTTCTGATGTGTGCTGAAATATTTCATTTCGTTTATTACCATTAAAATTCAAAATGTTTTAAATGGATTTTACATGATTGCTACCTTGCATAAAATTACCATAAAAGCCTGAAAAACCAACAAGTACACCCTCGAGTACTTTCCCTTTTTTCCCCCTCCTTTGTTAAGGCTCAGTGGTTTAAATTTAAAAAAAAAAAAAAAAAAAAAAAAAAAAAAAATCACCTAATGAGTAGACCATCTGATTCATGCACCCAGAACAGAGTCAACCCTCCTGCAAGCATAAATCCTATTTTTATGAAGGCCCTATAATTTTAAAATTTATTGCTGGTAATAATTCTGCAGTATGTTTTAAATAAATATTAGATATCATGATCTCAGTCATTTAAATGATTAATTAGCCATCATTAAAAAAAAAGGCACAGTGGCAAACTGTTTTGTCTAACTAAATGAATTCTCCTGGCTTAAAATTACATAAAACTTATTTTTTTCCCTGAACGCATTTAGGTTTTTCCTATGTGGTTCTTTTTCCTCCCATGCTACGGTATTAGTTAATCCCAAGTTAGCTGTAAATATGAGTCAAATCTGGTCTAGAGAAGGGCTGAACGGTTATAAAATATTCAAACGCTCATCATTCTTTGAGACAGCCCACGACTTTCTACGAGCTGCAATAGAGGATTTTATTTATTTTTTTGGTCAAAAGAGATTAGTATTTTACAGATATGAAGCCCAAAAGTGCAGTTACCAGCTCAGAATTATGAAGGTTTCTTCTCAAAACCATGAATATATTAGAATACAGGAGTTAAAAAAACAAAAACGCCACACACACACACTTTGGAAGACAAGATTCTTTACTCAAGTAATGCAACGTTAAAACCCAATTCAAATAAAAAAAAAAAACAACTAGTTGAGCAATAACTGTTCCCAATTAGAACACAACAGCAAGCCTCACTTTTAAAGCAACAGTTCAGCTCTTTTGAAGTGAGCTTCTGTGGAAAAAAATATGAAGGGTTAACATTTTACCAGTAGCAGATCTCATTTAGAGAATTAGAGCGCAATTCTAACCAGACTGACGAGCTAACAGCTAGTACTAGTCGACGTGCAAATGAACCAAAACTGATCAACTTCAGTTACATTAAAAATGGGTTCATTCGTTCAAAGATTCATTTCAGCAACATATAATGGGGAAACAGGAGAAGGAAGTCTGTAGCTTTTTTGTAAAGATTGACTGATTGATCTATTGATTCTGTAAACGTATGAAGTCAAGTCATGCTTGGGGATACAGAGGATGTGTTTGGAAGGTAGGGTGAGCTTGTAACTACAAAGCATCTCACATGACAAGACAGTACCAAGTTTGAACCAGTTATACAATTCCCTCAGGGGACCAAAGCCCATCATCAGTCATGTCTTGTTTCACACCAAAGGAAGGAAAACCCAACCTTGAGTTTGAAGCTTGTATCGGAGCATTGTGTCAGCTGGCCATCACTGAAACCAAAGCTGCCATGCTCTTATGGCTTTATGTGTTTTAAAAGCAGAATGTCTTTCTGTTAGAAGGACTTATTATGTACGTATTTGTAATGTATTCAGCCTACCTTTTTCTCTGTGGCCTTGGAGATGTAGTCTTCCAGTTATCTCTGCCTTAAATCAACCGTTCACACCTGTTCAGCTCACCTGCACTCACTCTGTAATCAGCCCCTCCTCATTCAGACTCACTCATTGTCTCATCCTATTGTATGCATCAAGTTTCCCAGCTCCCTGTTTTATTGTTAGTAGTTTATCTGCTCCTGTGTTTTTGGTTTGTATTGTTAGTTTGTTGTTGCCGCCCTGTCTGCTCTTTCTTATCACCCTCCACCAAAGGCAAAGGGAGAGCTTTCATGTTTTTGGCCTTGTTTGTGTGTGTTTGTTTGCTTGTCTGTACTGTTACAAATTATCTTATGAATCACTGAACTGACCGTAATGAAATTTTAGAAAATAATCACAAGATACCCATTTAAGACTCAGTTCAAAATGGCCATCACAGCAAAGCTATGTTAGCAAACATAAGAATGGTATTTTTACAGATATTGAGCTAAAATTTGGTGCAGAAGTAGCTGAGACTGATCTCCAACTCAAACTGATCTCATGAGATCCATGAACTATTGGAATCAGCTCTGTCTGTTTGTTAGCAAAATATCTCATGAACCACTGGACAGATTTCATTGAAACTTTCAGCAATTAATCATTGGATGTATGTCTACAACTGATTATCTTTTGGAGTCAATCCAATGCAAGATTGCTCCCACAGCTTACGCATAGATGGCCATGCCAGATTGAATTTTATAGATATTGAGCTAAAGTTTGGTGTGGTAGTAGCTGACAACACATATTCAAAGATCACACAAGATACTGCAGCATTGCATCAGATTGTGCATAATCTTATTTTCAACCTTTGCCCAAAATATCTACAGCTCAACATCAGGTTACCTCAGTTTGAAATTTGGTCATGAAAGGTGGCGGGCGATATGCATTCCTTCAAGGAATCCTAGATCTTTCATTTTATTCAACAGATTCCAGGTCTTGGCCCTGCTCAGAATAGCTGTCAGCTCATCAGTCAAAATTGAATTTCATTTCTCCAAACTAAGGTCATTCAACAAGCTATCTACAACAGGTAGAATATTAACTGTTCATAATCTTTCCACAGAGCCTGATTTTTATTAAACTCCTCCTGCATCATATGAGGTCATTTGCTACTTAAAGGTGTCCTTTAACTCACCGCGAGGATTCCTTACAGTCTACCTTATCTCAAAACAAACTGGCGTTTGCACTAGTTGAAGGGTTTTATTATCTGGAAGTCCTACAAAATGTTGCATACTTATTCAGCACCACATACCAACTAATTATTTGGAGATTTTCCAAGTCATTAAAGCATCATGGACCATTATATCAGACTGTTAGCTTCACCACAGACTCTGGTATTCATCCTGAAGTCAAACATTTCTTTTGCCTCCTCAGTGTTTCCGTGCAGAGTGATTAATTCTTTTTTTAGCCACAGTTAATGATCACAAGCACGGACGCCACAGCACTGATCAGAGTTGGTCCTTGGCACGTAGAGCTGATCACTTTGACAGCTGTTGTCACATGCGTTTCTGTCGGACGAGTTAGGGTCAAACACCTTCGAAAAAACCACAAAGACAGAAAAGAGAGAGAGAGAAAAGATCAGCTGCAGTTTCAGCAAAGACCACTGATCTTTGATGAGAAATGTCTTAACTAGAATTTTATTTTTGTGTTGTTGGTTAGAAATAAATACCACTGAGTGGGAGGGATGGGGTTATCCATCCGTTTTTACTGATGCACGGTGAAATGCTTTTGGCAGAATGTCAGGTTCGCACAACTCCTTTTACCTGAGAGAAATAATTCAATCATATAATCACATATATCAGCTTGAGCGCTGAGAGAGAGGAATGATTCATGTTGAAGGTTATGGAAGCTATCGCACGAGTTACCTGGATTTTTATTTGGAAATGATGTCTGAAAATTGCCTTTTATTGACTTGCAGTTTGATCTGCATGCTCCGAATCACCCGCGCCGCAATCAAAACAGCCTACAAATCCAGTTTCTCGAGACAACAAGTGTACAAGGTTATAAAAAGAGACATAAAATTCAGTTGCTTTTCAATCAAGTGGATATGCATTGAGATCCATCTACAGAACAGTGTGACACTTTGGATTTAGTGTTTACATCCCTAACGACATCCTCTCTCTCCTCAGGAACACATCATGAATACGTCCCTTTGAATGACACGAACAGCTTTGTCTGAATGAGGAAACTCTTTGTCTTGTCTTGTAAAACTCTTCACGGTGAATGCATTTTTTTTTTTTTTGGGTGGGGGATTGAAGCCGGCGTTGCTTTGTGGAATAAATCTGTGTCACAGAGACCAAATGTTCTGAGGCCTCTCCATTGCGTTTTTTCCCCTTTCAGCCCTGCAAACTGAAACAGTTAATCAAAGGCAGGAGGGAGCTGCAGAAATACATCCGTCAGCGAGGGGAAGGAAGACAGGCGAAGTGTTGTAAAGGTTAGGGTTGACCAGTGATGCATTAGTACCATCTAGTGGCCCAATTGCACCAGAGAGGTTACAGCCTCAATACTAATGAGTCACAATACATCATCTGTTACACGCGTTCTCTAAACTCACAAGAAAACAAACTTTACACACAAGTGCGCTCAGACATGTGTTTGATTTGTATGCAAATGCGCGCGCCGTTTTCCTCATTTTCCGTAATCAATATCAACAATCTCATTATGATGAAATGTTATCTGCTTCCAAAGGCATCTGCAATCTCTCCATATTTCATTTAGTGTGCAATGATGCTGAACCCCAAATAGCACGGCAACAATTGTAGAGAGGATATTAATTTAATTCACTCGTGCAGCTGAACTGGGAGCACATTAACTCTCGCAGCAGAATCCGGGACTCCTCCAGGCATAAAGTGGGGCCTTGTGGGGGTGAGCAGACAGCAGGATAATCTGCCAGGGAACGAGGGAGAGCACGCTGGAGACCTCTGCGAAGATTCAGGTCAGTGGCATGGCACTTGTAAAAGCTAGAGAGGTCCACCTCGCCATGACACTGTCTAAATGGTCCATTACCTCCTCCATTCTGTAAAACCTTGGGGTCAGAGGAGGAGATTCAGATGAACATATTCCTCCAAGACACTCTTCAACACTTTACGGATTTGGCCTTACTTCTCCAAAGCTTTCCAAAATGGTTTTGGCTGAGTGCTGAAAGACTTGAGTTCATCTGTAAGAGTTTAAAGTGGGTGTTCAGATCTTTTGAAGTGGGGTTCTGTGAAAAGGTTAGCAACAATTAACCTCGCTGCGGATAGCTCTTTGAACAGCCTCAGTTTGGAGAAATAGTTTAATTCTGACAAGATTGATGAGCTAATGACTGGTCCGATCGGGGTCAAGACCAAAGAGGATTGCTGCTGTTTCCAAACAGCTTCAATTTCAACAATTTTGAAGCAGTTTGCCAAACGATATTTATAAACCTTAACATCACTGTCAATTTTGCAGCACATAGAGTTTTATAATGAACTGAAAGCACAAAAAGCAACACCAGCAGATAGCTGGAGCGCTTCTGGAAGAGCCTACAGTAGGAATATTAACAAATCTGATCAAATAATCACCAAATCGCTTTCACATGAATCTCTATGAAATATTTTGAGAATGCAGTTGTTTTGAGATGACAGAAATCCACTTTGGCCTTGGAGCTGCTCTGACCAGCTGTTAGCTTTAACAGTCCAGTTAGAGCAGAACTTCATTGGAGACTAGTTAGAAACTCAAAACTGTGAGAAAACAGGCAAATGTTTTGTTGAAATCTCATAGAATCCTGAGTGTTTGTGAGACCACAACCAGCAAACTGTGTGGCAGTGTTTTGATTGGTCAGTTTTTGAAAATCAGCCTATTTTTGTCTGCACAGTTTGCAAAACAATGTTCTAGGTCATGTGCAATATTTTGTTGCCCACATTATGCCTGCCTCAGCTCGCTTTGCACCCACCTTGGCAGTCGGCCCCACATTTATGATATAATCTCCAGGAGTACACTTAAAATGAAGCCTAAATGAATGGTACAAGCACGTTCTAAAATCCAGCAACAACACTGCGAGCTTCTGCGACTTATGCAAGGTATTTTAGAACCCCCACAAACATTTTGAGACATTTCAGAGACCCCTGACGAATGACGTTTGCCAACTAATGGCCAACAGTTGCAGCCCAGTGAGATGATAGCGTTGGATTTCAACTCTATTTCTCCAAAACTAAGGATGTTCAAAGAGCTGCCTTCAGCGGGTCAGACACTAAGTGTTCAAAACCTTTCCACAGACCCCACTTCAAAAGATCTGAACCTTTCTTTTATGTTACCACACAAGCTATAAAATCATCAACTTGTTTCTAACTGTTGTTGATCTTCCTCCCATGTCTGTGTGTAAGGAGGTGTGCAGTCCTGATAAGAAGGATGGCACAACTGACTTCTAAAAGGTTCCAAATTTGGATTTAACTTACCAATAAAAATGTTTTTAAAGATAGTCTTTTATGAGAGTGGCACTGTGATGGACAAGGGATTGGTTTACTCTGCCTGGGATACATCCTCCACCACCTGGATCCTTCAGCAAGATAAAGCAGATGTGGAAAATGAATGGTTGGATGAAGCCACAAACTTTCTTTTATGACAAGACATCCCCCCCTAAAACTGGTTAAATTCACTCACCTTTATTCCTTTTGTCTTCTGATTTTGCTGCATACTCAAGGCTCTCGATTCACATTTTTCACCAGCACATAAAGTACTGAGTTTGTCCATAAACTTGAGTTATGTTATGGTATGGAGCCATCCATTTTTATTACCTGCTTTTCTTTTTCCGGGTCACGGGGAGCTGGTGCCTATCTCAAGCAGTCACTGTGTGAGGGCAGAGGACACCCTGGACAGGTTGAAAGTTCATCACAGGGCCACATAGAGACAAACAACCATTCAGACTCTCATGTAGGGACAATTTAGAGTTACCAATTCGCCTAACATGCATGTTTTTGGTACCCGGAGTAAACCCATGTGTGCACTGGGAGAACATGCAAACTCCACCCAGAAATGCTCCAGGCTAGGAAGTGATCCTGCGACCTTCTTGTTGGGAGGCGACAGCTCTAAACACTGTTCTGCCGTGTCATCCTCAAGGTATGGCTGTTAAAAAAAAAAAAAAACTACAAAAACAAACCGTAACTGCCACTGATGGGTGCTATGTTGGGATCAGAACCCTAGCAGCAGCAGTTATGAGCATCACAAGAAATCAAAATGCGCTGGTGGGTGGGAGGGTCACAAATACACCGTTTGGCGCATCCCTCATTAGCCCAGATGGATTGTTGCTGTGGCAACGGTCGCCCTTATTGGTGCAGTCACACTATGACAAAGGAACGCAGGTGTCACCATCCATGATGAACCCAGGGTTGCAAAAGGCACATCTGCACACAAGCCAGGGGGTTCAGGGGCTGGGAGAGAACGGAGCCTCACAGGTGGCAGGGCAGGCTGTGCCACAGGACTCATAATGGCTATTCAGTGGGCAGGAAACGGCTGATAGGAGAGAAGGAGAATGATCAACATTAAAGAGTAAAACTGCTCACATAAGCTTCTGAATCTGCTGACACCTCACACAATATATAAGCTGTGATAGAAGCAGCTGCTGGGCTGTTAAAGTGCAGAGCAGAAAGAAAGTTATCCGACTTTTTCATGTTTGACACTTTTTTTTTTTCCTGGTGATAAATTAAAACAATAAAATAAGACATGCAGAAAATCATGAATCATTTAAAAGCACAAACTGTGTTTTTGGACATTTTTGTTTCTTTATCAAAGAATTTTTGTTTCTTTGTTTGTTTTTGGCTCGAGTACCACTGGCAAGAGACAACTTCAAGTCTTCTTGGGAACGATCCTACACGCATATTTTCCTTTCACCAACTCTGAGCTTTGTGCCTGAAGTTTTTTTTCAGGATTGCACTATGTTTCTGCATACTACTTCCTACCTTTACTGATGACTTTTGGATTTCCTGTCACACCCCCTCAGAATAATGCTGCCCTCACCAAGTCTGACTGTGTTATTGGCATTACTGAGACGATGCTCTGCTTTTCCCCTTTCTTTTCTTTTCTTTGTGTTCTTTAGATTCTTCGGATTTACTTCCCAAGGTCTGAGAAGCAAAGGTAGATTTTTAGCAACCACTTTGCAGACAGTCTGTCCACTCTCCCATGAAGATCTGACCTGTGGACTATCGGTGGAATTGTGGAGTATTTTGCTTTTGGACAGTTTAAAAGCTGCAGACATTTTCTTGCATTCTGTCACAACTCTTTGTCACGAGGCAGTCCATGTGACATATGTAACATTATTGCCTTTCCCTGTGAGACCCGAGGGAGACGTTTGTGTGTCGGTACCAACAATGAATTTAACTGTGCACAGCTGGACCGTTGTCAAGTTGTAAAAGCATCAAAAGGAGACCAAGACTCAACTGTCAGTGTCACAACAGAAAGTCTAAGTAGTTTCAGAAATCCTTTTCATTTTATTTTAAAGGCTGGTTTGGATCTTTTGAAGTAAGGTTATGTAGAAACATCACTCTTTGAACAACCTCCACTTGGAAAAACAATCGATTATTTCTGGACAGACTGATAAACTAGTCTGAGCTCTAATCTGAAAAATATCATGGTGGCTCATGCAAACACTGTTTTGCAAACTTTTATATCACTGTCAATTTCATAATACAAGCTTATTCTGGCAAAAACATTACGTTATTTCTTGAGATTAGAGTTGTTTTAAGAAAACAGCAGTGCATTTTGGCCCCACTGGGCATTAGATCCCCAGTCCAGTCAGATTTAAGCTCTATTTCTCCAAAGCCAGGTCATTCAGAGAGCTACCTACAACAGGTAAGACACTAATTGTTCACAACCTTTCCACAAAGGTTGGAAAGGTTGTGTTGTCTTGTTCGTGTTGCCTGCATACAGGTATGTAGATGTCAGCTGAAAAAGTCCTGTGTCTTTTTTAAAACCTGCAAGGTCAAAGAAAAGCTTGTTTAAAAAGTGGCTTTAAATGACTGCAACTTTAGTGCTTTAAGAGCTCAACAAGAGCAGAATAAAACACGATATACTGTAAATGCAGTTCATCCTCTGCAGCCTATTTAAAAAGGATGTCATGCATAAAAAATATAACAAGACATCTGTAATCAGCAGGCTGTGCCGAGTTTCCGAAGACATTCTAAATTGCATGTGACAAATGAGTTTTTGGTAACATGAACTCACTTACAGCAGACGGTGCTGTTCCTCCACTTTCCCATCAGGTCTGCGAGATCCAGCAGAGAGGCCTTTAAGTGTCATTAGCAGAAAGGGGGTCAAATATGCTAACTGCTGTGGCGATTTGGGTAGTTAACAACTTCCTGGCATAGGAAGAGCTAATTTAGTTATGACCAGAAGCGCTCATGGAGAGAAATTAATTTCCTGTATCCGAAGATGGTAGCAAAGCACTCTTACCTGCAGCTCTGTATGAAACCCACCCAAGCGATTGATTTTGTTTTATTAGGAGAAGAGTGATGACGTGTGTGTGCCGCCATACTTAAAGAGCTGGTTAGGATTTCTTGAAGAAATTCATGTAAATGTTCTAAATTCACTTTTTTTCCCTTTTCATTTGGTGCTTCTTTACACAGAAGTATATAAGCATGAGTTTCTCTGAAGACTGTGTTGGTGTGTGGTCCCTTACCAGGAATGGTGTGTGTGAAACGTGACTGATGGACAAACAAGCTGATGTAAAACTCTATATAACTGCCTTTGCTAAACACACTGTGAAACTTTTGCTGTAAAGATTTTTGAGATTGGAGATGCTTTAAGGCAGCAGAAATCTGCTCTAAAATCTGGCCTCGCTTGGACTTTGGGAGAACTTCTTCTTGATTCTTTAAGCAGATAATGCAATGCTCTGGGTGTTTTCTCCTGCAGGTAAGATACTGACTATTGAGAACAACTCCACACAGCACTCCTTCCAAAAAAAAATCCAAACTCCTACTTTTGGACAGTTTTTAAGTTTTTCCCTTTGTCGAATGTTCACAAAGGCAACACCTTTTCTGTCTATTATTACAAAAGCACCTTGAATATATGATATTGGAAAACCTTTTTTTTAATTTTAAATATAGCTTGTATATTTGTGTATCTATGTTATGTGAAATCACAAGCAACTAGAATGATTGAGGCACAAGAATATTTAAAGTCTAAAAATGATCATTTAATCCTGATTGGTTTATGATCCTGTGATAAAGTTATTTTTAAAAATCTGACAGTAAAAACTGTATTTTACTCAAATGGTAGCACAGTCAGTTTTAACCATAGGTGGAGCTCTCTTTCAGTTATGAGAGCAGAGGGACCAATAACAATATACGTCACTGGAAGGGACAGTAAGCAAAATAACTTTAGGATAATCATCAGTCACTGTTTTCATCTGCACTGTGCCGTAAGCTGAAGTCTCGTTTTTTTTTCCCGGCCCTAAAATTTTCACCTTTCTGGAAGAATCTGAACAGTTTTTTTCTAGAACATGAATAGACATGAGGTGTTTTTTAATACTGACTCAAACTCACCATTAGGCATCACATTAAGACCACAGTCTGTTTGTTTTTCAGATTCTAAATGTGAAAGAATTACATTTATCAATAAAAGTGGCATTCCTTAAAGGAAGACATCTCGCCTGATATAATTGTGCTCTGAGTTTGGGTTAGGAACGACTCTCAGCTGCTGTCACACCAAACGTTAGCTGAAAATCTGTAGAAATGGCAGAGTTATAGCCATTTTTCGATTTACTATGGTCTATTAACTGTGGCAGTCATCTTGAATCTGGTTGACTCCAAAGGTTAATGTGTTGTAGATGTACATCCAGGGTTTATCTTCTGAAAGTTTCAATAAACTCCATCCAATGGTTCAAGAGATATTTTGCTAACAGACGGAAACACACACAGAGATACATCACTGGCTGCCTTTCAGAGCGCCGGGCAATGACTGATTAAAATACTAATAATTTTACCAGAGACTCGTTGTCCTTGTTTCTCTGAGTTCAGCTGTTCTTTGTGTTACTTTCTCAAAAAAAAAAAAATCTTTCATGAAATGTTTTCATCAAAACTTTGCTGCTTTATTAAGAAGGCTTTATCAAAGTACCTGTGAATGTGATGAGAATATTTTGTTTACTTGCTATTTTGGTGCTCTGAATAAATGACTGGATGTTTTTTTTTCCCTTTTTTGTTTCCTCAACTGAAAACACAAACACATACAGTAAGGGGTGGAGGATTCCACATGTTTATTCTTCAGCCATTTTCACTTGAATACTTTTGACAGAGTTACTCCTGTTTACAGCCCCGGCCCAAATGTCCTAGTTTCTCTTTGGAATGAAATCTAACAAGAGTCTTGTTTTCTTGTCCATCAAAACTGTAGAAATGAGCCTCCGAGTAGGCAACATTGTATTGATAAGACTGGTTGTGGACTCAAAACTTTTACAAATTGTTTAATTCGCTCAGAGAAAAGAAGAACAATTATGAAAATGGACTCAGCTGAATGGCAGTCTTGATAGAAGACACCTGCAGACAAGCAGCAATATCTGAATTCTGTGTTATGTGCAACTATTCTGCAATCACAGAATAATTAGATTGCATTAAATGTAATTATAGCTATCAGGATAAACCTCAATGTGGAAAGCTTCCATGGGTAAAAATAAAATCCTAAATGGCTGCATTATTAGTTCTGTTTGACAAGAAGAACACTCATCCTGGAGCCCTCAGGAAAACTGGCAGGTTTTAAGTACATAATGAACTATTCAAAGAGGTGTCAGGCAACATAATTTCAGGTAAAATTACAGACACACATACAAAAAAAAGAAAATCTTTCAAGCATGTACAAAGTTGCCAAGCAGCCCTGAAATCTAAACAAGTTGGCATATGGAAACTGATACAAAGAGGCCAGTGTTGGGCTTTAATCAAACAACAGTCAACAGTCAGCTCCTAGGTGCAAGTCACCTGATCCAGCAGAACCAGCTATGCCTACCTCTCCCTGCACAGCCCCAGGGTTCGTTAAGGGTGCAGCTCTGCCCCTCGGGCTAAAAGACATGCTCTCACCACACGGTGGGAGCTGTACAGCAGCTCTGTCGCTCCCAGCACACTTCGGTCCTCAGCGTTGCCCCAGTCTATCGAGAGATGAGTCAGTGTGTGTGTGTTACTCAACTGCTCGCTTAGCGCTAAGCAGACAAACAACGCGAGGGCAAAGGATTTTTACGGTTAGTCATTCCTAACAGGTACAGGTGAGGCATATGTTTGTTTGGCAGCGATATTGATGAATCACGATTTTGGCAGTGCACGACACCAACTGGGCTTAAAAAGCTCCCTGACAATAAAAAGTGCAGCGGTGGATTTTACTGCTCATGTTGAACGATCATGTGATCGTATTGACATCATTTCAATATGAGGTCAAATGAATAAGTTAGCAGAATGGGCACACTCATAGTCTCATGTCAGTAAGGTGTGGCAACCCCCTGAGCCTAGATACAAACGCTACTCGGTGTGAAATCGAATTGTACAGTCGTATCAACTCTAGGGGTTGTTGTAACTGGACCTTGAGATCCAGCAAACTGACACTAGGTTGGAGTTAAGATAATCCCACACGTATTTGATTTATAGAAACACTTCTGGAAATGTGATGTGGGAAGTGGATAGACACGTGCCCGTGACTGAGCAGGCGTTGTTTTGTTGATAGTCTGTTTCAGGGTGCTGTCTCAGGAGGGGTAAGACATGTAGAATCAGGCTCCTCACTGAGAGAGCTGAATCCACCGGTTCCAAAACTGGGTTACTGTGACATCTGTGTGCACCGCACGCCGGGCAGCTGCTCTCGTCACTGCCGCACAGGTATTTTCTACACAAGACCCACATTTTCCTCTGAAGGCGGTGATTTAAATTTCTGTCAAATTAGACTTTCCATAAGCGACAACAACCTCTCTGTTTACGAACAGCGCAGGTCATGTGTTGCAAGACTGGAAGGAAGCTGACCTTAAAAAACCCATCAGAGATTCACTCACAAATTACAGTGTCTTAAAAAATATTCACACCCCTTGAAACCCCATACATCTCAAACTATCTTACTGAGATTTTATGTGACACAATGTAGAGCATAAGTGAAGTGGAAGGAAAATTATATATGGTTTTCAAACATTTTAACAAATGGAAAAAGCCCTGACTAAAGTCCAGTGCAACCATTTGCCCTCAGAGGTCATCTAAGAAACAGAGTGTGCGTATTTAATCTCAGTATAGGTAAAGCTGTTCTGTGAAGGTTTTAGAGGTTTGTTTCAGAACATTAGTGATCAACCAGCATGATGAAGACCAAGAAACACACCAGACAGATCAGGGATAAAGTTGTTGAGCAGCTTAAAGCGAGGTTAGGTTATAAAACAACTTCCCTAGCTCTGAACATCTCACCAGGCACTGTTCAATCCATCATCTGGAAATAGGCAAAACTACAAAGACATGGCCACCCCACCTAAACTGACAGGCCAGGCAAGTAGAGCACTAAATCCATGGTAACTCTGAAAGCACTGCAAAGATCCACATCCCAGGTGGCAGAATATGTTGACAGGATAACTATTAGCCGTGCTCTTCACAAATCTGGCCTTTATGAAAGAAGTAAGAAAGACGTAAAAAAGTCCAATTTGCTGTGTCCTGATTGTGGTTTGGGGCAAACTTCAAACATGAGGAAGACTGTGTTTTGGTCATATGAGACCAAAAATTGAACCTTTTGGCCTAAATGCAAAACACTACATGTGGCGGAAAACTAATACTGCACATTACTCTGAACACAACATCCCCACAGAGAAACACGGTGGTGGCAGCATCAAGCTGTGGGATTTCTTTTTTTGTTGTTTATTGTTTAGCAGGGACAGGGAAGCTGGTCAGAATCGATGGGACAATAGATGGAGCTAAAAACAGAGCACTCCTAGAAGACAACCTGTTGGGGGCTGCGAGAGAATTGGGACTGGGGCGGAGCGTCACCTTAAGGCAGGGCGGCGACCTGGAACGTCCAGCAGGAGCTACAACAGAATGGGTTAAATCAAAACCTGTTCGTGTGTTAGAATGGCCCAGTCAAAGTCCAGACCTAAATCCAGTTGCGATTCTGTGGCTCATGGTAGCATTTTCTCATATCAAAGTCCGATCCAGTCTGGCTTAGCTACTTAAGTTCTTGCCTCACATACATCTACACATGTAGAGGCGTGCCCTGTGACCATGTTGCCTGGAACATTTTCTGCTCATCAGATTAGATGCTCTCATGAATTTCTTGCCAATCGCCACATCAAATACAACCACACAGAGCTTGGTCCACATGCACCGCCACAGAGGAACGTAGTGATAGAGTCATCTTTCCGAGAGTTGGCAAATGAGTGACTAAAGTGCAAGTCACATTTGCTCGTTGGAAGGCTGAAAGGAGGAGAAAACAGACATGCTCAAATATTTTAGGAGGAAATGTTCTGTTGTGGAGAGACTAAGCACGAAGATTTGACAGCGGTCCCTGCATTTGTTCATTATGACTCACATTCCTCTACACACACACACACACGCGCGCGCGCGCACACACACACACACAAACATACCTCCACAAACTTACACAGACTTGTCTGGTTGCTGAGGTCAAAATGTCAATTATGAGGGAAATTTTGTGGTTTCTCCGAGTACTGAAATCTAACTTTTATACCTTGTATCTTTTTAGAGAATTTGTCTACTTGACAAAGACCCACATCCTGAGAAATGAAAACTCCTGTGGGCATTGGTCTTTTCATTTTCTTCCTAATGACCCGATATCAGATCTATCTTGGTGCGTACATTTTCAAGTTCACCATTTGGCAGTCGAGCAGTAAACGCGCGAAAGCTGAAACCCACAATAACAATACCGGTAGTTTATAGACACCGTATGCAAAAATTTCCTTTGTTCTGACTTAACGACTTAATGGAAAATGCAGCAGCGGACCATTTCTGGAAACCAAACCAAAACACGGCTAACTGTGAAAACACTTATGAAATCCTGTGCGGGAACAAGCATCTCAGATGGCGAAAAGAAACAATGGTAAAATAATTTATTTGGGCTTTGAATTGCCACATAATATCTCCCAAGTCTTCTCAGGTGGAACGATGAGAATAGAAACGATCCTCGGCGTGCTCTCCTCCTTCTTCAAATGAAGTCATAAAAAAGCAAACACATCTAAAAAAAAGGCTCATTATGGATAGACAAAAAAAAACCATTTGAGCTTTTTTTTAAAAAAATAATTCCCTGTTTTTGAATCCCCTGCACAAAGAGGAAGTGGCTTTTTAAATTTTTTTTTGACATATTGGTTATCCTCACAGCTCAGTTTCTAAACACTGGTCTTAACTTGCTGCAGGTCCTCAGCAGCAGAGTGTGCACAGTCTTAAAAGACACCACCTGGACTGTGAGACTCCAACCCCTCACCCACAGATGTAGCGAACAAAACAGGTTTGGAAAATGGATGGATGTAGGAGCTAAAGTTCTTTATTGTCATTGTTTAAGGAAAAAAAACAAAACAGAACAGAATGGATGAATGGTTTGAAATCAATCGAAGCTGTATCAAATAAAATAAAAACTCCACTTCAGGAATTCCAGTCTTACAGCGAAGCGAGGTGCTAAAATCAGAGCTGAAGAAAACACTGAAGTTACTTAAACCAGTGGCAGCTTCTGCTTCTGCACATTGATGTGAAACAGGAGCCTAAATAGTTTGCTGATCACAAAGCGCAAGACGACCGGTTCCGGTTGCCTAATCAAACAGGATTTTTAACATCTTTAACTCAAGTCCAGAATCGTAGTGTGGGCTGTGTGAGTGCTGGACACACGTTGCTGTTTAAAGTTGCTCTGACTGGATTGATCAGGAATGGTTTCCATGTAGTGTGAGGTTGTTGTTTTTTTTAAATCAAACTTATCACATGACCCATGCAAAGCATCTTGACTGCGAAGCTTATTTTGACTGCAGAAAGTCTAGCTAACTAAAAAAAAAAAAAAAGAGAAATTCTTCTTTTCAGTACCCAGCCTAATTTGTTCAGCTAAAACTGATGATAATGTAATTTAATTATGCTGATAAAGTGCATGCTTTTCTAAAGTGTGGCTCGTTATACAGTGGTTGTCTGTTCATCACGGTCAGATAAGGCTTACCAGTGATAGGCTTCGGGGACAATTTGACAACCAAATTGATTTATTTTGGTCACCTGACTTGTTGAATCAGTGTCTTGGGCAGATTTCCCTCCCAGAGGGAAGAGCTGCTAAAAGTTGGAGGAGATTGTTCATAATAAAAAATCTGAAGCAAACAAGTTGTAGAGGATAGTCATAACTTTATTTGGGGCTCTGGGAGCGTCATCCACATTAGAATTGAGATCGTGGTTTCATTCGAGCAAAACAATTCCCAGCTGAGTGTTTACAGCGGGGACACAAACCACATCACATACAACTTGTGAGGAGTTTAACTGCGAGCCAAGGAGGCTGAAACTACTCTGGGAATGAAAGCTATCCTCAAACGTCTCATAGTTCATTTTGAAGTGAAGTTCTGTGAAAAGTTACAAACCATTAATATCTCAGCTGTTGTAGACGGCTCTTGGAACGACCTCCGTTTAGAGAAATATAAATCAACTGTGATCTAGCTGCTGCCATCTTAGAACAACTCCTGTCTCAAAGGTGTCACAGCGGTTTGTTTTAATGCTATTTGATGACCCTTTTACATGGCCACCATTTTTGCATCAGGTGGTTATTCTGTCGGAAAGTTCACAGGAAGTTTAACAGCTACCTACTGTTGCTGCTATCTGCATTTGCAAATAATGATCAAATTTTATGCAAACAACCATGTAATGGGAAAAACGATGCTGGCGTAAAGGCGCAGGATTTGTTTTAAAAGAGCAGCAGTCAAGTTCTGGTCTTGACCTTGCTCCGACCAGTCGTCAGCTTGTCAATCTGGTCAGAGTTAAAGTCTATTTCTCAAAACCAAAAAGCTCAGAAAAGCTACAGTATCTGTAACAGCTAAGATATTAATGCTTCACAACCTTTTCCAAAGAACCCCTGTCCTTAAAAGGACTCATTAAGGAGCTTCACACAAGCTTTTAGGGAACTTTTACCCCTTATCTGGAAGATCTTTTCAATTGGTTACCATTCAGCTGACAGCAGGCTGGACAGAGAAGTTTCTGGACTACAGGCAGGCCTGAAAATGAATTAAAAAAACAACCTCATTAATTCATGCTTTTTTTTTTTTAGCATAAAACAGTTTGGTAAACCGCCAATTAAAAGTGCAAGAAGTCTGCAGCACACTCACCAACGTGATCATCAAACTTGCTGCGAGAAAGTTTCACAGCGTGCACAGCAGTTTTACAAGCAGAACAAATAAAAGAGGGTGGTGTCAAATTTCAGCCAGCCCAGGCAGCCAATGAAGGCAGGTTTCTTCAGACTTAGTACACCTGTATTAAAGTGCTCGCACACAGGCAATTTCCATTACAGCAAAGGACCTCGGCTGTGGGAGAAACAACAAATCTGCGCTGCGAAGACACAAGTCAGCTCATTTGAATGTAAGTTCACATGACAGCTAAGGTCCTACGAGAGCATTAACTAAATCATGCTGCATTGTTTACTGTATTTTAAGTATTTTTAGGTTGTATTGCATGAACTGGAGAAGCTTGAAAAAAGTTGCAACATTCAGTGAGTGAGTGTTAAACTCCCTTCTTTTAATGAAGGCAGAGTGCCTGATGGTGTGCTGATGCGGATGAAGCGTTTTGGAAAGTGCTTGCTTCAGTTGTGCATAGATTAGTAGGTTTTGTTTTCCACGGAGTGAGGCAGAAATGACACACTTAAGTTAAAATCAAAACTCTTAAGCACACAGCGGAGCAGGAGGAGCAGCGTGAGTAAAGAGAGGAATAACAAGCTGAAAACCAGACTTCGGTGCCTTGGTGTTTGTGCAAAAAGTGACCTTTGAATCCAGGGTAATTAAAGCTCCGCACCTGCAAAGACAAGCATGTGTAGACCCTCCATTTACAAGGCACAGCTGGTGCAGCAGAGCACTGCTTAGACTCCTCTGAAGACAGCTGACAGACAGAACAAATACATGGACTCCGCACAACGGATAAACAGCCTTGAAAAACACTTAACAGCAAGGAACAAGAAATTTGCTGCCAAGTGAAGTGAAAGTTGGCAGTGAGGCCCAGTTTGTACACCTGTGCATGTGAAGGCACGACCTGTCAATCAGGACGTACGTCATTTTCGATTTTGATTATTTTGATGCCAGCTCATCTGCATCATCGTAAAGGCTCAGTTCCCTTTGAAACATTTTTGCAGTTCTGTGTTCAAAAAGAAAGCCTTGCCAAATATCGCTGTTTCCAGAGCAAAGACATGCGGCTCAAAGTGGTTTCAGAAGAAAAAAGAAACCATTTGAAAGGCTAGGGTGTTTTCCCACAATGTCACGAAATTTGCAAGAAACAGCAAACGCTTCGAGGCCAAGTTCTGAGCTATTATGAGGTGGCAGTAAAGTCCCCTCCCAGGTGAGAGAGCGCAGTTACCTACAGAGCTGGGCCCACTCAGCAGCAGAAAGTATGTATGTAAGCTGAATCATGTTTTCTCAATCGCTCACTCTGTTATTTCCTGCTGCGATGACTCACAGATCATAGATTAAGCTCTAAACATCACGAGCATGTTCTAATATGTAGACTTCTTCACAAAAAAGAAACAAATGTTTTACAAAAAGCAAAGCCACACAGAGAGTGATGCCTATATATATATATGGTGGGAGGGGGTTGTGTGTTGCGTAATGTCGTTCAATGTGCTGATTGGGGCTTTTTGTTTTTCCACCAACCTAAACTTGACATAGACTTGTCCAATTAAAATAAATTACACGAATCTTGTTATTGATCAAGCTGCTTGTCTGCCTGTGGTTTGGTAGAAGGTGGGGCAAACACAACACCTGTTTGCAGAGGTTGTTATAACATATTATGTTGCTGGTTTGTGGTGGACTGACATAGCACAGTTTCACACAAATTAGTTTTTAGAAACTCTCAGCGTGTCTGGGACAGGGCTGCTGATAGCGTTGTTAACAAAACACAGAAAAGCAGCCTCGTCTCCATCAGATAAAGAGCAAACCTGAGCTGTACGTGCTTAGAGAGAGAGCCCTGCGCGTTCCTCATCTGCTTTGCTGTGGATTTACGGAGGTTTGAAAACACGAGCATTTTGGAGAAGCTCAAACTCAAAAGCACAAGTTCAGTTTTTTTTTTTCTTCTTACATTAGTTCAGACGTAGCAAGCGCATACAGGATATGTGTGTTAAACGCGCCATTGTCAGAAGCACTCTCATATCCTCTCAGTTGTTTCGCTGTTGGTTGCTCTGACCTGCTCGAACCCTCGAAGCCTCTGTAGGAGACATAGCTCCACAGCTGCTCACCTGCGTTGGACCACTCTCTGCTATGCACGGCGCTGACTAAGAGTACGGTGAGTTTCAATTGGCTTTGTAGATTTTATCATCAGTTGTCCTGTCACTTTGTTTGCAGTGTAATGCAACAGCAGCAGAGTGTGTTATGGAAAGAAAAAAAAAGAAGCAGAATTTGCCTTAACCTCACTTGGATAAACAGCAGCTTTAGAGTTGGCAGAGTTGAGCAAGAGTTCCTATGAGAATGTTTTCTTTCTTTTACTGAAGCAGAAGCGTCTGTTTTCAGACTTGAATGGCAATGAATAACGAATGATTCGGGTGGGTCTTTTTTGCTTACTTTGCTTTTTTTCTTGTTATTGCTGGCTTATTTTTTAAAAAGCAAGTTTACTTTAGTTTTGCCTGGTATTTACAGTAATCACCCTCATCTTTCTCTTAGTTTTTCTTATCTAAATTTGATTTCCTGTGAAGTCTTTCATTAGACATTTGTAACAGGGTTCAGGGCTTTCCGCGGTGCAGTGTCTAACCAAACTGTGGTTTTCTAATAAGAGTTTTAAAAAAAGACAGAGCTAAAGTGAATTACGTGTAAACTGTGACTCCTTTAGAAAGATTGGGTGTTCAATGTGAACCGTATTAAACAGGATTTAGGTGTTTTAGTGTTTAAGGTTTTTGACACACTGACGTGAAGGTAAGTGGCCATTTCAGTAAAAACCTTATAAGAGAAAGTAAAACAAAAACAAGACTTAAAGGCACAGTTCAACTCTTTTTAAGGTGAGGTTCTGTGAAAAGGCTAATATCTTGGCTCTTGTAGCTCTTGGAACGGTCCCATTTGGAGAAGGAGGATTTAATTCTGACGGGACTAGTTGTTAGCCAGCTGTTAGCGGGTTCAAGCTAATCCAAAGTGAATTAAAGAATTAAATTCTTTAATTCACTTTGGGAATTGGGAATTAATTGAATTAAATCCAAACAATTCCAATTTCAGAACTGTTATAGAGGTGCATGTGAGCGCTATTTACGAAAGTTTTACATTGTCATCACGTTCTCAGAGTTATTTACCAACAACTACATGGTTATTTGCAAATTGAAATAGCGATAACAGCAGCTAGCTGTAGCACTTTTGCCAGACCAACCTTGTAATGTGAAATTAACGCAGTGTAAAGGTTTTTTAAAATCGTGTTTGCATGAGCTGCTAATGGGTTTTTGAGATTGATTTTGAGCCTGCTTGGACTAGCCATTAACTCACTTTTTAAAGAGCCCGCTTTAAAAACTCCGAACTATCCCTTTTAACCGTTTTAAACAAGACATGGGCGTTTGGGTTTGTTTACATGATGGTCATTGGCAATTCTACAAGGGGAAACCTTATTAGAGGAAGTGGAACAAAAACAAGACTTAACATCCCAAATCCTTCAGCATTTTTACTGTATCCTCCTGTCTTGCATCAAAGAGCTACATTTTCGTGATTTGTTGATTTCTTCATTTACTGTTTATGATTCTCCAGCCAGAAGGCAGCTGGCATGTCTGCTTTATGAGCACACTGCTGGTTATTATATGTCGCAAATTGGGTTTTGGTATGAAAGAGCAAATTCAAATGTACAAGAATATATTACCCAATTTGGAAAATAATACAGGCGTCAGGAGCCATTTGGATGTAGAGGCAGTGGACTGGGTGGATAAATATTTGCAAATTGGATCAGCTTATTATTTCACCCAAAGCGACTCTGAAAAGCAAATTGGATACAGAAGGGGCTTTTATTTGCAGCTTCTTAGGTTGGTTGCGTTTGGAGATTTACTTCAGCTATTCAAGAGGCCAGAACAGCCCCCACACTCCACTCCCCTCTCCAATCAGACTCGGCTGTGTGATTAATGTCTTTCTTCCCGTATAATCAACCAAAAATAGTTCTTGATGCCATTCTGCCATTTTGGTACGAAGCTAATCTTGTAGACTGGCTTGTTTTTGTGTCTGTGCAGCCCTACATGGTGGACATTTGTCTTTGCATGATAGATTCAATCACTGCAGCCGTGTTCAGAGACGAGAAGATGTAATTGTGGGATTTGTGACAAGTAGATTTTTAGGTTTGTCTTATTGCTTTTGACACGTCTGCATATTTTCCACAACAGTGGCTCTGTGCCTCCCGGGGTGGGAGAGGGTGTTAGATTTGCTGTTAGTTCCTCACAGCGATTACCTGTGAAGGAAACGAGGACACAATGTTAAAAGCAAACAATGCAGAGGCGCCGGAAGTTGAACATATGGAGCAAAGTTCAACAGGAGGGTCTTTGTTCATTATTCATCCTGCCCCCCAGTTTCAATGGGCTAAATTGGATTGAGGAAGCATCATCCTGGTCCTCAACTGGAAGAAAGGTCATTCCCACGAATTCCTCATTTAAAAAAAAAAAAATCATTCATATTGTGTTCAAACAGCTGGGGGGGTTTGTTTGCAAGCCAAGGAACAGCTGTGTTTCACATCTACATAAGTGCTTGTAACAAGGGAAGCTTTAAGGCCTGGTTCCATTAAGGAAGTTGTAAGATTCATTTTCCATAAAATTACCAACGCAAACTCACGCAGAAAAGAAAACAAAAAAAACCCCCAGATGTTGCATAAATATGTTTTGGTGGTAAAAATAAATTCAGTCTGAATATGTCTCATTTTGTTTCCCTCTCAAATAGCTTGATGGAAACTTGTAAGGAACTTGCAGTACCATGCCTAAATTTGGTCTGGAAACTCAGCTGGTTCAGCACCCAGGCTTTGCATAGGGAGGGGAAACTGTTGACTTGACACTTGTTGTGTCAAGTCAGCGCGACTGGGCAAACAATTTTTGTCATTCTGACCCTCTTCCCATCACACATCTCAGATTACAATCTAGATTTGCCTGCATGCTTTTTAAAAAGCCAAACAAACAAACACACACAGAAAAAAAACTAGTTAGGCGGCGCGAGGACTGGTTGGCTCAGAATTTGTAGTTTTCCACTGACGGGTAGGATGTAATCCTGGAACTCAAAGTGCCAACAAGCAAGGCCCAATAATAGAACGTGTTTCAGCTTTCTATCACAGCTCGTCTCTGAACCAAAACAGAGATTTCACTCACATCAGTGGCTGAATATTAATAGCAGGTATTTTTAACTCTGATGTCTTTTTCTGTTTTCTCTTTTCCTCCCCGCAGCATTTGAAGATGATGCGATTGGTGTTCCTGAGTCTGCTGCTACTGCTGCCAGCTGCCACCGGTACGTTCGCACCTCGGCTGATAAACATCTAATCAAGGTCTATGCATCCAGTGGCACACAGTTTTCCTCAACTACTGACACATGTGCGCTGCCTGTGTCGTGCGCAGCGAGATTAGTGTTTGCACTCGCTACTGATTTTTTTTTTTTCTCGCACCCGCCTAAAAGAGATCCTAGAAGTGAAAAAACCTGTTCGCTCAAGCAACCCAAGAATAACAATAAAGGAAAAACACAAACAGTGAATTTAGCAGCGGTTGCTAAGTTCAGAGTAAGAATGAGAAAACAGCAGATGTGCAAAACATAATGATGAAAGCTGGTATTTTGTGAAATTAGGAAGGTTTTACAGCAGAACTAATATTATTACATTAACATGCTTTCCTTCTGTACTGTGTTTGTAGCTGCTTCAGATGATGAAGATGGATCGGGCGATTGTAAGTACTGCCCCTTTTATGGGGAAATTTAAGAGCAAAAGCACCTAAATAGACACTTTAAATAACCCAAGCACAACTCAGAAAGTAAAGAGTTGTTTTACAGAAAGATTGCAGAAACTGAACTTGTCTGACACCCACATGCATTGGAGATCACACCTGTTATTAAAAAACAGCCCCAAATAACACTTTCATTTTTGTAAAAGAAATTTGTCTAGATTTCTCGCATACATTGTCTTTTATTTGTACTTTTTATTGGTAATAATCCACCCAATCTCAGTTCCTCAAGCTATTCATTTGAGTATGAAAACAACCAAGTGAAAGAAATGTCAAATTCATCACCAGTCTTCTGCTATACTGGTAAACGTTTCTACGTTTCTTCAACATTTATAAGAATTTAGTGTTAAAATACCAACCAGCTGCACTTTAAAAGCTTAAATGTGAAGCACTTGTGGCAACTGCAGTATGTTTAAATGTACCATATATGTAAAAGGGACATGGAAATCTACCCATAAACACACGGCAACATTAAAGATGCAGGTTTTGTTAAAAAAAAAAAAAAAAAGATTCCCACAGTACTGCTGTGGATTCATTGAACTCTAAAGGCGAACAGATCCCATAGTGGTAATTGGTTAAATCTGAAGCAAAGAGGTGGTGATCAAAGGGGATAATAGTGTAATAATCAGAATATAGACATAAATACGCATACAAAGCTCCACCCAATGTATCATCTATAGCCAGCTTTAGTTAAGTTACTGAAAAAAATGCATTTTTTTTTGTATATTTCAGCTGAATTATTTTGCAAATTCCTGTCTTAAAATTATTTCTAGTGTTAAACTACATTTAACGGGGAAGAGAAGTGATCAGAACAGAAAAGAGTAATGGAGCTGGCAATTGATTGTACAACTGTGAAGCCCCAACATTTGTCATTGTTTTGGCTTTGGATAAGATTAGTGCTTTTGCAGATGAGCTATAGGTTCATAACGGAGCCTGCTGGGTAAACGTAGTGTAATATTCCTGTGTTTTTCCTCCACCATCCATCTCCACATGTCCACATGCTTTAACCAAGTGAACAACAGAGGCTCTGGGTGATGACTCTCGAGCACAGCCCTCGCCTGCCTTAATGGCTTTTCTTCCTCATTTAGAGTTCTATTATTTACTCACAATTCGTTTAAGCATGTAGTTTTGTTATGGCTCCCGGTTTCATTTTTCTTTATGGTTTTTGGGTTTCTGTGCGTATTATTAGTGTTGCTTAAGAAATAAAAGGTGATGTCTGCTTTAGTTCTTGACTGCTGCTCAATAGAAGAGCTCATACATTGTCTTAAAGTACATATATATATATATAACTGAAGGTTTCTTCACAAGCATTTGATTTATTCTCATTGCAGACGCAGACACAGACTCAGACGACGAGGATATTTCCCGTAAAGGTGAGTTCATTACTCCCCCCCAAAAGGCAGCCTATACTCTCAGATTGTGTAGTTTCTTCGATGTCATGAACACTAACACTGTAATGGCAGCTGGCCAGAGCAGAGTATGTGAAGGTTATGGCCTCTAATTACTGTCAGTAAGTCAGCATTGTGTATCGGGTGTTCCAGCCCAGTGAGATGTGCGGAGGGCTGTGGCCCCTGTTGGCGTTTACCTCCCCCTAACCATTAAGCCCTAAATGGAATCAATTAGCTCTCTGGAGGGGGCCCTGTGGATTCTGCTGAAAGGCCAATGAGCACGTTGACGTCTCTGCCATCCTGTCGGTCATCTAATCAACATTGGCATTCTCATTCCCTCCACACGCCTCTCTGTCACTCCTCATCTTGGCTTTGATGGGCATTTGATAGAATTACACATGTGCTTAGAGCAGAGCTGTATCCTGCCTGCTGCTGGAGGAGCAGCGCTTCTGCAAATGGCTGCAGTTTATTTTGCAAATACCCTTGTTTTTTTTTCTTTTAACCCAGTTTGTATGCTCGGAGATACAAGTTAGTTATTGCTCACATGAGTTAAAGAAACAGATTATTCTTAAAAGAAAAATAATGTTGTAGGACATACGTTGCAAGAAGCCCTGGTTTGGGAGGTCTTGGAGTTTTTTCTCGATACAACATCTGCACAGAACTTTTTTCTTGGTGTTGTTCGAGAACAATTGGTGAAAAAAATCAAAAGCAGGGTAGTTAGCTGATATGTTTACGGTCTCGTATCCCCACCGGTGCAGAAGTTTTTATGTTTTTTTATACAATGGATAGGTTTGAGGAGCAGCTGGCTGAGGCAGTGAGAAAGTGCAAAAAATTATATAACATGTCTTTAGCGGCTTACAAAGACACGCAAATGGCTAATTTGTGGAAAGAGGAAGTGCGAACAATGCCCACCGCAGACAGCATTTATCGGAAGAAAAAAAGAAGAGAAACTGACGCCACTGTTGCGATATATTTGCAAGGGGCTAGACAAATGAGTGGTGATTCTGGTGGGAAGCAATCAGCCAAAGAAGGCCCTCTGAGGACCCCACCGGAAGTTCTGCATGCGAAATGTCACGGCCAAAACGAACTTTGGTTTTGACAGCTCGAAAACAAACAAATTTTTTGGTTCTTGCTGAGTACGTAACAAGTTTTAATCCACCTACCTTCTGTTCTTTTTGCCACTCAGGCTCTCCACCTGTTTTTAGTGGGAAAACAGATAAAACTACACATGAGGAAGAATCATTAGGTAACCTATGATCTTTAATTTTAATACACTTAAACATGTAAAAATGTTTCCTAACTTGCTGTCTTTTTTGTACATTTTTCGTATTGACCTACAGCCAACCTTTTTATGTTTCTTTTTTTATTTTGTAGATAAGATGCCCCTGATCATCATAGTTGTGGTCGCCACCGTGTTGACTCTTACCATCGCATCGATAGCTGGTAAGTGTTCTGTGTTTAAGTCTGGGCATGAAGCACTGAAATGTGAAATTTACATTCCCAGAGCTGACAAATGAACCACCTTTCAGTACTTGTCAGGAATCACTGTGCTCCCTGTGTGCCTTGTAAAGCTGTCACCAGCTAAGTAAATATGAACTTTTCTCTCGTGGAGTCATGACCTTTCTCTTTTTTCTTTTTTCTTCACCCCCACTTACAGCCATAATGCTAGCTAAACGAAATATAAGACTTCAGCAGCAAGCGTAAGTTCAATTTACTTTTTCATTTTCACTCACACTCAGAAACAGCATGAAAAAAAATAAGGGTGTTTGTCTTTCCGAGGCTTATGTGTCAATGTCTTACCAAGAATTTTGCGTTTCACTTCATCTGTGTGACAGAACCAGTCTGATGGGTAACAGTCTTTCTGCTGGTTTTACCTTATGCTTAACTTCATTGAAATCATCAACGCCAAAACTAAAGAAAAACAGCAATGACTAAAAATCATCACCAGTATCCGCCCGTTTTAGCCCGCCTGGACTTGTATAACAATTAGTGCTACACCTTAAGGCCTGCACAGCTACCAGTGAACACTCCCCACCTATCCGTCAAACAATGGCTCGAAGATGGTGTCACTGGGTCTGTATGTATGACCGAATGGGACAGGACTCGACCTGTTTGAGCGCTTACCTCAAACTGAGTCATATGTAGGCAGCTGTACTCAGAAGTAAACCAAGTAAACATGTTCCTGGCTTCTTGACAATCAGCCAATCTCTGTCTGACAGCAAAACAACCTGAACCAGTTCGACAGAGTTTACCTTTCGTTGCCTTTGGCCTCCCTTCTCTGCTGTTATTTGCAGTTGGAAGCGCTTCTGCAGAGTAATCAGTTTCTTTTGTGCTAGAAATTGTGGCACAATGGCACGACTTGGGTCAGAGGGGTTATGGAGTTCAAGGTCAGGTGGAAGGAGAACATCCAGTACAGAGAAGACACCCAAGTCGATCTGCGAGTGTAAAAATTCCTCCGCAGGATTATGGGCTGCCTGCAGGAGCTGCAGTGTTTGGTGCTGAATGATTGCTATGTTGAAAAAGAAGCTTAATCGCACAGCAACCTCTGGCTTGTTAGATCAACAGTTTCTTCCTCGGTTTATAAATCCCACCTAGGGTTGAGTTATGATTGAGGTAAAGCAGCTACTGTGCACTTGTCAAAAGGCCTCCATCATAAAGCAGACATAATATTTTTAAGAGTTGCGCCTCACGTGGATCATCTGTCGTGACTCTACTTTGCTCTCGTCTCATTCTCTCCCTTGTGTTGCCTGCTTTTTTTCTCTTTCAGGGTTTACTCTGTGCCCACAGAACAGAACCAGAAAGAGGCCATCTAGTTCCTGGCAGCATGGCAGCTGTACGCCCCAAAGCCAAGAAAGGCACAAAGCACCAGGCTATGTTATCTCCTACTCTCTGACTCAGGACAGTGAAACTTGTTTGCACAACAGCCTGCTTATCACTGCTCATTTTGTTGCTCACTCCTACACAACCTCTTGCACGTGTCAACGTATGCAGTAATGTTTTCTCTGTTAGCTGTTGCACTTTTCTTTTTTTTTTTTTTGTCCTTTGTCTCAGCCGTATGCACACAATTTTAGCCTCAAACCTTTGGAACGCATTCAAACCTTCTAATTGGATTCTATTTGAAGAGTCCAAATTAAAGATGGTGCACGCGGCTTAAAGCTTCTTTTCTTAAAATGGATAATTCGGCACAGACACATTTAGTTCTAATGGCCTGCAGGATATGATTCGGACCAGCTATGCGGCGAAACTGTGTTTTCGTTCGACTTGCCACATGTGGAACAGACCTGTCTCCGAAATGGTCGTTGAGTGAGACAAACCATGCTAATCCACACTAAGCCTGCTGAGCGCTCACTTATTCTCCTATTCACTTGCCTGACATCCTCTGTTCCCGGCCCGGTGGGGAATGACGGGAGGAGGCACAGTAGGAAGAGGCAAAACCTTTTCCCCGTCTTTTCAAACGCTGCAAAAAAAGAAACAAGTGGATATACCAGCCGAGTACACCTTTCAGCAAAGCTGCATATTAATCAATCACCGTGACTGGTGTTTTCACTTCTGCCTCTTTCTCATTTTTTGAAAAGCTCTCTGTTTAGTTTTGCATATTGTAAATAGCTCTCCCAATGCTGTGGAGTGTTAGATTAATGCTTTCCACGCAAGTAGCAGGAAGCTTGGTCTGATGGAGGGGAGGGGGAGGGACAGAGAGAAATGTTAAATAAAGTGGAATAATTTGGAAAATACCAACAGTGTCTTCTTCATTCTGAGCTAGGATGCTAATTTCATTCAAATGGCATCAATCGTGCTGCGCGCAGGAACGCTTTTCAGCCAAGAACTAAAACCAAAGGCCCTGTTTTTGTCAGAAAATGTTTAAGGAGGCAGAACTGCTTTGACTGCTTTTAGCAATATGGAGGTAAACACCTGATTTGTCAAAACAAGATCTGATTTTGCTCAACCACTAAATCTTACTAACAGAGGACAGAGTTTGGCTGCAGTCCAGCCACACTTAAGAGCAAAAAAATAGAGCAGCCGTCTGCGTGGAAGGTTGAGGAAAGGCTATTTGTCTGCGCTAAGGTGCCATCTTTAAAAAAATAAAATAAAAAATGCTTCCATATTGGTACAAGACGAATGAGCATATTACTGCATGTGCTTTGTTTTATTGTTCATATCGGAGCACAGTGCCCACCGCATTTGTTTCTCTAATTTGCAGCTTTGATCAAAGAGCTTCTTATATGTGTTGGCATTTCAAAAGATACAACAATATGGCATAAACTGCATTATAAAACATTTCATTTATTTCTTCTGTCTAATCAGTGTGTTTATTTACTGACGCTCACTACTTTTATGTGGAAATATAAGTGCAGCAAGTTGTCTCTTAAATGCGTTTTCCTAATGTGGAAAGGATCGTGCATCACTTTGTTACTCTCCCTTGGAAAGCCTCTTCATTGTGACACTACCCACTTAATGTAAACGCAACAAAAGTAACTCAGCTCTGTTTTTTTCTCGATGCTGTTATCTAATTGAAAATTCCTGATTTAGTTTTGGTAGCATTGTTCATGCAGTTTCTCAGCAGCCCATTATCACCCCAGCTTTGGGCTTCCTGGTCAAGCTGTCCATTGGAAGCATTTATTTCTCAGCTTTTGATGAATTTCAAAATACAATCGGCAAAGTTATACACGTCAGCTTTTTTTTTTGTGAATTACCAATTTCTCATTAAGCTTGCGTTTTAACAGTTTAATCCATAATGAAAATGTTAGAGCACACTTGAAAGCCCACCTATATCATATCGGCTCATAATGGGTTCTATATAATTTGCTGTATGTATTTACCAAACTATGTTTCTACTGAATTTAAAAAGATAAATTTGGCTATATTTTTTACATATCACCTAAGTTTAAAGGGAATGTTTTTGTATGGATGGGAGTCTCTTAGAAAAAAACTGTAAAATATGTGTTTTTAGTGCTGTTTTGTAGCAATAATGTTGAATTTTATGTTAAATACTTGTATTCATATAAGCACTTTTTAAATACGGATTTTTGTACCTATACCAAAGACATTGACTGGGGTTTCTTACATAATTACTAACGTTTAATTTTTTTATTTTTTTGTCATTAATACACTCATATCTCACAAGACAATCGAAACCTGGCTCTGTTTGCACCGCTGTCATCACTTTTATATGGTCTTATCGCATTTAGAATAAAGGAAAAAAACTATATATGCTGCAGATTGTGTAGCTTTGCTGAACTCTGGATTGTGTTTATTTTGATATTAAACGTGTTATGAAATATGCTTGGTCTCTCTCAGTCTGTTGTTTGCATAATTTAGATACCATATGGATGCAAAGATACGGTGCCAGTAGTTGCTGTTTAATCTAGGGCTTTACTCACAAGCATAAAACCACTAAGAGGCTTAGACGCTCTTACTAAACATGAGATTTTCTTTTTCTTTTTTAAATGAGAGTTAAAAAAAAAAAAAAAAAAAACGTCTGCGCAAAGTGACCCAGCATTAAGTTACATATCCTCCCAGAGAAGTGAAATGCATTCAAGATCCCACCCCACCTACAGCAAGCCACAAAGGGTTTTTAGAATCAGCTTGGTTTTATTGTTGATCACCTTGTCATTATTTGTTAAGACTGTGTAGTTCTAATTGCAACTTACAATACAGAAGAAAAAGTTGTACAAAGATAATGGTACAGGAAATAGACCACCCACCCCTTCCCCCAGTTGTCGACATTGTTTCTGTTTATTCATAGATGTTCCATTACAGTTAGTTACCCAGCAGCATCTCAGGCTGTCAGTCCACACACAAACACGTGCTGCCAGGTGTTGGTAAAGTGTTATTCCCCTGATTTCTTGGAACTCGATGCAGCTGTCACTGTACACACGTCTTTATCTTTGGACCACTTGATACGTCCTGGAAAACAAACACATTTATCACTTTAATAAACTGCCTCTTTTCGTTCAAAAAGCGGAGACAATAAATCGAACGATTTGCACTGGGTGGGTTACGGTTTTGCACAACAAATAGCTGAATTGGAATCTTTTTGACTCATAAATCATAAATCAGTATTCATTGTTTGAGCTGTTAATATGTCTGAAATATAAGCTTGTGATATTAATACAAATTACTTAATTTAACTCAGACAGTAGTTCCCATATTTTGAAGAGGGGCTTTGTAGAAAGGTTATGAACAGTTAATATGTTACCTGTCGTAGATAGCTCTTTGATTGACCTCAGTTTGGAAAATAAGTTAGCTGTTAGCTCATCAGTTTGATCAGAATTAAACTATTTGATCAAACTGAGGTATCTCAGCTATCTACAACAGGTAAGACATTATTTTTTCATAACCTATCCACTGAACCTCATTCCAGAGATCTGAATAATCCCGTTACCTGCAGTTTCCTAACTGGATGGGGGTGTTTTAGCCATTCTTCATACAGAATAGACTGTATTGTTCTTAAACAGTACAACTATGGTTTCTTTTAATCACTTAACGCTTTGCACAAACACAAAATGAACATTATCTAGTTGTAAGTAAAGGTTGTGGGTGTGAATACTGACTTTGATGACCTCTTGCAACACTTTGGCAGCCGGCAGACTTTGCCACCTGCATTTAGAGAAGAACAAAAGATTGAGAGGGCTGCCTGAATGTCACCGGAGATGATAAAACACGGAAATGGCTTTCAGATTTCACACAAACTCACAGCTAATGACCATTATCCCCAGGATGAAGAGCACTGCAGCGATGACCAGACCAGCATATCGCAGGGACTCATAATCTGAACGTGTGACATCCAAAATGTCAGTCATAAATTACAAATGCTCTCATAAAAATGCACAACAACAACAACAACAAGAGGTTTATTACCATAGGTAAAGTCTTTGTCCCATTTTGGATCTATGCAGCATAAAAGTGGAGAGAAAAGTATTGACTTGCGTTTGACTGTTGAACAAAATAAGCATCTACAGGAACAAGCAAAGAAATCTTCAGTGGGGAGGAACTGTCAAAAATGGCATGACAGATCTACCGGCTCTGCTGACATGCTGTTGATGGTTTATCAAAATCTTATCTATGGTAAGCCGGCACAGCACGAGGACATAAATATCTTATCTCCTTTTGCATAAGGCACAATCGAGCATTAATCTGTTGGCAAGAGAGGAAGTGAGGTGCTCTGTTCTGCCATCACGCCCTGGGTTTTGTTTGGAAGACAGGGAATTGTGATACTGTCAGTAAGCCAAGAAATAACAATAAAACCGCATTGCCTCTGGCATTTAAGGTAACTATGGAGAAGGAAAAAAAAATCAGCTTACCCCAGGCAACAGTTTTACTGTTTTTGGTGGTTTTTGTTGTTGTGGATGGGATCGATGTCACTGCGGATGGTAAAAGCATTAGTTCCTGTAACTTATTAAAATATATGCTACCTCCATTTCCCCATTTCAACCTTATATTTATACAGTTTAACATTATCAATACATATGTTGTTGTTGTAATGCACAAATTTATATATTGAAGGAATTTAAACTTATGCAATCTTCATTATCTTCTTGTTATTTCATATACGACTCCAATGTCTAATTTCTTTACCTTTGCCAAGGAGGTTATGTTTTCAGTAGTATTAGTTGGTTTGTTTGTCTGTTCTCAGATTTTGATGAAAGTTTCAGGAAATATTAGGGTTGTCACAAGAAACATTTGATTACATTTTGGTGGTGATCCGAATCGGACAACTGTGGCCTTGGCGGAGGTTTGCGCTCGCAGATTGCTTCAGTTTTTTAAAATCGAATTTCAAAATATTTCAGATAACCCACTTTCAGAGAAATTTATTTGTTCAGTTTTTAAAGCATGACAGCACATTTATTGCTTTTTATCATTGCGGTTCTTTATTTGTACCAAGGTGCAGTGCGGTAAAATGCAGTAAAATGACTTCTTGTCATACGTCAACAAGGACTGGAAACATCTTAAACATTTTCCATTTAGCTCAAAAGTAGGTTTCTGCATTTGGGATGGGAACTAAAAAGGGGAAATGATTCATCTCCTGGCCATACTCAGTGGCTTCACAAACTGTTCAAAAACACCAGGATGAAGATTGTTACCTGGAGTTACCTTGGTGAAGGTACCTGGAGTTGATTTGGCCGTTGTTCCCATCTTTTCGGTGAAAGCTGAAGAAGAATTAAAATTTTATCAAGGTATTCTGAAGTTGTGGGTGCTGTGTTTAGTGCTAATGACGCATCACACTACCTAACTGGGTGTAGTTGACTGAGACGTTGGATTGGTTTGTGGTTAGCTTGGTGAGGTGGTTTACTAGAGAAGAGTTGTCAACTCCTTCCCCTGTCACGCACAGAGAGAGAGACAGAATAAAATAGACTGAGAGACATGACCTTCAACTGCAAGATAGACAGAATGACAGATAGATAGATCTTTACCAGTGAAAGTCGGAGTTGGATCTGTCGTTGTGGCGCTTAGAGATGGTGTTTGATCCGCAGGTGTGGAAGCCTCAGCCCATGACACTGTTGGGGGGAATTATTCATTTTTAATCAACAATACAACAATAACAACCACAAAAGATGAAACAGTACAGTTTCCAGGAAGAACAAAGCACAGTGTTGTTTACGGGGTTCAACCAACAATGCTGCCATGTAATCCTGACAGAGGCCAGACTCCAGAATGTGTCTGGCCATGAAGTGCAGAGAGGCCTGCAGATGCACTGAGCTCGTCACAGTGGTAGCCCTGTGAGTGGGATTGTGCAGCAGAGTCCGGCTACAACAAAGCCAGATTGTTGAGTGAGACTACGGGACAAAACGGCCATTGTCTGTTTGCTCACTCAGCACCTTCCAATTAGCACTGAAGTTCCAAAAAAAAAAATTCTCTACTTTGTTGGCTGTGATTCTAACTTTTTTTTAAATGAACATATAGCTTGATTAAATGTGTAATGATTTATGGCTGACTTTATTGTTTGTAAGTTTCAAAAACTTCTAAAAAATTGTGTCTAAGTGCTTAGGAGCATAGCACTGTCTTGACTCTAATATAATTGGACTTTCAGTCTCTAGTTGAAAACAGTTGCAGCCTTTCCAATCCCATTACAGTGTCTACCTAAAATGAATGCAGTGTTATGCTTATGAATATTTAATCATCTCTTAAACACATATGCCTTCGTTTGAAATCAAATTCCAATTTAGAGTGAAACTATTTAAAGGCAAATTCATTTACTAATAAGAAGGATTACATATCAGTTTGTGAAAACAATAATGTAATTTCTTATGGGACTTTGAAGAAGTTGGGCAGGCTGTAAATTTGGTCTTAAAGGAAATAAAAAATTATGAATAATGTTCTTTTTTGTATAATTTGGCATTGTCATAACCACAAACTTAATGAATGGTGTTTTAAAATAGCCTTTATTTCTAAATAACAGACACAACAAGACGTCCCTATTCATTTTAGGCAGACAACAATGGTGGCTAATGCCACAAAACAAGCAGTCAACATGAAACTTGAAAGTGATACATAAAATACATGTGTGATTATGAATACATACGCATGTGGACTCACTGATTTATTCATTTCAATCCAGAGGAGTGGAGGAAACTTTCAGGCTTTTGGAAGCAATATAATTTTGCAGATAATTATCCTAACTATAGAGCAGGGGGGTCAAACTCCAGGCCTCGAGGGCCGCTGTCCTGGGAGTTTTAGGTTTTTCTGCTCCAACACACCTGATTCAAATGATTTAATTACCTCCTCACCAAATCATCAAGTTCTCTAGAAGCAGGTCCACAAGTCACTCATTTAAAGCAGGTGTTTTAAAGAAAGAACACATCTAAAACATGCAGGAGAGCGGCCCCCTATGAATGGAGTTTGACGCTTGTGCTACAGAGCTACATTTGAGCCTCATCTTAGTTGCGGGATTCACCCTCACCACAGCTTACAGAGGTGCATTTGAAAATGTCTGTTACCAATTATAAATCTATATGTATATTCACTTTAAAAACTAATTTAATTCAGATGGTTAGAGAAGTCTTGGAAAGTTGTGGACATCATGAGGTTCTAGAGCAGGGGTGTCCAATCCTGGTCCTTGAGGGCCACCATCCTGCACGTTTTACTTGTTTCTCTGCTCCAACACACCTGATTTAAATCAATGGGTGATTAATGGGTTTCTGCAGAACATGAAGAGGTAATTTAACCACTGAATCAGATGTGTTGGAGCAGGGAAACAAGTAACACATGCAGAATAGTGGCCCTCCAGGACCATGATTGGCTACCCCTGTTCTAGAGGAACAAATGATGGCTAATCATGCTAACAAAAAGCTACATTGTGGCCTTACATCACCTAAGCAACAGGATTCACACTCTCAGCACAACATACAGAGCTACATTGTTAATATGAATGTTTATGAATACATGTATTTCACTATATTATTAATTTCAAATCAGAGGGATAAAAGAGTCCTTAAAGTTGTGGATATAATGAGGTTTATGGCTAATTAAGCTAATTGTAAAGCTCAAGTTTAGCCTTACGTTAGCAGCAGAATTCACACCTTTAGCACAACAGACAGAACTACATTTCCAAATGTGTATGACTGCATATAAACACATTTGTAAAGTCACTGATTTATTATTTCATACTAGATGGTTGGAGGAGTTGTAGAACTTATGGACATAATGAGGTTCATGGCTAATTAAGCAAACAATAAAACTCCATTTAAGGCTCACATCCTCAACTTAAACAGCCATGTTTCAGACTCAGTTCATATATGGAATTTACTGTGAGTAAATTCAGTACCAGTAGGGATTTTCTGCACTTACCTTTAAACACAACAAACAGGAAATATGCTAAAGAGGTGATGTAGATCTGAAAGAAAGAGACACATTGTAGGAAGAGAAATGGAAACAATGATTTAGAAAGGGTTACATATTACTGTCATCACACATCGAGTTGTTCACTTCTGAACTGAATTTACTGTTTAAACTGAAATGAGCTTCAGCGGAATTATTAAACGAGCGTTAAGACATGACAGGAGGTGATGGTGAAGCTCATGGATAATGATCATAGACAAGTAAACAATGAGTAGAAGAAACATAACATCCAGAAACATGAAGGTGCTCACTGATACACAGAAAAGTTATTTTGATTTAACCCTGTTTGGCCAGAGCATGAGTACATTGTAAATATGTTTTCTACAGTGAACATAAGGACCAACCTAAAAGACTGATGCAACAAATGTGGAACACTCTGTCTTTTGCACAATGAAAAAACAGGAAGATGTCCTCATTGAGCTCAGCACCACGTGGCCACTTCTTCCTCTTTTTTTTTTTTTTTTTTTTTAAATTACATCACTCCTCGTGCAGCAAGATAGAGAGCAGAATTTTTATTTTTTGAAACTCAAAATATAAGATACTTGTTTTTATTTGTCAAAAAAGAGTGATTGAGGCCACATATTGTGAGTGCCAGCCTCCCACATCTTTCTGAGTTGAACTTTGTTGCGCTGTAGACTTTATCCTATTTTTTAAAAAAGCTGTCACCAATTAGACATTGGCATTGGACGACGTGTCAGAAATATTTTTAACATAATGGAGATCCTGAGTCAGTGAGCGGACTCTGGATCAGTAAAGAAACAGACTTCTTCCTCCCCCTCAACATACTGCATGTAGTTGAAAGAAAACTATTTTAAAAAAAGTTGTTTGGTACTGTATGGTTTTATAGCAGCACAACGGTTATGCAGGTGAGGCAGCAGATGGAGGTCCAGGCCAGGTGGTCCCCGGTTTGCATCTAACCCCAGCAGAAAATGAATTTCGATTCCTGACCTATCCTGGTGGCAGCTCATCCCCCTGGGCAGAGAGCGGCGTGACAGGTGAGCGTCTGTGGACGTCATGAGTTTTGACAGCTGGGATTAGCAGGTCATGCCAATCTTCATTTCACTTCAGAGCATATGTCAAGATGAGGCCTGTTTCCTCTGGGGCTGTACAGGCGTCGCTCTCCTCCTTTAGTCTGACCCGCCTGCCTGTTTGTCACATCGAGCCCTCTTATTCACTCTCCGTTTTGTCTGTCATCCATCTCCTTTCACTCAGCTTCAGCCAGAAACAGCCCTCAGCATTTGGAAATTTATTTATTATTTTTATACAGACTATTAGGCTTACCTTGGTTTCCATCCTGCAAAGTGTTTGCTTCCTGGGTTGCATCCAAAGCCTCATCATCCACTCTGCAGATCACTTTTGAAAGGCAGATGAGGAAACAGTTAACCCAGCCACACCCATGTCCTCACCACAGCAACTTCCGTATCCATTGTCTAAACTCTGTTTCAGTCTCTTATTCTCTCTCTTTCTTGCTCTCTCTCTCCCTCCCTCCCTCTCTCTCACCCACCCACTCGTTCACATGACATTGCCCTCTTCTGCTTGTTCTTTGAAACTCGGTTATCCACTTTTAGTGTGATCTCTGTCCGCGCTGCAGCTGTTTCCCATCACAGTGGCTCTTCCATCCACCCTATCTAATTAACCTACCTCTTGCCATGCGCACGCCTTTCTGTCCACATCTCCATCTGCCATCTGTGTTCACCGACTCACAAACAAGGAAGAACAACCTTGCAGAGGGGAGGATGTTGGTGTTTACACGGAGATGCAGGTTTTTAATGACATGTCTGTATCCCTGAACTGCTATTGAGAATGTTATGACACATATCTGGCCTTAACGCACCACAAATAACTCACTTTGAACGCAATCCCTTCCCAGATGCATTCAGAGCAGTAAGTCTAATCCACTTTAAATGTCTTCAATCTGCTTCATTTAGAGGCTTTATTCAGTGCAATAAACAGGGCTTGTAAAAAGTGTGAAAAGTCAAACAGACCTTGTATCTGTTATTTATGCTTGAAGGTTTAAGCTATTCCCACACATACTGTAGAGTCCATTCTACTTCCCATAGATTTATATTTTCTTCAGTGACTGTTTTAATGCTTTAGAATAGAGGTGGTAATTATGACCTAACAGTATTATTCAACTGAGAAACACACACCTAAGCTGCTACAGCAAACAAAGCCTGCAGTTCATCCACACGAGCAGAGGAGGGTCTTTGTTCACAGAGCTGGGTGCATTTTTCTTTAAATAGGCTTGTGTTCTTTCACATTCGAATCGATAAGACCTTTCTGACACTTCTAATACGACCCTGTCTCCCTAACAGCGTGATGCTGCTCGAATCTACAGTAAATAAAAACACATAGCGAGCCACGGCAAAGCAATATTTACTGTAATTAAAACAGCACAAAAACAACATGTCAAGCACAGGAACCAAGACCAATTATTACTTTGTGGTTGTTATTTTACGTTTTATGGCAGCAAAGTATTAAAAAGTAAACTCAGAATGGGCAACGCAAACTATCAGATTTCGTAACTCATGAGAGAATTAAAAATAAAAAAAAAACCAACTGCTGTAAAATCTCACAACTGATTTAGGTCAATATTGCATTTAAAAATATTTGAAGACAAGATTATACAGACAGTGAGCAAATAGTTAACTATTTAAATATGTGATGTTCAAACAAAGAATGTTTCTCGATGTAGAGCTGCAGAAAAAAAACATGAGCTAGGGCTTTTTTAGGCCGAACTGAAGGGATGTGGAAAATTGTCATGTTGTCTGAGGGAAATTATGCTTTTCACAGAGGAAGGAAAGGAGCTTTTGGCTTTTTATCAGCGCACAGCCAACACTCATGATGGTATCAACTTTTAGATCTGTGAAGGCAACAATCACGCCAAGTATTTTGCACAGGTTTTACAGCATCGCACAGTGAGATGCAGCGTAGAACAAGTCGGAACTGGGGTGGTCTTTATTATTTCAGGAAGACCAAAAACAACAAAGAGCAGCAACTTTAGCTCTGAACAGCTGAGGTTTTTATCAAATATAAGTAAGCAAATATTCAGCTTTCACAATTACAGGAACTGGTCTTTCCAATACCAAACTGTCACTTTTTTTATGATTACACAAATCAGCACTTTATCATTGTCATTTGAATAAATATTAATTTTCCGTGCAGATATAGATTCACATTTATGCCACTGTTTGGTCCGTTCAGATGAGCTGAAACTTAAAGACAAACTCAAACCTTTATTAAGAAGATTTCAAGAGAGAACAAGCTACTACTATATTAAATGTCACCACAGAGACAGATAGAAAATGTTATTACAATATTTATATTAAATAAAAGTCTTGCATTGTAACAAAATGACAAAGACGATAAATGTGTAGTGTTTTAAAACCGGTAAAAACCTTGTTAGTTTCAGACGGGCTGCAAATTATATTCACATTGTCAACAACAGAAGACCAAAGAGGGAAATTTATATTTGTGTCAGGTAGGTAAAACGACACGCTAAAGTCAAAAAGAGATTACATTAAATCATACAAAGACAAGAGCATGCGCCTTGACGTGAGGTAATTAAAAGCTGTTATTTGTTTCTCTTTTGACTTAATATTTCACTCTCTCGCCTCCTTTGAGCTCCCTGGAGATCCTTCTGAAAAACAACATATCAAAATCTTCATGACGCGAGTGAGGAAAAATGGAAGTTGACACGCAGTATTGAGCTGTCAAGCCTTCAGTCTGGCAGATTACTGTTCATGCCTGAGCTGAAATGATGCATTATGAACAGGCTTTGGTATGAAAACAGCAGTCAGTTAGACAGCAACTTAAACAATTGTTCAGTAATGAGACAAACACACCTTGACGGCTCATGATGGAGAATGAGCAAGCAGAGGGAAGCCAGCTCAGTGAAACACTCAGATTTATCTCCAGGCCTCTCGGAGGAAACTGGAATTTGTTGGTTTGATAAATGGAAATTCCAGCTCGCATGTTGTCGGTAATTTTTTAATTATTTTTTTTATAGAAATGGAGTTCTCTTGAAGAGTCTTTGCAAAATCATTTAATCAGAATAAAAAGAAATATATACTCTATGCAACACTGATAGGATAAGTAGTTGACAGAATGTTGTATAAACCGGCATATGTGCTTAAAGACATAGTGTCTATGGAAGCTTGGGGTGATATAACACCACTGGCATGTAAATAACATGTTTGAGGTAAATGTCAGAAATACAAAACAACCATTTGCTTCCAAATTTTTGGCCGTTTAGCTGTTATCTGTGATTAAAACATTGTTACAGACCCTGTCTTTGTTTGTCAGGGCTAACTAATGTAACTAAAACTTGGTCAAAGTTATCCTGAGAACAATGAACTAGTTTAGCAGAAGTGGGCAGCATTAAAAATGAGGTGGACATAGTTGAAATACTTGAGTAAACTTCCTGCTCCCTTCCTGTCCCTCTCTGCTGTGCTGCAGCGCTGCCTACAAATCCTCTACGCGATGTGTAGCGCAAACTGGTAACCGTGACAACGAGCATGGCAGTGACTGACGCCCATTTGAGATCATCATACTCTCTGACTGGTTATTTGTCACACGGGCGGGCATTAGGGACACTTGCACAAGGATGAGTAGCGCTGAAGTCAGAGGACTTGTCCGTTTAACGTGTTGCTGTCGAGTCATTTAGTGACACTTTGAAGAAATATGACAAAATGTACCAAACTGATAAAAC
The DNA here is from genome assembly GCF_001649575.2 of Kryptolebias marmoratus. Classification (NCBI taxonomy): domain Eukaryota; kingdom Metazoa; phylum Chordata; class Actinopteri; order Cyprinodontiformes; family Rivulidae; genus Kryptolebias; species Kryptolebias marmoratus. The sequence continues at coordinate 14,845,478 of NC_051445.1, forward strand.
AGGAGTCTGGGGATAACACTGTATTGTGAAATTAGCAACAAATTCAGCTTCACAAAGCTGCCGTCACTAATGGGGACCTTTTGTTTTCTTGATCGTTGCCATGAAAGGTGGGCGACGGTGTAACTGCTTGTGTCTGCATGTGTTTGTTTTGGAGTCAACAGAAACTCAAGCTGCTCATGCTAATCAACACCGGCCAACGCAAAAATGGCTATTACTTACTTTAAATCACAGATAGTGAGGCAACATTTATGCGGTAGTAGCTGAGAGCCATCCTCAACACATACTCTGAGCATTAACACACCGAGTGATAAGTGGATGTGGCGGCCATCTTGAATTAAAACTCACAATATTCTTTCCTTCAAATAACGCTAGGCCTTTAATTACGTTCTGAGATTTTCACTAAATAGAGATTCAAAAGATATTTTGCTAACAGACAGGAGCTAAAACATGTACATGCACACAGGCAGTTACATGATCACCCACCTTTTATGATGGCAGGTGATAATATTCTTATTAAATGAAGGCTTTACAGTGAAGGCCCAGAGAAAAGAGTGTTGCCTTGAAGTAAAGAAGAAAGCTTTTTTTTTTTTTTTTTGCAGTAGCCACAGTTTCTGCTTAGCCTAACCCTCTTCTGGTCTCAATCTCTCTCTGACTGCCCACTCTCAGCGAGACAAATTCCCAGCATGGTTTCTCCCCCTCACTGATGTTGTGAGCTGAACTTCAGTCCGAGAGAAAACAGGATTAGAGGCCGGCTGTAGATACGGCCTTTCCTCATAAAGACATAAATGTGCTAAACACTGCTCAATATGATCCCATTGTTGGGGCTCCATAAAAGCAGCTGTCAGATCTGCAACTCCTTGTGGAAGACTGGGCTGAAGCGATGGAGCGAAGGGGGGCAGGGCGCTGTCATCGGGTCCTCATCTGGATACACACTGGAAAATGTTAATGTCAGACGGGTCAAAAGGATGATGTCTGCTCGGGTGGCACCGGGAGCCCGTGTTGCTTCTGCTCCAGTGCCAGCCACACACATGTCAGTCCATTTCTGTCTCTAACCGACTGATTCATGTCTACCTGCAGGCCTGGGGAGGGGGGTGGGATAAGTGTTGGGTGGTGACCATGACTCAGCGCCACAACAGGAGGCAAAAGGTGAAAGATGGGCACAAAAAAAAAAGCGAGTATGAAAGTCTTCAGAAAAAAAGAGACGATAAGCCTAAAAGTATGATATAAAGATGTACGTTGAGAGAGAAGGCATGGCATCGTTCTGACATCCCTGACTGCACATGTTTACTGAAGCTTGCAAATCTTTCCTTCAAATCACTCTGCCATTTTCCTTGACTTCTATTCAAATTCAGTTTGTAAGACTGAACTGCACATCAGGTCAACTCAGTCCAATGTTAAATAATCACAATATTCACTAAAAAGAAAAAAAAAACAAAACATTAAATTAAAACATGATTATATGATATACTGTATTATAGGCCATTTCTAAGCAACCCTTAAGCACCAGATCAAGAAGAATTAAAGCAATACCACAGCAGTGATGACCCGCTACACAACATTGTGTTTAATGCACAAAGCCGAAGACGTCTCTTTGACTTCATCTTCTGTCTTTAGACTAACTCTCCTCGCAGCTCAAATGGTAGCTCATAGTCATTGTTCGGTTGTTGAACATCCACAAACTGCCCCGTTTTCTCTGTATCCTGTCAAGACAAATATTGCACCCCATTAACCATTATGAACATGCTGCAACTGCAGTATATCATCAGCATTTATTGATTTTTTTCAGCAGAACTGAGATATTTAGAAAAGCCGTGCCTTTGATGATCAGTCCTAATGTTATTTTCTCAGACTCATGACATTCTAAGTGTTATATTAAAATAACCAAGCTTTGCCTCATTATGTCTCTTGATTTCTTGTGTCCATGAGATGGTTTTGGTGTAAAAAAAGTCAATCCTTGATGAATGTTTCTTGATGTGACACATTCATCTTAAATCTGCAGATTGTTCTAATCTCTGCTAAAGATGGAACAATTTGGTTTAACTGCAGTTTTGAATTTATTTCTAGTCATCAAAAGAAAACAAAGTTTTCTTGGATGACGTAGAAAAATGGAATAGCTCATTAACTTGTGCAGAGAAGATTTGTTATCTCAAGATAGTGATTAAATTAAACTGTTATCACTACAAAACAAGCTTTACGTCAACATAATGTCAGGACAAAAATCAGCACGGCCTCTTTCCTTCTGTAGAAATGAAAGAAATAAAGCAGATCATTTGAGGTGGGGTTTTGTAGAAAGATTATGAACTATTAGTATCTTACCTGTTGTATGTAGCTATTTAAGCAACCTCAGTTTGGAATAAAAAAAGAATACATTTGAAAAGATTAACAAGAAAACAGCTACGTCCAAGTAGGTCCAAGTGGATTGTTGCCATCTAAAAATCTCAAATTTTAAAACTGTCATTGTGGTTCATATGAGTGCTATTTTATAAACCTTTACATCGGCATCAATTTTGCATTATAGTTATTTACATAGAAGTCTTCTGTTCTTTGCCAGTGCAAATAGCAGCAGCAACAGCTGGCTGTAGCACTTCCAGTAGAGTGTCAATTAGTTCTGACAGTAATATTATAAGATTTTTGCCAGAATAATCATGCAATGGGAAATCAGCCGCAGTGTAAATGTTTGTAAGTTACTATTTGCATAAATCACTATTATTATTTTTAGACTGAAATAGATTTAAGGCAGCAGTGAACCATTTTAATCTTTGTCCTGCTTAAACTAGCTGTTAGCTTATCAACTTTATTTAGCTATCTACAACAGGTAAGATGTTAATTGTTCAAAAGAAAAGATTTAAACTATCCCTTTGACATTAATATAAATACTGTAATAACAAATCAAACAATGTTTTTTTGTTTCCTTTTGATTGTTTTTTTACAGACCTGAGGGTGGGTTGGTGTCCTCCAGTCTTTCCTTTGCAGAGTCAACCTGTGCTCCGGCAAAAAAGGCGGGAAAGCGAGAGAGAAAGGCAGTCCGTCCCAGTGCACTCCCCAATTTCTTACGTCTTCATACAAATGATGTTCAAAGTTCGAAGGTAGCACATCTTCAACAGCCCAGGGAGACAAAAATAGAATTATTACTGATCGTGAAATCTTATAATAAATGTTTTATTTTTTCATTTTAATTTTTAAAAACCATCCTGTATTGAGCCATTCGTGCCCTTCATGGCTTTTGATATTTTTATAATGAGGTGTTTACTGTTGCCTTGTTTACTTCAAGGTAGATTTGTACCTCACCAAGGTCAAGATGTTCCTCCGGGTGTGGCCTGAGGGAAGGCTTGTAGTCACCAGTAGGATAATAGTAATGGGTGTCTTCCTGAAATTAGTAAAACAGAAAAGGCAGCAACAGATAAGACTGGGGTCATACAGTATAACTTCCTTTAATTCCATATCTCTAGTCCAAATGAGAGTGAGACGTTAAGACATTTTTTTGGGGGGGTTTATTTTTGGCCCTTTACATTTTTTTGGTAATGTCTACAAATACAATCAAATAAACAACAATGTTACTGTAAATCACAACTGGATACCCCTAAATGAAAAACTGAAGCTACATTTGAAGATAAATAAGGGATGAGGTGAAGTCTGCCCCAGTGGATTTGTTCTCTCCTGTTTTCTTGTACTTAACTAAACAGTTTTCTTCAAGGTTTAAATCCTTGTTGGACTTTTTAAAGTACAAAATGATAATTTCGCCGAGATCGATGCATATTTTGAATGCTAATTGTGAGTTATTGATCCTTGCTCCGTCTCTGCACACAGCTAAAGGTTTCATTAGTTTCGCTATCCATTTTCCCTGTTATGGCTGAATTCTCCACTTCCTCTTCTGCCAGATCCGCTCACCCCACGCCTAACCTCTTTCCTCTCCTCATCTGTTCAGTCAACCTTCTCGCTGTCTCTGCATATATTCATCTGCCCTTTTCCCTCCCTCCACCTCCTCGCTCCCTTCTCCTACCATTGCGTAGCTCTCGTACGCGTTGCTGTCTGCCTCAGATCCAGAGTCGATGATGAGGGTGCGCTGAGCCGCTGCGTTGATTTTTTCTCCGCTCTCGTACTTGTTGGAGTTTGATTGACTTGACCTGCATGGAGGAATCTGATTTTTGTCAGCTACATGGTAGCGCTGCCAATAATTAGTCTCCAGAGTAAATGAATGAGAGATCCGAAGCACTCAGTGTTCATACAAACATGTTTCCCTGCATACATTAGGCTCTAAATAAATAAATAATTATAATGTAATGGGTTCTTCTAAAAAGATATTTGTGTGGCTGTCGGTTACGAAAATATCTTGCGGAAACTTCAAACTTCCAGAAAGTAATCACTAGATGGACTTTCTCAACTGATTAACCTTTGGAGTCAACCTGAATCAAGATGGCTGCCACAGCCAACTGACCTTACAAAACACAGAAATGGCTATAACTCAGTTAATTTTACAGATATTCCCCTAAAGTTTGGTCATATAATGTCATAGAAAACTGTACATAATGTTACTTTCAAGGTTTGACCCAAATGGCTGCAAATGAACACAAGCTAATGGTTTAAAACTCTGGTGTGAAAGTCAGCAGGCTTTATGCAATCCTTTAAACCAGGGGTGTCCAATCCTGGTCCTCTAGGGACACTATCCTGCATGTTTTCCTTGTTTCCCTGCTCCAACACACCTGATTCAGTGGTTAAATTACCTCTTCATGTTCTGCAGAAGCCTGTTAATCACCCATTGATTCAAATCAGGTGTGTTGGAGCAGAAAACAAGTAAAACATGCAGGATGGTGGCCCTCGAGGACCAGAATTGGAGACCACTGCTTTAAACAGTACAAGGCCTTTAATTTAAACAGATATTAATGAAAGCTTATCCCTTTTCCACCCTTCTGTTGCTGTCATTTCATACTCTGAGAAACACTCTTGCTCATGCGTGGATCTGTTTTTCTTCCAATAAAAACTGTGAAGCCTTGACTTACCCGTCCTCTCCACTCTTCTGTCCATTCACCACACTGCCCCCTCCTGCCTCTGCAGGGGACACAGAAACAAGAGAGCGAGAGAGAAAGAGAAAAGGCTCAGTTATGGAAAGTCAGACCCCAAAGAGAAGATAATTCAATCATAAGCACCAAATTTTATCAGAAAACTAAAGAGACCAGACAGGGAGAGTGAACAAAAAGAGTGGTGAGTTGTGAAAAAAAAAATTGTGTGCATAAACCAGAGAGCAGGGGAGGTGTTGAAGAAAAGGAAAGAAAGACTGAGAGGGAGACCTTGATGCTTAGGCTGAGAAACAAATGGAAAGAGACAAAAAGAGGAGATGAGAGTAGAAGGGCAGGAAACTGGCCCATGAGGTGAAAGATACGGACGCAGCGTGGAAGTGACAGTTTTGAGGGATGAACGTGGAGCGAGGTAAGGATGAGCGAAAGGAGAGAGGACAGGACAGACAAATAGAAAGAGGGACATGAAAAGATGAGATGCTGAGCTGACAATTACATTGTTGCTCGAGTAATCTCTTTAGAGTTCTGTTGGGGGAATCAGGGCGCAGCAAAGCCACAAAGTGATGAACACTTCCACATCCATAGATAGAAGAGATAATCATGGTTACTTGTTTTGTCTTGCGATTTTTTCCACCTCTTTCCATAGTAGCAGCCCAGTAAATTTAACACTAGCAGGGCTCCAAAGATCACAGTAAACACCACAGTCAGATAGGTTGGAAATCCTTCTGGACCTTGTTTGACACACAATTAAAACAAAGCAGAAAGAAAAAAAATCACGTTATGGAGAGAAAGAAATGTGGACATTTGTGAAGACAAAAAACAGGCAGAAGCAGACCCAGCGGGACTCTCAATAGCCTTTAAATGGAAAGTTTAAATGTTTTAAAGTGGGCTTCTGTGGAAAGGTTATGAACAATTAATATCTTACCTGTTGCAGATAGCTCTTCAAATTACCTCAGCCTAGAGAAGACTGTGTCACTAACAGTGAGTCAGAGTGGGGCCACTCGCGCAAAACTTTCATATCTGTTCATCCAAAGTTTTGTAAACCTTTAAACTGCTGTCAAAGTTGTGACACATGGTCATTTACCCCAATGATGGTCCCATGACCCGTCTAGGATGTACCCCGCCTCTCACACAATGACTGCTGGAGATAGGATCAAGCTCCCCCGTAACCCGAAAAGGAAAAAGCAGGTAAAGAAAATGAAAGGATGGTTATTTACATAGATTTTTGTGGCAGCTAGCTGTAGTTGTAGCACTTCCTGCAGGCATAATAAGACACTTCTGCTGGAATAACCATTTAATGTAAAACGGATGATGATCCATCTAAGTCGCTGGTACCTATCTACAGCAGTCACTGTGCAAGATCATCATTATCACTGGGCATTGATGATGATCTAAAGGTTTAAAAAATAATAAAGATTTTAAGATTTAAGTCATTTTAAGACAACAGCAGTCTGCTTTGGTCATGTCCCACTCAGACTAGCTGTTGGCTCAACCACCCAGTCAAAACTAAACTCTATTTCTTTAAACTGAAGTCATTCAAAGAGGTAAAAGATTAATTTCTTTTTGAACTAGCTGATAGTTAAATAAGCTATTTATTCAAATAAGTTAGTTACACATCTAAATTAAAACGATTTAGCTGAAGGAAATGTTATGCAAACAGCAACATTTTACAATAGCTCTGAGGAGCCTTTTTGGAGCATTGTAGTGAAAAACTCACGCTCTGGGTCTTCTAGTTCTGGTGGTTTTGTGGACTCTGGCTTCTCTGGATAAAAGGAAATAGTAAAAGAAAATTTCACTTATGTTAAACGTAATAGAGAGAATACATTGTTTGCACTGCTCTCTGCTCACAGTGTCAAACTGGGGTAACTCCAAACTGACCCTCTGTGGTGATGGTCAGTACTGCATTGTTATCAGCGTATCCACTCTCTCCTATCACATTGAGAGCGTTAACAGAGAAGTTGTAGGTGGTCTCTGGCTGCAGACCCGTAACGGTGAAGGTTGTTGCATCAGCTGGAAAGACGTCTGCGTACAGGAAGCCGGCTGATTGGTCCCAGCGGTATCTGTCAAGGGAAAGGCTCTGTCAGCTACAAAACGCCTTCATCCTGTGAGGGCGTCCATTTTGTCTTGGCTCTCTACCTTATACGGAATCTCTGCTGCAAACCGCCGTTGAAACCAGGGATCCACTCCAGAGTGACAGAATGGTGGGTAACGCTGACTGGGCGGAACAATGATGGCGGGTCTGGGTGATCTGAGGGCGAAAGAACAAATGGTGGTGAGGAGCAAATGTATTTTTTGTGCAAGAGCTGAACACCTTCACACAGCAGTGATCTAATCTGACAAAGTTTCAGTTAAGAAGTGACAATGTGTGCACTTATAGAAAAAAACTCAAACACTCTACCCTAATGCCTATAGACTTACTCCCTCCTTTATTTACCTCTTTGCTGCTATAAAGTTAAACTAATACTTTTAATGTATTCGCAGTACTGTTGTTCCTCATATAAGAGTTAAAGTAATAACAATAGACACAGTACTGTCCAAATGTCTCTATTCATCCCTCATTTCCAAGGAAACAGGCTTTCTTGTGATCTTTCAAATGGATCTTGGTCAACAGTTTAAGGGTCTTATAAAGTTTTCCTTTGAACTTTGACTGTCTTTTCTCCATTTTAAGCCCAGTACCGCGGCAGTTTCAAAGATCGTTTTTGTTTGTTTATTAAGCCACTTAACTCTGACCTATGAATCATTTAGTCATGAAAAGACTCATAAACTCAAGGGATGAGCCAGCGCCGTGTCGACACATAACAGACAACCAAATAAAAAGTCAATTTATATGGACTCTTTAGGCACTTTGTTGCTAGCAGCCTGTTATAGACACTACTTGTTCTCATTTCTTAGCTGAATCTATAAAAATACCAAAGACAGCCAAGTTTAGTATTATAGCACCAAAAAGACTTATTCCCAAAGAGCTTTTACATATAGCTCGACATATGAAAATCCACTGAAGGATGATGCGTCTCTCAGGTCCTTTTTCAGGTCTTTGCTGGATTTGTACCTGTTTCTTAGAGACCTGACATTCAGATACTCTTCATCTGCCGTAGATGTCTTTTTAAGGCCCGCCACTTCCTATTTTGTCCTCCATTTACCAACTGTTATCATTTTTTTTAATCACTCACTGCTCAAAATGCAGTCATGGTCAGGCACTGGACTGGGCAGAAAACGAGAGGGGAAAAGCAGCCAAAGTTTAAAAAAGAAACTTTGAAAGACCTCCAGAAAGCCTGAGGAACTACCGACCAAGACAACTTTAAAAGGGCACTTGAAAGTCTGTCTCCTTGGAAGCAAAGGATAAAGAAACTAGGGGGAGGATTAAAACTTTTGCACAGAGCCATATATTCTCACTTTTACCGTTGACCACTCATATTTGTTAAAAAAAATGGAATAATTTTTGTTAAGACGCCAGAGTCAGAAGATTTAAAAGTACAATCAGTCAGATGTTTTTATAGCTGAATTGTTTAGTTTCAGGTTTCCTCATTTCAAAAACTCAGAAACTGCAGATTGAGTCCAGAGCATTTAACGATGTAAGGCGTCCACAGATAAACAAACAAACAGCAATAGAAAAACTTCAATTAGAGAGAAGAGATAATTAGCAAAGTTGTCATTGAGCCTCAAAGCCAACAGTTTTACAGTATATCATAATAAAACTATATTTTACAGACTTTGAAATATTGTATAAATCACAAAAATTGAACTGATGAAGTATTAGCAAACAAGGGCAGACTCTTGATTGATACCTTGAAGAACGCAGCAGCTGATTTGCAAAATATCTAAGCAAAGATATGCAAAGAAAGCTTGCCTCCTGATTATTACGATATAAATATTGAACATAATGATCAAAGGAGGCTATTTAGACCTTCAGTCAAACAAAAAGCACTACTTCAGTCTGGCTGGTGAAAGGAGAGTGGATTCATTTGCATTTGGAGCAAAAGAAAGCGTGATCTGAGCAGGATGCAGGAGGCGAGGCAGTCAAAGTGGCAAGGAGGAGAGATAGTTGAGTAGCAGCCCAAGATGGAGACGCTCTACTTGTGTTTGGTTCCAGGCTGTGGAGTGGTTTGCAGCCACAATCCCACAATCAGCTCAGCTCATAGGATTTTGGGGCAAAGAGGTCAGCTTTATTCAGCCCTCATCTCCCCCCAAATTCAAAAAGCACCATGCTAAAGAAGAAGAAGAAAAAAAACACTATTTTTTTTCGTCTCTCAGGCTCCAAAATGATAAGGAAGCATGTAAAATGTATTATCACTGCGTCAGATTAATTATAAATATTCATCGCTGTTTAAAACGATGATGGGGGAAAACAGGGCCAATATTGGCCTGTATTTTAAAGGTTTTATAGTAAACATTAAATGTGTCCACCAGTGGCTGCTGGCGTTTGCTGAGAGCTGGTTGATTAGAGCGGTGCGGTGCAGATACATTCGTTGCTCGAGGGAAGAAAAGTTTAAGCGTGCCAGGAGAGTAAAGCATATCGCTGCAGTATTATCTGTGGCAGAAGAGAAGTAGTGCTATGGGCTAAATTATAAGGTAGAGATAGAGAAGCCGAATAATTCACTTAAAGGGCTGACTCTCAAGAACAACAACTCTCCACAGTTTACAGAATTTCTAAGGTTCTTTCAAACAACTGCAATGTAGGTTAAAAACGCAATTACATTTTTGGAATAAACAACACTGATTCAGTTGTTTTTTAACTCCTTCCAAATAATAACTGATATAAACATTTACTGCCAAGTATTTGAAATGAATAATGGCTACCCTTTTTGTGCCATAAAGACAGACTTTGATCATTTTGTCAATACAGTTTTTGGGGTAGATTTGTCCAAAAGACAAATATAAATCATCAGAAACTGAACTTTGGGGCAACAACAGTAATGGAGACAGGAAAAGCCTACAGCTTGGTAATTTTTATAAATTTAATATGAGAAAATTTCATCCCATGGGGTTAAAACTATTCCTTTCTTCATAGTGAGACATTCGAAAAATGTCCACTGTCAAGATAGGATTTACACTGTCACAATCACTTAACACACTTAAGGCAACAGGCTTTGTCAGAGCCAGAGAGTTGTACCAGCAAAACAATTGACCTGGCATCAAAATGCAATCAGAGACATATTCTTCATGAGTGGTTCCCAAAGTTAGGGTCAAGACCCCACTGTGGGCCATGAAACACAAAGTAGTGGGTCTTAAAATAATCTTTAGAAATCAAAATGAATAAAAAAAACCAAAAGCTATTAGCAATGTTATTATCATTAAAATGGCCCACTGCTTGTTGAGGCTTGTTGTTTTCTCATTCTGCCATTGGTTAATTGGCTCATTAGTGATGCCTGATTACTTCTACCAGCAATAAATGGTGTCACAAAAGTCTGCCGATGCTATTTTGTGGGTCAGAAGCTGAAATGTTTGAGAACCACTGTTCTACTTGACAATTCTGCAGCATACAGTAAAGACACATGGCTAAATCTCAATTTAGATGACAATGGCAGCAATGACGATTGGTCAAGAACCAAAAAAAACAGTCGGTGCAGTTTTTTTTTTTTCTTCCTTTAGTGCAGTTATCACAGACAAAACTGGCTCAGAGTTCAGGCTTTTATGTAGACAACAATGATAACAATAAATTACATATTTGTGTGTTTTCTTTTTAACGTACATTCAGGCTGGATATTGGTGGGAAAAGTTTGCGGGAAACGGGAAGTTGAACTTTTTGTTCATGGTAGGGAAGAAAAAATGTCACACTCCAAGAGCCTATCAACCAAAGTCGAAGACTGGATAATTGAACACCCCACCAAACTATCCCACACCCACAGGCCGGAAGAAGTCGTCTCTGAGGGCTGGGGATGGTCCATGAACCATTAATTGGTGAGCCCTTTATTGTTGTATTTATCTAGATTTACTTCATACCATTCTTTTATAATTCTCTCTGGGACTCATATGATTTGTGCTTGGCAGATGACCAAAAACAATAATATGTAAACAGAAGGCCCAAGTGTTTGTAGAAAACATATGGCTTTAAAAAACCCAACAGATTATCTTAAGAAATCATGGCTTTTTAGTTTTTAAGAAGCTGAATTTTTGGCAGTGAGTGTTTTTTTTCCCCCTTTTTTTCGTAAGACACTATTTGAGGTTGCCGCTGGAGAGAACCACAGTCACCTAGAAAAACACACACCCTTGCAAAAAAATGGAAATGTATGTAGATACAGTACTTGTGCTGACGAGCTGGATGTCTAACTTGTCTTCCCCGAGTGAGTTGCGAGCGATGCAGCTGAAGACAGCATAGTCCAGAGTTGCACTCACATTTACCACTCGCAGTGTGCTGGCGTGGAAGGAGCCCTCCCTCACCGCCCTCTCCTCATACCTGCAGCATGAACATTCAGAACCCCCCCACCATACACACACCCCACACACACACATAACGAGGAAGAGAATAAATATTGAGTAGACAGACAGTAGGCACTGTGAAAGTAGAAATCCACTTAAGCTTGGTGAAATAACAAGAAAAAAGCAAAATAATAAATTACATTTGAGGAAAACCTAATCTAATAGCGTGGCTTCATCAATATGTAATGCTGACAGCAGCACCAAAACTAATAACATAAATGCAAACTACTTCTTTCTGACCTGGGGTTTGCCAAATCCATGAGTACTCCTTTTTTTTCCCAGGAGAAGTCGACACGAGGAATTCCCTCTGCCTGACAGACCAGTTCAGCTGTAGTGGTGCCATCCCCTCTACTTGCAACCTTCCTCCACTGGGGTCCTTTTTGAATTTCAGGTTTGACTAAGACAAGAGGGTTGCAAAAAAGACAATCCAGAAAGCAGAAAGACAAGAATTTTGTCCCATTGTACTCAGCAGTCAGAAATTCCGAGTTCAAAATCAGAAAATATTAACTAAAGTCGAAATTCCAGCAAGCCCTGACCTCAAATTCAAACAATGTTAAAAAAAGCTGATACTTCTGTCAGATTGAAACTCATTAAAAAAGGCAACACTTTGTACTGTACAAACTCAATTAATGATTAAGCGGCTACAGTCTTTGAATGCAAAAATAAACATTTAGTTACATTGTTATCAGCTTCTAATGCTAATAGTAGTTAGTTTAAAGATAATAGTAGTAACTATGCATTCTATTTACCTCTGAAATTACAACTCAGGTCTGGGAAATATATTACAGTCAACTTCACCACGTTCCAGCTGCAAATTGGAAAACCAGTAAGATTTGTTTAACTCAGAAACCAGGCTAACTAGCATTAGCAATACATTCAATAGCAATGTATTTCTCTGTATTTTATTTATTTAAACATTGTAGCACCATGAGAAGATGTGTCCGACTGATTTAGCTGACCTTTTAGGATCAAGGCAACCATGTTGAATTTTGAGGTCAAGGCTGGTGAGGAATTTTCAATTTCCCGAGTTGAATTCTGACTTTGAGGGGCGTTGCGGTTTGATTCTTTTCAACTTGAAATAAAAAAAAAAATCAGACTTTTGAGTAAATGGAGCAATATTCATCTGGTCATGGAGCACAGGAACTAGGAAACCCACTGGTTTTCTGAGTTTCAAGTGGAATACGGTTTAGTAGGGCATGACGTCATTCTCACTCCTGAAGTAAACTGAATGTGGCAATAATATATGTGTGTATTTATATAAACATGAGCACATCATATATTTCTTTTGGATGTTCTCTTTTTGTATGACATTGAAAATAAACACTACAAACTCACATTGCACAACTAGCTGCACATCAACACTGGCAGGGAGTGCTATATCATTACTGGCCGTACACTGGTAAAGACCAGTATGAGCTCGAGTCACATTACGAATGGTTAGAATACTTGATTCGTCTTCCTGGGTCTCCTCTCCCATCTCCACCTCCTCCTCTCCCTGTGGAAGACAGAGTGAGAGAAAATGAGCAAAAGACAGCCCCTATCCCTCAATACCCGCTCCCCTCCCCCAGGGGGATGACTTTCTACTTGTCTTGCTGTGTAAGAGCAAGACAGGTAGCAAGACATTAAGGCTTGAGGTCTGCATGGGAAGGGCAGTCAATGGTGAGGACGAACAGTGAGGACGAAGAAGAATAATACCAAAGGCTGGAGAGCCCCCAAGACAAGAAGAAAGGAGGGGCCGAGCACGTAGAAAGCGGAACACACTCAACTGCCAGGGGGTGGGTTAGACCGCAGAAGGCATCAGTAGATACAGAGACCACGCCACATTGACGAATGTGCCCTTTAGTCACGCAGCAGTAATGAAAGCTATTTTTCTGGATTTGGGCTGAGTGTGAAGCAGGAGGAGGTGGGGTGGAGGGATAGTTAAGGCCAGTGAATTATGGTGCATCTGTGCATTTACAAAGCCCAGTGATAAACGGTGAGAATGGAGAAAACAATAGAAAGGAAGCCAGATAAAGGAAATATAATTTAGGCCTTCTGTGTCGCTTTGTGTGTGTTTGTGTGTGTTCGAGTGTGTGTCTGCACCTCTCACCAGCCATTTCCAAGAGAACATGTCAGATATAATGGGGTTGGCATCTGCCACACATATCAGGTCTGCCGTTCCCCCCAGGTCAACAAACACAGGGTCTTTCTCCGCTTTGACGCTGGGACCATCTGAGAGAAAGAAAAAGGGACAAGGCCGAGGAAGATGTGACATCAGCCAGAGACAAATCGTCCATTAAAAGGCATGCTGCATTGCTGTAATTACTCCTGCACTTGTTTGCCTTTGACAGTGTTCATAACCCCTATGTAAACGGCATCTGCGCTTCAGATACAATACTATTAACTTCTTATTATGCTGGAGCAAAGACAATCTTGCAACCACATTAAAAATTGGTCACATGACCCATGAAACCCTCTAATGAGAACACATTCCCATTCGGAATATTAAGTGACCAGTTTGCCCTCCTTTATTGCTTCTTTTTATCCATCTATCCATCAGTTCATCTCGTTTCACAGCCTGCGTGGCTTTACCTCGTCTTTGTTAGCCTCACAAGCTTTTTATACCTCCTGTGGGTACCATGTACATGCAACAGTAAGGCCATTAGTGCCTACTTGTCTGAACTTATGTTCACTCTTGAAGAACAGTGGCAAGAAACAGTAGCAAGACACAGACCTCTGGGTTGGTAGGATCCACTCATGTTGGTCTCCTAACAAAGACCGACATTGTTAAATGGGCTACACTGCCACACATAAAAGCTACTACAATCCTCCATACATAATGAATATCTACAACTGTCAAGCCCAGTCAGCGCGGGATGGCAGAATCCATTAGGCGTGTACCATGGGCTTTGGTGAATCAGGCAGACCTACATTTCCAGCACTCACATTATTAAATCATCACTATCGAGGCAGAGGGCCTGAAGCTCGAGGCTGGGCCTGAGGCTGCAGAGGAAGTGGATGGTCCTCACATGGAGGCCTAACGAAGGTCTGGTGTGGACAAGCTGAGAAGTCGGTGCAGCTTTAGACAAGTTTATAATTATGCTGTCAGAAGTCAGAGGTTTGGAAAGAAATCACAGCACTAAAAAGATGGCCAAGAACTTAGATTTGGAAGTCAGAATAAGTGAAATTAGTAAAAGTTTAGTTTGTTTGTATTGCCAATGCTGCTCTTTTGTACAATGAAGCCTTCGACTCAGGATCAAATCAAACTATGCTGAGTGGGAGGGCTTGGCAGTGAAGTCTTCATTTGGACCCTCTTGAAATAATCTCCTTTTTATTCCGACTGAATTGATGAGTTGACAATTAGTTTGAGAGGGGCTCATTTCTAAGTGGATCATTGCCATCTTTAACACTGCATGGTTATTGAAAGAGAATTCTGTAGTTGTTCGCAAGCACCAGTAGCAGCAGCATCACCATACTGTAGCACTTCCAGTGCTGCCTGGGGCACCGCTGACATAAATATTATGACATTCCTGCTGGAATATCCAAGTAGTGCAAACCTGATGGCCGTTTAAGGGTTTATAAAATAACATTTGCATGAACCACCTTGAATATTTTGAGACTGGAGTTGTTTCAGGACAACAGCAATCCACTTTGGTCTTAGCTTCACTCAGACTAACCGTTAGTGTGTCGGCCTGGTCAGAATTAAACTCTGTTTCTCCAAATTGAAGTTGTTCAAAGGGCTACTTACAACAAGAAGAGTATTCAATAACAGACCGTCATTAAAAAAAAAAAATTCAAACATCCTTTAAAAAGAAGTCGAGACAAAAAATGTAAATGAGGTGTCTAACCTTTGGTAACCACGCAAGTCTGATATACCTCAGAAAGATAAATTATTCTTAAATTGCAAGCAATGATTGTGGAAAAAATTGTGTTTTCACTGTCTCTCCTTCCATTTTATGTTGCATATATATATATATATATATATATATATATATATATATATATATATATATATATATATATATATATATATATATATATATATTTATATAATGCTCCACTGCCAGTATCGCAAGTGCTCTAATTACTCTGATGTACTTTTATTAAACCTCATAAACTATTTGCTAGCTCTCAACAGTAACTCTTAAGAAGATGCACATTCTGCTCATGGATTCTCTGCAAGCAGGGTCTTACAGTGTACATCCAGTGTGATGGAGGTTTGGCTGGCACTTTCTTCATTTTCACACTTGACTGTGTAAACGCCGGCATCTTTCCTCGTCACATTCCTGATCTCCAGAGAGTGGTCATCGGACCACTGGTGGCGCAGATCTTTCCCTGTGCAAGAAGAAAAACCACACAGACATTCACACGCACATACACCCCAATAGTAAATTAAGTATTCATTACATGCTCATCAACATCATGTCCTATGGCCACTGGTCTCTAAGTGACATTGAATCCTGCATTATTGATTGGCCTAGCTGTATTCCCACATCAAGCCAACAATGGCCTATGCGAGAGACACTTTCTGTGTAACAGCACCCAAAACACAAGAGGTGTGTTTCGTCATTTAAAAAAAATACTGTTATTTCATGGCGTAGGATGCCTATAATGGATGTAGCAAAGTTAACAGAAAGAGGGTGTGGGTGAAGCTGAGCCCTGACGACACCGACCTGGAGGAGAAGACAGGTTTAAAGCCGTTGTGTTGTATTCAGGGAGACAGCAATCCTCATTTAGACTGCATATATTAGAGCTGTAATGAGAATCACATTTGGCAGGGTCCCATGCTTGCTAACCTGCTATGTTTTATTCAGACCCTGAATGGCAGAGCTGAGTGCTTACTTTTGCTGGCTCAGCTCAACTAGGAGCTAGTTTATAGAGCCATCACACAGCCCTGGATCACCTTTGACCAGCCTCTCCCTGCGGTGAAGCCAAATGCAGGAGATCTCCTCGGGGTTAGCTGAGACCAGCAGTGGGATGGTTGCCTCGTCATCCTCCACCACCAGTATCTCTGTTGGCTGGTCAGGGCTGAATTCTGGTGGATCTGACACGGAAGCAGAACAGAAATATGGCTGCAGTAAGCTGAATGAGCAAAGGCATAGATACAAAATCAGGTCCAAAGGAGCAATGACAACCAACAAGAGCAAAAAAAAAAAGAAAGCCACAAAACAAGCCGAGCATGAAAGCACAAAAAGACGCTAATGAGAGTCAAACCAGTAGAAAGTCAACATCCCACCAATAAATCCACATCTAACCAACTTCAAGCACATAGACAACGGGGGAGGGAGGCAACAACACGGGAGGGAGAGGGACAGGCCTTAAAACGACGGCTGACAGTACTGTTGTCCAAATGCAGATCTGCACAAACACACAGTGACATTCCTTCATGCTCATACACAGCGTCGAGCTTTGAAGCAGAGGCTGGCTGTTGCCTGTGAAACGGCATCAAAGGCAAACATGGCCACACAGCAAAGCAAATGCACAATTAGGACACACTGCCGCAGAGCTCAGCAGACACACAAGTCACAACAAAGGTTTCCTGTAAACAAACAAACGGAAAAAAAAAAAAAAATACAGCAAAAAGTATCCCGGTAAAGTGGATTTCCTCGGAGCCATTAGCGATCGTATTCATCATTTCAAAAATTATGCAAACACCATTACTTGGTCACGCATAAATAAGATCGGAGGAAAAAAGAGAGAAAAAAAACAGCTTAAATGAAGGAAAGAAACTAACAAGTCAGTCCGTGCTTACAAAGGACGTTCAGGTGGTAGAATGTGTTGGCCCCCTCAGCCAACACATGGCTGAACGCCTGGCAGATGACCTTCTTGTTGTGGTGCTGTGAACTCAGATTCAGGAAGAGAGTGCTGCGGACTGAAACACCACCAAACAAATCCTTCCTGGGTTCCTGCTCAACTCCCTGGAACCTGGGGAGCAAATATCAAGGTCACAAATATGCATGTTGACCAAATTGAACAAAATACAATTTGTTGTTTCGATGGTCAGTGAGCCACATCCTTTAGCAGTACATTATTTTCATAAAGTGTCTGGGAGGTGCAACAATGTGACTTTCATTATTACCTGATGTCTTGTAAGTCTGGCGATCATGTAATTGCTTCTGTGTGTGTGTGTTTGTTTGGCTGTCTGTCTGTTAGCCAAATATCTTATGAACCAGTGCACTATATTAATGAAACTCCCAGAAGTGGTCAGTAGTCCCTGGTTGTACATCTACAACTGGCTAACGTTTGGAATCAACCTGATTCACGATGGTTCTATCATAAGATCTATCATAACCTTCATAAATACAAAATTGGCCAAATCTCAGTCAGTTTTACAGATGTTGAGCTAAAAGCTTGTGTGTTAGTAGCTGAGAGTGATTTACATCACACACACCAGAACTTTGTTTAAAACTTTGGCATGTAAGGCATAGAGCAAAACACATTCCTTTAAAGATGTTACTTTTATTTTATGTTTTAGCATCAGAGCCTCAGCGCTCATTATGAAGCCAAACCTCGTTGAGCCCACACTCCAGGAGATGTCAGCCTTTGGGTTACTGCTTCCAGACAGGCACTCCAGCATCAGCACCTCACCCTGACGAAGCACCTCCTGTTTGGTTGTGATCTTCATACTCACTGCTTT
The DNA here is from genome assembly GCF_001649575.2 of Kryptolebias marmoratus. NCBI lineage: Eukaryota > Metazoa > Chordata > Actinopteri > Cyprinodontiformes > Rivulidae > Kryptolebias > Kryptolebias marmoratus. The sequence goes on from NC_051445.1 coordinate 14,863,523, forward strand.
AACTGGAAAACCAAGGATTGAATAAGAAAAGTTCAACTCTCGACTCGTATTGTATATCAATATAAAACCCTGCAGTTAAATATCAGTGAATCTAGGTTTATATCATATCCATTTACTTAATATTAATGTGCTTCTCTCAGCTCAATGTGAGGAATAAAGGTCAAGTGGTATTTATGGTCAAGAGGTGCAGTCTTACTCACACTGAACCAGGAGCTTAGTGCTTGCAGAGATGGCCTTCTTTGCCTCGTTTGTGGCATCGCAGCGGTAGGTTGCCAGGTTGTCGCTGGCCGTCAGGACGAGGCTGAGGACTCGGGCTACGGCCATATGAGAGGATGTCTGCGGCTGTGCGTAAACCACCTCCTTCTCATTCTAAAACACGAATCATTGATCAGCGTGTGTATGCCTGACAGGCACTGTGACTCACAGACAAAAACTCTCACTTTGAACCAGGTCAGTGTTGCAGCGGGGTTCCCGCCAGTTGAGTGACAGACAAGGGAGACCCTGGTCCCCGAGCGAAGCGGGGTGTCTTCAGGTGGCGAATCAAGCCATACTTTCTGAGGTGGGACTGTTAGAAGAGGATGAACATTTTGACATTTGGAAAAATGTTTTCAGCACCTAAATGTGAATTTATTTTCATACATGTTTTTCGGACTAGGGTCTAGTTTTTTTTCTTGACTTTAAAGAGATACTTAAATTTTTTTGAAGTAGGGTTTTGTGGAAAGGTTATAAACAATTAATATCTTACCTGTCATAAATAGGTCTTTGCACAGGCTCAGTATAAATAAATAGAGCTTAAGTCTGACTGAACTGACAAGCCTAAAATAAGGCCAAGACCAAAGTGGATTGAAACAATCTTAAAAAAACTCCAAGATCAAAAATATTATTGCATTTCATTCAAACACTGTTTTAGAAATTTTGCCTTAATTGTTCTTCCAGGAGAAATATTCTAATATTCCTGCAGGAGGTGCTCCAAGCTGCACCAAAAAGGCTACAGCTAGCTGCTGTCGGTGGCATTTGAATCTATGTAAACCACCCTGGTTCTGCAAAACTGACAACAATGTGAGGGTTTAAAAAATACAGTTTGCATGAAATGCTGTGTTTTTAGCCTAACTCTGACTAGCTGTTAGCTCATCAATCCATCCAATCCAAACCGAGGTGGTATTTAAAAAGCTATCTGGAACAGGTAAGATAGTAAAAGACCAACATTTCAAAATCTCTGAACAACCGCTTTGAGCACAAAACAGCCTTGTCTAAAATAAGTCATTTTAAAATCCTTTTAAGCTGACAGCATACTTTTATTTTGCATATTCAAAACATGACTTGAGTGAGGGTTTTTTTTCTGGTTGTGTGAAGTGTATTGCAGTTTGTAATATATGCAATCAAACGTCGTTATTTTTCTTTGCTTCTCTTTGTTCACTACAGTGGAAACACTCCTAAGCTCAGTCATTGACTTTATTTGGAGTTACCTAATAAAAAATGTGTTGCCTTGCTACGACATCCTCTCTAAAATAGCTGTTATCTGGTAAAATCTTAACCTTTTTTTCTGTTGATTCCTTCTTAACTAAACCCTCAAGATGTGTGACAGCTGTGTGTAAGTTACAAGTGAGCTTCTGAAAACGTCCGTGAGCAAAACTTATGTTCAACATCTGTCATGAGCTGGACTCAAGCGCACTGGCCGAAATGATCACAAAACTAGTAAAACATCTAAGAGCATTTTTTGCAGGAGTGAAGACACTGTTAAAATAAGTCTAGAACAACCAGAACATTTATAAGGTAGCATTTAGAATTAATTATTTTTTGTCAGATAAAAAAGAATATCATCTACTCCAGGCAAAAACACAAAGTAAAACAAAACAAAAAAGGATCAAGCGTCAGCAACAAGTCCAAAAGGCAGGATCTGTGATGATGTAGAGCTTTTTTTTTTTTGCGCTTCTATGATGGCATCATTCAACGGAGAGGTACAATAAAATGTTTTTATATTTTTACAATATAGAAATGCAAAAGCACATTTTTAACACTACATTGCAGAAGGCAAAACAACACTTCCATCACTTCCATAAGACACTGCCGAAGAATCACTCCATCCATCCATCCTTTTACCCACTTGTTCCTTTCCCGGTGCTTATCTCCAGCAGTTATTGGGAGAGGAGAAGGAGACACCCTGGACATCACAGGGCCACATACAAACAAACAACACAGACATCCATTCACGCTCTCACCCAGAAACAGTTCAGAATGGCCAATTAAGGCATGTTTTTGGTCTGTGGGAGGAAACCAGAGTATCTGGAGTAAACCCACACATACAGGGAAAACAAGCAAACTCGACACAGAAAGACCCTAACTAGGAGTCAAACCATCTTGCAACAACGGTAACCAACTGCACCAGCAAACAGAGTGCTAAAATTTTTATTGTTCCACTGTTTTCTTGGATTGTGTCAAATGACTGAAATTAAAAAAAAAAATCCCTTTGTTTTATTTTGTTGTTTTGTATTGGAGAAAACTGTTCATTTCATTTGCTTACTTACAAAACACACTGATTTTAGTGGTTTCGATTTTGGAGGCGTGCGTGCCATTGTTAAAGGCCTCACAGGTCAGCTTCAGTCCGTTTTCCTCCCGGGAGACCCGGTGGGTCATATTAGACGTGGTTGTCATCCCTCCGTTGTCTCCCTGCAGACGGCAGAGCACGCATGACAGTTTAGTCAGGGGTAAAAACAGAATTGGACTGGCAGCATACTCAGCTGTAGAGGAGGAAGGGGAAAAAAAACACAACAAAAAAACAAACCCTCTCTGGTTTGTCTTGGTGAATACAGATGGCAAATTAGCTGCTGTAATAACTGATGTTGTGCACGGTCTGTGATAAATAAGCATATTCATCTGATTCTCCTGCTTTGCTCCCTCTGTTATAAATTGAGCACAGTGTCATTTTGCACCTGCCTGATAGTGGTCATGCCTATGCAGCACATCTGGTTATTAAAGCCATTATTGTGGTGATTACGGTAAAAGCCACAGTCAGGACGACTAACAAAGACACCGAAACAGGAGCGTCAGTCTTCATTAGCTTCCCACTGTTTCACATGCATTAAAGCTCACACACAGCCCACTGAGTGCCTCGCGCAAGATCAAATGAAAACGCTGCTGCCAGATGAATAAAGAGCTTGTTTAATAATACTCATCTTCCGTGTCAGCTTTTATTCACTTTGATCTTATTAACGTACACAAAAGAGGAGAAGAGCTGCAGGAATACTCTTTTTTGGAACGGGCTGACTCATTCGCGTAGCTGCAGCGGGGCCTATTCAGGGAGCGCTCATGGTCAGACTGTTTGCTTTCATCTGTCAGGGCTCACATGAGGTCAAATTTCATACTGAGGATTCTCCTAATTCACTAGGAGGCATTTTAAAAAGCTTTTTGTTGGTACCTCAAGAGGGAGCTTCATTAAAAAGGAAATGTTATTTTCTACATGAACACTTAAACCATTTAGCTATTGTTTACAAAAAAAAAAAAAAAAAGCATTGGCCGGATGGGGGCCACTGTTAATTTTGGGGTGGCACATTGAAATCAAAAGCCATAACAGAATTTCAGGAGTTTTAATATGTCATTTTCATATATAGGTTATTTGAGAAAAAGAAAACGTAGCTGGAATTAGGGAATCTTGTACAATCTGTTGGTGCTCAGAATATATGTGAGCGATGACTCTCAGCTACTACCACGCCAAAGTTCAGCTCAATATTTATAGAACTGAATGAGTTGTAGACATTTTTTGTGCTTGCTAAGGTTTGTTAACTGTGGTGGCCATTTTGAATCTGGTTGACTTCAAAAGTTAATCAGTTGTAGACATACATCCAGTGATTACTTTCTGAGAGTTTCATTCAAATTCGACCACTGGTTCATGAGATATTTTGCTGACAGACAGATTATACCTATACAACTGTCTGGCCAAGGGCTGCAGCAGGGCAGCCAGTAAATTTATGGCATCACCTCCCCCCACTCCAGCCCTCCTTTAGTGGCACCCCTGTTTGTTAAAACTGACTAGTCACCTGTTTGAAGACATGGCTGATTTAAATCTTGCCTTGGTGCTTTGGCAAACTCTAACTGTGTTTATTTGGTGTGCTGTGAAGTCCAACCTCTTCCACTGTGATGACGGTGTTGTTGAGCTCCTTGGACCCCAACCACCAGCGGATGTGGACGGGAGGATTACTCGAGGCAGCGTAGCAGCTCAGAGTCAACTCATGCCCCTCGACAGCCTCCAACGAACCCGACAGCTTCAGCTCCGCGGGATCGACTGATGAAAACGCACATATTCACAAGCAAACATGCAAAGACAAGTCAGGGGAAAAAAAACCCAACATAAAATATGGCTCTGTGAATAGCACATTCAACAGCTACCTATTCTGATCGGCGTGACTATTTTAGGATGTGAAGCACTGAGCTGTATCAAGGGTGAGCGTGAAAATCACTTTGAGTGGCAACTTGTTTTCTCTGGGGGGGTAGTTTTCATTGTGGTTTCTAAAGTCAGCTTTGTTTTAACCAGAGGGGAAGACGGGGTACAATAGCTGCAGGCGATGCAACGCAGTTGTAGAAAAAAAAAAAGAAAAAGAAAAACCTTCAGGGGAATTCAAAGGCTGGGGACTGTGCTGACAGGCTGCGGTGGAAGACGTGGGGTCATGCATGTAACTCCTTTGTACATTTGTGTTCATGCAACAATCAAGACTCCTCGAGTCCCCGTACGGCAAAATAAGCATATTCATATTTCACCGGGGAATCTATTCTGCGCCCTGCATTTTCTGCCGATGCTTGAACACAGTCACTGGTTCGTTTTCAGCATTCCTGAATGGATGATTTGAAGGCTTGGCACAAGAACCTGCTGAGGAACTGGTGCTGCAGCTACAGCCACACTGACACAACTATCATTTTTACACAAAATACTGCTTTAGACAGAACGTATTTAAAACTCTGACTTGACTTGATAGTAGAAAACAGGCTGCCGTGACATTCAAGGCACCAAGGCTGATTAATAACTATTCTATATTTGTGTCATTGTTGCTGAAATAAACACTTAGATTCAAAGAAGGAAAGTATAATCTATTAACCATGGTTGTTACTTTTGGTCAAAGTTTAGTCTTTAGTGCCTCAGGTTTGTGCAACAAAGCAATTCAGCTGAATTAATGCAACAGCTTTGAATGAGGTTTTAGTGATACAGATCTGGAGGCAGTCCTAAATATTGGCTGCAGCTAAAATAACCATAATTTTCATTAATTATATTAACTTCCTTGGGTCCATATGTTTAATAATTCACAATCAGCCAGTTCTACCAGGGCTTTGAGTCTGTAGCTGGTTGTTTCAGCACCGTGGGAAACATTCAGCGTTGTTTTGAACTTACAGAGCACAGTTATTTTGCGGGTGACGAACAGAGGAGATGGGGAGACCATATTGAAGCTTTCGCAGGACAGCTCCGCCTGGTTGTCTGCAGGGGTGATTTTCAGTTTTAGGATACTTCTGGCCTTCTGCATCACAGTGTCATAAGACGTGGATCGGACCTCTCCATTCTTAAAGATGAACAAAGACATAAAAATGAAACGGCAGCAGCTCATTTAAACTTCCACAACATCCCGCAGAGTTCAGTTTTTAGGAGTAAAAAAGGTAGTGTGGGATACTTAAAGTAACAGTTCAGATCTTATGAGTCAGAGTTTTGTAAAATAAAATATTTTAAACAACTAAGATCTTTCATGTCGTAGATAGATCTTTGCACAACCTCAGTTTGTAGAAAAAAGTTTAATTCTGATCAGACTGAGAAGTTACTGGCTGGTTCAAGCGAGGCCAGGACCAAAAGTGGATTTCTCATGGCTTCAAATCTCAAAAATGTAACAGCATTCATGCACACATTATTTTATAAACCCTTACATCACTGCCATTTTTCTACCATTTTCCTCCTACTTAAATATAAGAAGCTCTGGAAGTGCTACAGCTAGCTGATGGTGGCATGGTGGGATAGTGGTTAGAGCTGTAGCCTCTCAGCAAGAAGGTTGCAGGACAAAAAAAATACACCCTTTGCGCTCTAGAATTACAGGAAATAAACTGAGAAAGGTTCAAGATGGGTTCTCGATGCTCGCAATAACTCTGTGACAATTTTGAGAGAGAATTTGTCACATGAAATTTTGAAACATGTTCAAAATTCCTGTGACACAATAACGAGGCCCTGTGGCTCACCTGAGGAAACTGAGAATCTCATGGATGCTGTAAACACAGATGTAGATCATCCTTTTGGTCAGAGCAAAACTGTATTCGTTCAAAGTGAGGTTGTTCAAAGATCTAATACAGGAAATATACTGATTGTTCATAAATATTTCCACAGAACAAACTTCAAAGGATGTAAACTCTCTCTTTCAGGCTGGTGTGTCGTTTTGTTTCAAAGCTTCAGGATCAGATGGTGTAGAGGAATTACCTTCGTCCACTGCAGAGTGGCTCGAGGGTTTCCACCATGAGAAACACACTCCAACACAAGTATTCTCCCTGCCCTGACTTCATCTCTATCCAGGCCTATAATATAAGGAGGCTCAGGTGGAACTGTCAGAAAAATGAGAAATAAAACAATTGGTTGTAGAAACGGCAGAGGAAGGCACGTGGGCCAAAAACTACAGATTAAAGCGGCGACAGACAAAAATAGATGTAGTAACTTTGGGAAAGCGAAGAACTGAACGCTAGGCAATGAGATAAGTTAAAAAACAGCAATCAGAACTGCCGTACAGGGAGTAATCCTATTTGCTGAGACAGTGCCAATAAATTGGTCACATTCAACATGAATATGGGTAAGAGGTCCGGATCTGATGAAAGCATTAACTATTAAGGGAGCATTGAGCTGGAGCCGGTCCATAAAGCAAAATAACAGATGTTCAAACAGTAATAAGGCAATGCGAAATATGAATAAATTACAGTCTCCTTAAATAAAATATACGCAGTAAAATAAATTAGAAGAGGATGGGCCTTTGTTATTGCTGCAATCAGTTTTCAGGGAGCAGACTGCAGACCCTGGGCCAGCATGAAAAATTGCCACCTTGCTAACAATCTGGCTGGCTGAAAACGGCCACCGCGCTGGCTTTGATGGGCTGGCACACTGAGTCAGTCATACAGCAGCGGTGGTCCCGAGTTCTGCAACATTAGCACTTTAGCAGAGTGTTTGATACAGAGCTGGAGAAGAAGGTAGGACTGCTCACAGTTATAGCTTGCTGTTAAAGCAATAGTTAGATTTAATGTGGGGGAAGCTTCCACTACATAAAGACAGCATTCAGATGTCCTGTCAGGCTGAGGATGAAGCAGCAGCTGAAGTGAAAGATGTGTCAACAGACCTGCTTCACTGCAAACGGGATAAAAGAAGCAACTTAAGCGAAATTCTTAACAATCAAGCTGCTTCAACCACATTGGTTAGAAGAAACAATAACTTTCACAGTTGCGGTGCCAAATTAAAAAAAAGGACTTTAAATGCAAGATGAGGAGGAGAGAGCTTTTGTGCCAACTAACCTTTTTGTGTTGCTGCAACAATTTCATTATATACTGTCACACAGTTAGTGTTGAAAAATATGAAAGAAAAAAAAAATCAAGAAAAAACTGGCGTTTCCTGCCTCTATGCATTCGAAATTTAATTTGAGCTAATGAGCACAATTGTTCTAGGGCTAGTTGTGCAGGATTCATTATAAGAACTGAGGTGGTCTTGGTTTTCAATAGCCTATTAGTTAATATAATATTTTTAAAATCATTTTTCACCAGAAGCCTTTTGTTGGCAAAGTCCATCAGTTTGTCTAATAATTGTTTTGGGTATTTAGGAGCAATAGTGATCCAAATGATTTTAGTATTAATAAAAAAAAACAATAATTTAAATCTAATAAAATTGTAATTATGTTCTATTTCAGAATGTTTAAGGCCCTGCCACGAAAGAATACAAGCATCTTGTGTCATATCAATCTAGGTCCTGCAGGGGCTCCCTTTAAGAACTCAAAGTTCACAAGGTTGGCCCTCTTGAACATTTCTTTTTTTGAAATGGGTGTGACTTTGCCTTCAAGTTGAATGTTTCTTTTCGGACCACTAACACAGACAGAGCACAAGACAGGATACCCTCTGGGCCTCCCTGAGGACAGTTGGCTTCCTGTGCAGTTGAGTGTGCTTGTAGCTGCATGAGTGTGTGCATTTTTGAAGAAAGAGGCTGAGACACTCACAATACACACTCATGGTCATCGTGGCCACCACAGGCTGGGAAACGGCCACATTCTTGGCATGACATGCCAACTGTCTTCCATCGTCAGAGCTCAGAGCAGTGACTCTTTCAGAGAGACCACAAGAGAAACAATGAGAGGAAAAGACATAACAGTGACATGTACAACATGTTAAAAAACCCCACAGAGCTGAGCCTGGAAGATTTACACAATCTCCTTGATAAGATGTACCATTCCATGTATTTAGATATAGGTCAAGTAAAAGTGCTAAAGTCAGAATATAAGCAAAATTATGAGATCATCCTAAAAAACATGTTACATCTTTTTGTGATGAAGTGATTGATTGACACTGACCTTTGATCCCAGGAAGAAGTTACAGAGGTTTTGGGGGAGGAGTTAATGAAGGTGTTAGGGGGGCAAATGTTGCGTTCCATTCACCTCGGAAGTCAGACCTCAGTTCTTGGAATGACGTCAAACTTGACAACCAGTAGGCTTTGCTGATTGTTGTGCTCAGTGACCAAGCTAACTAAGTTTTTGTTTTTTGTGTTGAGTTTATTGTTTCTTTAATTCTGTTATTTGGTTCCTGTATTTAGCTTTGTCAGTTGGTTTTTCGCTCCCTGTGCCCTCTGTGTTCTCTGTCATGTTCTCTTGTTCTCAGTCACTCGCTTGTTTTCCTGCCACGCCCATCTCCACCTGCTCCTTGTTAGTTATCACTCACCTGTGCCCACTTCACCTAATTACCCTGTCTTTGAAACCTGGGCATCTCCTCCACTTACTTGCTGGTTTGTTTGTCTATCTCCCCTGCTTCCCATGTCTGTTCAGTCTTTAGATTTAGTTTGTTTTGTATTTAGTTTTCATTATGCTGCCTTGTCAGTGTTTTATTTTTGTTTCTTTTATTTTACAATAAATTATTTCATTTTATGAAGATGAGTCTGCACACTTGGTTTGCCTCCTTTTCAACTACACTTGACAAACATTAGTAGAACAAATCAATAATCAATGGACCTTTTGAGATTCTGCACATTCATATGCTGTGGCAACAAGTTCACTAAAAGCCGTTGAATGCATGTGACTGGATTACTGAGATGCAAACTGACAGAAGAGAAAATAAAATGTTAATTCCTGGAGTTATTACAAATTTTTATGCAGAAATCAGCCATGTTGCATTTTTAAGGATGGTTGCTGGTCAAGAATCTCCAATTTTACGAGTCAGAAAATCAAACTTTAGGAGGCATTCCAGTTGATTTTTATGATGTTGAACTTTGGACTTCTGAGTACAAATAAAAAAGCTGCAAACGTTAATGAAGGGGTTAAAGGGAGGAGTTAGAAAAGAGGTTGGGGGAGGGGCTGAACGCAATAGGACAATGACGTCAAAAACAACAACCCAACAAGTGCAGAGGGGTGGAATTTTTATAAATCTTGAAAGTGATTCCACACCATTGACCAGCCGACTGGTAAAGATTAATTTTTGGTAGGCAGAATTTGTGCTCCATTTCGAGGAGTATCAGCTGAATCCTCCCTCTAAGAACCAGCAGAGAGTTCGGTGTACACACACTTCGACTGTATGACCGATATAAACACAGGGTCACTTTGATGCCAATTTAAAGCAACACTTCCATCGGCGACAAACTCTTTCCCATCAAATAAGAGGAAAACTCCTCCGACCAAGTACTTTAAGTTGATGATGAACTTACAAGGAGAACATGTTCTTTCTGAAAGCATCTGTAATTAAAGATTATTCTACAGGCACCTCAGAGATGAGAGACATGAAAGCACACTGCCTTACAGTAGGTTCATTATCTGCATAAAGTACTTTTTCTCCTTTTCATGTTAGATTTAATTTTGTTTTGGTCCTGTATAAGCTCTCAGAAATATTTTTAGGGTTTAAATAAATCCCACCCCTTTACATTCATTTATTGTCTTATCAATTTAATAACTTTATTTGATTGGTTTAGTAAAACAAAAACCACTCCTTCCCTAACTTCTGCTCTAAAACTTCCCTTCTTGAGCTCAAAGGCCAATGTCAATCAGTCATTACTCGACAGAAGGGTTTACTTTTAGTTTTTCTCACATCTATACACACATCTAAAAAGCAGGGCCCACTTTATTTGCCAATCTAAATACAAGATTATCACACTTTGTTAGAACAGCACTTTTGAGATGTAGAATCAAGATTGCAATTTTCCAAACCAGTGGCAAATCAATAATAAACATAACCAAATTGCACACTAAGCAGCAGCTTTGACTGATTCGTTTTATTTCTCTTTGTTATATTTGCTTTTGTAGGTGACAACGCTAAACTAATTTTCTCTCTGCGCAATTGCTACACTGGTAACACAATAAATCTAAATTTGAGGTGAAGGCAGAAAAGAAAAACGTGATAATTTATTAAACTTGTTTTCTATTCTTGCACAATATTGAATAATTTAAATAATTTTTGAAAAAAAGAAGGCATTCAGTGCCTAACAGCTAATATTTTCCTGAGAAGCTGGCTGGACCGTGCATGCCTCTGCTCAGTTTACTGGTCAGAAACGGTGGAGTTCAGGCAACTAATCTTCGTCTGATCGAGGTCAATTAATTCAGCCGCTAGGCAGGTGTTTTTTATGGTGATGGACACAAAATAGGGAAGAACACTTTTTAAAACAGTTCAGCTTTTTCTCTTTTGGAAGAGAGTAACTGAAAGGCTGTTCAGACCTGTCGTTAAAAATCCACCTTATAAGCGGTGATTGAGGGCGTTCACACCTGGCAGTTAGGTGTATCCCCAAACATTTCTGTGATCAGATGTCAGTTCCCCCCTCAGGCAGCCAAGTCATACAGTGGGCTGTCAGAACAGTGTGACAACAGGTCTGCTGGTGTTTCTGTAAAAATTACCATACAACTGAGTTTGGTGAGGACTCTGCTCACCAATTCTACACTCAAAAAAAACTTGCACGACGCACCAAAGAAGAGGGGAAAAACCTCTAAAGTAGGGGTGGACAATCCTGATCCTCAAGGGCCACTATCCTGCATGTTTTACTTGTTTCTCTGCTCCAACACAGCTGATTTAAATCAATGGGTTATTATCAGGCTTCTGTAGAACATGAAGAGGTGATTTAACCACTGAATCAGGTGTGTTGGAGCAGGGAAACAAGTAAAACATGCAGGATAGTGGCCCTCGAGGACCAGGAATAGCCACCCCTGCTCTAAAGCCTGACAAGCAACCTTTAAACAAATAGTTATTTGTTTTATGTGGCCAAAGAAGCCACTTACAAGGGGGATTATGTTCATACGTCAAAGGAAGAAAAAAAAAATGCACGGTGTGATGTTAACAGAAAAATATACAGTTGAGTTATTCTTGTCCTGTTTATGTTTCTGTTCATTTCTTCGACATAAAATTACAACACAGTGACAACTGTAAAAATTATACAAGGCCCACTGCTGTGCATGCTCAGTGTGATTTTGAAGAAGGAACATCAATATTGCTTAAGAACTTGGCTCCAAAGCAGGAGAGCTGAACAATAGCACAGCTCCTCTGTACCAATGTTATCTCAGAATATGACAAGAGGTTATTATCTCTGACACAGAGGAGACATGCAGGATTAAAGCAATCTATGCTCCCGTTTAATGTATAGGCACCTGGTGAACCAGCGAGCATCGGATCTGTCTTGCTGCCGCGATGCAATTTCGTGCATTTGACAGAAGCTAATTCAATCGCACGATGCCAAGTAACAGATCACTGGGTGTTGAAATCCACTGTATTCACTAAGACAGAGGCAGAAAATAGGAACACTTTGAAAACAGGGGGAAACAAGAAACCAAGGCAGACTTGGGGAGATGGAGCAGGCTGGTGAGGAGAGTGAGTCTGGCAGGTGGTTGAACACATACGTTACTTCGGCGTGCGTGTTCAGAAGCTTATCCTTTGAGCCAGACATGGGAAGAGACGCTGCACCTGTCAGCTCGACTCCATCTAAAAAGACACAATGGGGAGAGGATGCACAAGAATGGGGGAGGGGGGGTGCTGTGTGTAAATGTGTTCATACAAATCAGAGGCATCAGAGTTATTCTCACTGCAACAGAAAACGTGAAACAGTATAAATATGCTTAAAGGTGTGTGAAAGAACATGATACGATACGATACGATACAAGTCGCCGCTGTTTCAAAAGGCCTTTAAATTGAAATCCAGTCAGTGATGAGTTACTATATAATCAACATGTAAACATAAAAGAAGGAGAAAACCTACATCTTTGACCAACAGTGCAGCCCTTTAGCCTTGTTTGCACCCAGAAAACAAACGGAGCGTGTCTTTTCCCGCTCCAGCAAAATGCACTCTGGCATGTAGTTGTTTACGTGAACACCTAGCAGCTTGTGACACACTCTCTGTGCAAGTAATTGTAAAGTCGGAGGAAATTGAAAATTTAAATGCTCAGGCTATTTCCTCCAACACGGAGTCTGCTCCCTTCAACCCTGCTATTCAGGAAGTATGAAAAAAGAAGTCTATTTTTTTTTCTTTTTTTACTCGAACTGCCAGGTTTTTGTGTTTAAAAATTCAGCTCATGGCCTATGGAGATCCCAGAGTATGGAATATCAAAAAGCCCACGGCCCCGTCTCTTTCAAGCCTTTCAGCTTGGCCATCAGTGTCAAAATTAAAGTAACCGAGAACCGGCGGCTCACCTTTGTACAGCGTGATCTCAGCCGGCGGCTTTGCGTCGGGGGCCACACAGGCGATGTCGTACTTCTTCCCTGCCACCCAGTGTGTTGTCACGTCGACGACGAAGTACGGCTGGGATGGGGGGACTTTGAAAAGAGAAAAACAGCAGCTGAGTTTCAGATTAAAAGGATAGACAATAATCTGATAACATGATTGGAACAATTGGGAATGACTCAGACTCTCGCACTGCCAACTTGTGAGTGATTTCCTACAGTGAGGTTTGATGTAGTGAAGTGTTTGACTGTGATAGGTGAACAAGAAACCGAATGCCCAGATATAGCAGATCCATTGCTAATCTATCACTATAAAAGAAACACCTTTTTTCTCCTCAGATCAACCCCCCCAAGCTAAACCTGCTTTCTGGACTGATCAAAGCAGTCTTCACTTCTCCTCTGCTATTCTACAGTACAATCCTTTTATCTGACCATGAATAGGGATTCCAGAAAAAGAAAAAAAAAAAACAACACCAAACAAAAAAAGGAAAAAAAAAAAGAAATAAAAAACAAGTCAACAACAACAACATAGCTGTTTTTTTGTTACCACAAGGGAATGGATTGTTTGGCAGCAAATGGAAAAATGTGCCACTGCCTAATTATCAAAGAGACTCTTTGAGATCTTTTTGCTTCCACCAAAACTCTGTTATATCACACACAAACTACATAAAAAATGGCAGTCTATTGTGCCAAGTTGAGTGCGAGTGGGTGTAGAATTAAAAACTATGGCTGCAGAGACGGTTGTTTTTTTTCCCTTTTATCAGAGATCAAATGCAGAGGCTGCCTGAGTTGACAAACGGAACGAGGAGTTACAGGAGTGACACGTGCGCCTGAGAGAGACATGAGACGCAGGCAGGGGAGGAAATATGGAGTGGATGGAGCTGGAGGAGGTGGGGTAGATGCTGCTGGGTTTGGAGAAGGAACGGCTGGACCACAGCTGACCAAGGCAGCACCGGCCGTGCCTTTGCTCGCCACTAGGAGGAGCTGTTGCAGTGTGCAGAGTCGCACGCGGACTCTCTGGTCTGCTATTGAGACAGATGAGATGTGGCTGCAGCTTCAAACTGATTTAAAAGAAGCAATTGAATCTGTGTGGACTGTGATGGGTTACCCAGAGCACTGCAGAGGCGCACGCTGCAATAATGAGATGCATTTGTTTGTTTTCTCTCCTCCTCCTCAACCCCCCCTCCCCGAGAAGTTGACTGGGCCATGCATCTATTAACAGCCGCTGCACTCTCAATCTACTCAGACCCACACAATTCACAGAGGCACATCACTTGTTGTGCCCGAGGAGCGTCTGGCAGCCCAACAAATCCTAAAATAAGAATAATGATATGTTCACAAATGAGGCAGGCAGGTATCTAATTTCTTCCTCGCTAGCTCATGCTGGCCTGGCCCTCGCATCTCTCGTTCACTCCATCATCACTCTCTCCAGCAGCCCGAGCCCACCTCCCTTCACTAAATGCTATCCTTCTTGACCACTGCAGCTAAACTGCAGAAGTGCGGAGGAAGGTGTGTTTTTGTCTTGGACTGGGACTCGCAGCTCGCCATCCATCACATCCACTCTGGCAAAAACCACGTGGCCCAATCAGCTCAGTCAGGATAACGTTAGACACACACCTACACACACACACATTTGTACGAATGTGAAAGTACGCGGACAAATAGAAATGGGGGAGAAAAAAAAAAACAAATAAACAAAAATCATTTTTGCTATTTAATTTACCAGACATGCACTCCGGAGCAAAAGAACAGAAAACAAGCGTGCTGTTTCTCTAATTAACTCTTTCTGCTCTTTCTTTGGCTGCCACTTCCTTATTCTGCTTCTCCCTGCCAACTCTATCTCCGTCTCATCAAGGTACATATCTGAACACAAAAATAGATATGCAAGGCCCTGCTCCCGCAGTTCAGACGACAAACAGCGAGCCGCGAAATTTGATTCATTAGACAAATACCGACGGATGGATGGATAAGGCAGATAAGAACCAGATTAGCAGAGACACATTAAAATGCACAAGCAGCTCTTTGCACTTATCCGCCTTTCTCATTCATATTACTTTCTTTTCTCCTATGCACACAAACAGCCGGAGATAAGCTCGAGTCCACGGTGCACGCGGAGCTGCACGCGCAACCCACACTGACGCAGGTGAGCGAGATGCGCAGAAGTTCATTTCACTTTGCTCTCACAACAGGCATCAGTGTGCGCATGGACTAACATGTGATCCCAACCTGATTTTCTGAATAATATTGACCGAGGAGATAAACAGCCTCTAAAAAGCTTATTGTGCTGAATTGGAGGGAAAATAATGGAGATCTGACTTCTTAGCAGCAGATAGACTCGGCTTGTTGGTTTTATCTCTGGGAAAAAATAAATAAAATGCAGATACACACATCAATGCACACGGGCATGCTAAAAAGTGGAGTTTTTGTTCGTGCATAAAAACCCACACTCATTCTTACACATATGCACACACTGTATAGGTCTCAGGTGTGTGATCTCTGGCAGAGAGCGCCACAGAAACAGTGCTCTTCTTTGTCTCTTCTCACCTAACTACAGCCTCTCTGCTTGGTGAGGTGAAGGGAAGCAAATGTTCAGGACAAAATAAAATACTAAAAAAAAATAAAAGATCCTCCCACATCTACGCCTCATCGCTGCCCCTCGTCCAATCAAACACTTCTCGTTTAGGCACCATTGAATTCCTATTTTTTTTAAAACATCCACTCATTTAGATAAAAAGAAGCAGGGGGGAAATCCCTAACACACCAGACACACACACTCGGTTTGAACTGTAAGTGTGTCCTAATTACACATTCAGAGTGGATTTATAAGCAGCCTCTTAAAGTGACAGTTCAGACCTCTTGAAGTTGCGTTCTGTGGAGAGGTTACAGACCATTAATATCTTACCTGTTGTAGATAGCTTTTTGAGCGACCTCAGACTGGAGGAACAGAGTTTAATTCTGACTGGGTTGACAAAATAAAGGCTAATCTGAGCAGGACTAAGACCGAAGTGGATTTGTGCCCTTCTAATCTCAAAATGTTTTGGATTACACTGTTACTTTGGCTGCCAATTAACCTAATTAGTGACAAAAGGCTCTTTCGTCCTACTTTTATAACTTTTCGTTGCCCCTGTCCCAACTTTTATGAGTTGTGTTGCTTTTTAAAAGTTTTTACTACTTCTTAGGTAAAACATTTGGTATGTTTATTGTGTTATATTTTGAATAAAATATGTGTTTATGAGATTTGCAAACCATTACGTTTTGTTTTTATTTACATTTTACACAACTTTTTTGGAATTGGGGTCGTGCAGCAGATGTGTTACAGCGAGCTGCTGTTGGTGGTAGCAATTAACCACAAGAAAGTTGTGTAAATAATCATTTCATCCAAAATTTATGGCAATGCAGGATTTGCATGAATTGCTATAAAAAATTTTTAGCAATACGAGTTGTTTAAAGATGGCAGCAATCCACTTTGGTCTTCCATTAGCTCTTAACAGGTAAGATATTTAATAGTTTAAAACCTTTCCACTGAACCCTGTTTCAAAAGATCTTAACTCTCTCTTTAAGTGTCTCATTTACTATTAAGCACAACATCCCCTGATGATTGTAAAGAAAGAAACCGGCACTTTAACATCAGTCTGGCACTTTATTATGCACACCATCACATCAGTGCATAACACATCACCCTCTGAAGAGAAAATATCTTTGGTAGCTGTCAGAAGTTTTCATGAAAAGGATGAATAAAGTCGCCATGTTCTGCATTGCTTGTACCCCCATTTATAAGTTGCTTCATTATTCATAACAGGGAATCAGAAAATGAAGGCTCATTATATACTCTTCAAGCTCTAAAACTCATTAGCTACTGCTAAAACCTCAACATAGCCCTGGTTACTAAAATGTCCTCTAACCTCGAACCAGCACTGATAATAAGCACAGACACACACACACACGCAGACTCAATCACAAACACATGCATATTTCTGCGATACCCAGCCGAATGAGTAATTCAGTCTAAAACCAGAATACATCAAAACCTGTTTTTAACATTTTGCAGGAGGCATCTGTACAGGCATGTGGTGATGAGGGGAGAGAGTTGTTCATTAATAGGATTAAATGCTAACGCTAATAGTATAAACCGAGACACAGGATGTGTCAGGTATGTGACAGGCATAGTGCGGGGTACCAGAACAGGAGGGGGCTTTTAGCAGAGGGGGTAGGGGTTTGTTATTGTCATGGATTACTCACTGCCACTTGATCTGCCTATAGCAATAATCCCCTATCTAAGCTCCACAGGAAGGCGAAAACACACAGGAGTTATGTTACACCATTGGAAATGTCTTGAAAACATCTCTTTGTAAGCCCGTGGATGGAGTTTATTGATATTTTTCTCTACATCCCTCCTATTTACTGCCTGTGGTGATCCATCTTGAATTAGCCAGTCATGATATCAATTTTACAACTGGCAATCTCAGTTGTTTTTTTTTCTTAATTCCCTTCCCCTCTCCCTCTCTCTCTCTCTCATACAGCAGGTCTTCATAAAGAGTTTATAGTGTTTTGATTTGATGCAGAGCTTGATGGGATTTGGCCATGGTTGACTAGTCAGGGCTTTGGGGCCTTGGGAGCAATAGTCGCCTGATGGAGAAGTCTATGGGAAAGTCATCAGAGACAGAGCTCTTCAAAAAAGGATGCACGGTTTCCAGTCCCAGTTCAGCACTAACAGGAGATTGAATTCATCGGCTCATTATCAAGCCTCGGATTACTCGCTTATTTCGAATCACGGGGACTGCTGGAGTGGAATAAATGACCCTTTAGGACAAAGGTGTCAGAGTGCTTTTAGGTTTATTACTTCATCCTTTACTATTTTCAACAGGTACAGCCGTCCGCCATGGCCTGAATTAATATGTCTCAGTTTGCTCGAATGTCCAATTAACTGTGCGGTTTAGGGGACGTAAATTTAGTCATCTGTTACTGTCCACAAATGTTCGGCAGGGCCTTCTGTGGGCAACTATGCACTGCCCCTACTTGAGCATTCTTACAGCAACTTTAAAGCTCCCATTCAAAAGGTGGCAGCAAGCACACACCAAGCAGAAGAAGAAGAAGAGCAAGAATGCTTGTTTCGAAGACATGCTATGTGAGGACATTTCTGTTTTTTCTCCACAACTGGATAATTTATTGCTCAGGGACCACAAAGACACAAAAACTGAGTTAAGTTCCCCATGAGAAACCACTCAGTTATTTTTGTCCCTTTTATTTTTAATAGCTAGTTCACCAGCCTGAGCATTATTGCCACCTGTTAGGCTGGACTGTAAAATTCTTGACCCCTGAGTTGAAATTGTGGTGCAGCTGACTCAGAAAGAGCATGAATATGAGCCCATGAACGCCTGCAAAGTCCCAACGGTTTGCGCACATGTACGGGAAGGAGCATGATAAGGGTTTTTAAACCTTAAAGAGCTCAAAAGTGACTGCAAAGCACAACAGAAAAACCACCTGCTGCCATGTGTGGACAAGACTCATATCTGAGCATCCTTGATTCAACATGAACATGGTTCCCACTCACTTTGACCTTTCTGACAAAGCCAAAGGCAGTTCTGTTGATTCGGTGTTCGTGGGTGCACATGCAGTGGGCATCGGAGAGGTAATAAAATGGGAGTCAGACCTGCTGTGGCTGCAGGTGTAGGCCTGCTGCAGGACATGAAACGGCTGCAGAGCCGAGCAGAGCGCGGCCATTTAAAAAGAGACGTCTGCAGTCTATGCCTGTACCCCCCCCCCACTCTGCC
>NC_051445.1:14882201-14950160 GCF_001649575.2 Kryptolebias marmoratus
CCACCATCCCTCCCACCAGCCCATTGATGCCAGAAAAACCTGCGCTCTTCCCAGAGGAGAGCGAGACCGCTGAGGTTGCCACAGCAAAACCCCCCCTCGCCCCTTTCAAACCCCCTCCCAGCATACATTAACAATATCCACCAAAAGGAAAGTCTGAGTAGGTGGGAGAAAGGGAGAAATTCTGTGACAGAGAAAATGGGAAAGGGAAGGAGGGGGACTAAGTGAATGAGCTGTGCCTGGAAAAGAACAAGTTTTTTTTTCCTTACCACATATGGTTTTGCTCCCACAAGCAAGAACGATGGTAGAAAGCAATGTTACTTTTTTTATGGAATAACAACAGGTGGTCCAGGGCATTCGAACATTACATATATTTCACTCCATTTCTGAGTGGAACTTTTCAATCACCTTTGTAATAATTTATTCCATGAAAACAAGGAACATGAACGCCCTCAGGCTTGCTAGATAATCCATGCTCCACTTTTACTTAACATTTTACAGCTGCTGGTTAAAGCCATGAACCTACAGGAACTGGTAGCAAAGTGCACACTGAAGAAATAAATAGTGCAGGAAACGTTATAAATGGTAGGCTGAAGTGGAACCTTTGGGTCCTACTGTACCAAGGACACACTAAATATAATCTCTGCTTCAAATGCAAGACTGTTATCTTGAACAAAGGAAAGATCTTTATCAATAGGAATGAATATTTAACAGCTCTTTATATGCTGATTACTGGTCAAGAGGTCGCGTGTGTTACTGGAGTACAGAGGATGCTCACTGTGCCTTATTAAACACATATATTTACAAGAGCCTGTCTTCTTTGTTAAGACCTAGTTGTTCATTTATTTATTCATTTAATAATTTGTTTGTTCTCACTTTGTACGGTGAGCCAGGCTGGGTTGGAGAAAATTGCGTAGCTGCTCTCAGACTTGCCGGCTTGACATTCGTAGACGGTGTCGTCTTCCAGTTGCGCATTTTCAATTTTAAGATGATACTGCCCTGGAACAGAAAACGAGAGAGAGATGTAAAGATAAACAATAATAATAATAATAAACTCTACACTTTTGAATCACATCGTTTGTTTACTTTGTCACTGTTTTCTCAACTGGACAACATCCGTGTTGCTGTGCAAATGTATAAATGCTGAGCATAGATGGTTTAAAGAAAGCACAAATGTTTATACATTCTTCTATGTTCTCCTACTAATATGAGTCTGTTCGTCAAATAAGACGAACAGACTCTAACAGACTCTAACATAATTTGTTAGAGTTTATAACAGCTATAATATCAAAGCAACATGACATATTATATTAGCAGCAGTAGTTATAAAAATTGCATTTTTTGTTTTTAAATATTTTTTAAATTATCAATTTGCTCTTTGAATACATTTCTTTCTAAATATGGTATAACTAAGGTATTTTTGCTCAAGGTTATCATACCATTAAAATTTCACACTGGCTCATGCTTAACCTACACTTAACACAAGTGTTAATTTTTGGGTAGACAAAGACAGAAGACAAGACTTGGACTCCGTCTGCTCTGCTCTGGATTTATTTTTAAACTTTCCCACGTATATTTTTTTTTCTTTGTCCACACATTCTGACAAAAACCCTGAAATACTCATGTCATGCAGTACAGCCAAAGAACTTGGTTAAAAACTTTCCCAGAAAACTGCAGCTTTGTTTTTGTTTCTTTGTTCTTTTATAACGTTTATGATTTTCTCTCTGCTATTAATCATTTTAGCACACGATCAAGGTTTCATGGCAACGGGATCAGGATGAAGCAAGACAGAAAACGGTAGCAGGACTCCAGTGTGTCATTCTCGGTGTTTCGTGTACAAAGTGAGAGTGGGCATTCACCACAATCGCTTGCTACACTGTGTCTGAAAAGCTCCGTACTTCCTGTCTGCACAGATACGCCACAGACCAAGTTTTTTAAGAATCTCGATTTCGGAAAGTGTTTTCTAAAACATTCTCTCACCAAAAACTGGAACTCTGGGAAGGAGCTGCAAAGCAGCAGAAAATATTTGTTTTGAAAACCAGCAGCAGCGGTATGGACAGAGCCTCAGAGGACTTTCATTCTGGGAAAACGCAAAAATGCTTATCTTAGATTCAAAAATGCAGTTCTGTACTATATTCTCTTAAAATATAAATATGAATTATGAATTCCTCCTAGCTGAGCATACTGGTACGTATTCGTATCAACATTTTTTTTCTCATGGTCTGTTTTATTGTATGATGATTATGGAAGGACTTGAGGCTCATGGGAAAACTGCCAATATTCAGTACCAGGTGATATTTGGGTGCCTGATGTAGCTAGAAATAGACAATTTTCCTTTGGCTGTAGAGTGGAAATATTGAATTTGGTGAGAAATTCTTGCTGCTGGCATTATCATCGACATGCGACTTGTTATGCACTGTAAACTTGTAGCATCTATTTTATTTTATTTTTTTGTCTGCAGGAGTTTCCAACATTGGTAGATGAAATCCAATCCCTGATTCAAAAAGCTGACTGAATAAACTGTCTATTAATTGATGCCAGACACAGTCCCCTCACTCTGTTTCTCCCCTCTCATAGTCTGGCATGCCAGCGGGGCTTGATTTGTTTGATGCGCTGCCATAACCTGTGGGGATTAGACGATGCTCAGCGTTGGTTTCCCTGCTCCTGATGGCTCACAGCCTCCTCTAACATGTGGAAAATAGTATCTTGGTCTGACAACCACTCAGGCCTAAAAATGCATGTGTCAAGTAAGCTGGCAAGATAATTAACACCAACCAGAAGCAATTTTCACATCTAACTTATCATTGAGTGCAGTGGGGGAGAGAGAGAGACACTGAATTCATTAATTACATTCCTCTTTTCTGAAATTACTCACAAATAGTGCAATCAAGTAGCAGAGAGTGTGTATTTATGGTAGGGGAGATGGTGGATGGCTGAGATGTGATGTGCTTATTTGTCCATTACTCTGAATTTATTTCATCTAGATTAGAACCTTTAACTAAGACTCTGGGACTGAATATATCTACATATGTATACTGGATGCAGTGAACTAAATTTTCTGTTATGCAAATCTGCATTTATGTATGAGCCCAAAAAGTGAGGGCACATCTTGCAGTGCTGCTTGAAAGCTTGCGAGCTGTCTAAAATGTTCTGTATTTCTGAATAAATATACATACGCGTCATACATTGTACAATATATGTACTGTGATTTTTACCTCTGGAAAGTAAAAATGTAATAAAGACACCAGTGACGAATTATGGGAAATTTATTCAATATTTTGGGGTTATCGATGACTAGTTTATTCTGTGTCAATGTGTTCTCTGATTTACACTTCAGACCACTTTGCAACATTTTACCAGAATAATGACATAATATTAACTTAGCCTTCACAAACAATAGGACATCAAAAACTGCTTGTTAGTCAAGAGCATGATCACCATAGTGACTTTTCAAAAACTCACAAACAACCAAGGCTAATCATTTCTATGGCTTTGTAGGCTGAAAAAATAGGCCATTCATTGATTTGTTCATATTTGCAGGTAACTGATATACCCAGCTCAGAGAAGAATGATCAAATTTCCTTATTCCCACCCAACTTTAAATCATGTTGCTTTTACTGGAAGTCAAAAGTAGCTTTGACTTTAGGCAACAAGAGGGCAAACTGCATTCGCAAGGAAGTCTCCAAAAGGTCTCATAATGTTCACAAGCGTTCTCAGTTTGTTGGCTTGAGTCTCAGAGGCTTGAAGTGTTACTGCTTGAATTTTGAACATGTTCAAAATATTTGTGTGACAATGTTCTCTCAAAATATTCACTGATCTCAGTGGTGCTAAAGATGTATTTGGGCATCCGCACGATAGCACGGAAAACATCCAAGGCAAATGTCCAGGAGTGAAAAATCACACCAACGATAAATATTAATGATTAAGAAACTTGTTTAAACCTGCTTATCTTCACTAAAAAAGTGTACTTCAGAAGGTTAAAAAAGAAACGTGGGGGTGGTCGCCATGGTGGGTGCAAGACATCCACAGAGTAGAAAAGTTTTACAAGTAATGTACAAAAAAAAAAGCCGTGATTATCACAAAACAGGGCCGCAGGACTCACTGGTCACTTGGTCACAAATACTCAAAATTTACCAGGACTGCAATTAAGACTTTGCCAGTTTTCCCACGTTTGAGTCTCCAGCAGTCACAGCCCAGTGAGATACCATCTTTAATTAAATGTCTTGATTTTTTGTTTGCTTTACCTTTAACACCAATTTTTCTTCAGAAGATATGTTGTTCATTATGAAAAAAAAACAAAACTGAATTAATAATGCAGGACCAGTGTTTTGTCAGAAATTTTATATCCTGACTACAAAAGCTGACTTCTGTTTAATTATTTCACTGTAGACAAATAAAAAGGTAATAACTTTTAATGTTAGCTTATAAAACCCTAAAACGCCTGACAGAACAATGGATGATGTTACTGGACAGAAGCGCCTCGGTTTGTTTTTCTGTCCTCATGGCTGTCTGTCACATTATAGCAGCCCTTTCAGTTCAAAGCATGACTATTAACATGCTTCAAGTTAAATTTATGTCCAAGTGTAAATTTACATGAGCTTATAGCTGTAGGAGTGCTTTTTAAAGAGATATTTACCTCGGAGAAGAGGGGTGGAGTGAAGCTGATTGGCTCACTCCACCTCCTGAAACCAGTGATGGGGTTTCTGGCTCTCTTCCACGCTCCGGATCGTTTGGCTCAGCTCACTTAAAAACGCCAAATGATTTGGAATCCCAGGAAATTGCTGTAATTCCCATCACTACCTAAAACCCCTTTCCAATCATATGAGGTTATTTGTATTTCTGAGATCTCCTGGAATCTCCCTTCTCTGCGCTGTGATCCACAGCCACAAACACGATAGGCGAATCGGACTTTGATTGATCCCTGTTCTTTAAACCTAAAACCCACTCACAGCTGTTTGGAATTCCACTGACTGAAAACACCTGGCTCGAAATACTTCATCAAATTGTTTTTTAATCTTGGGGTTTGTGTCTTCAAAGCGCTTTTATCCCCAGAGTGTCAGTTGTTTCCAATAAAGAGGGAGCTTATTCGGACATATAGAAAACAAAGAATTTGTCCGTGGATGGATGGATGGATGGTTGTCTGAAAAATGGAACAGAAGTATTTGTCTCGTTCATGTGTCCTTAGCTGTTTCTGTTTGACCAGGCAGCAAACTGCTTGGTTAGCATTTTATAATAGCATCTAATATTGAAATGGTGGGGAAGCTGACATTAAGACACTTTGAAATCAGTTTCTTCCTCAGGGTGACAGCACAGCACAGGTTCTCTTCAAGTCTTCATCTCACAAAATGTTTTGCTTTTGAGGTGATGTCCCGTTGCCCACCCTCCGAAAGGATTCCTGCTTAAAACTGTCCCTTATTACATTGACATAAATACGGATCACACCCGTATCAGCATTTTACACTTGTCTTGCGCAAAATGATATTGACCACGCTGCTGTCTCCGGTGGACTCCCTGACGGCGCCCTGCTCTATATGCCAGAGGTGTAACGAGCTCATCCACCGACAACACGGAGGACGGCGTCCATTTGACGGAAAAATGTTAAAAACAAAAACTGAAAACAAAGATCGTAGAAATCTGAGAGTCAATTGTGATTTATGATGTTATAGAAACAAAAACCCTGCAGCAGCATTTTTTTTTTTTGATTGAATATGTAGCCCTCCTCTGCACCTTGCCAATAAGCCCTTTGTTGTTCAGATATGTGTTTACTGGATCGTTTTCCTCAACAAAAAGTCTATATTACTTGTCTTTTGTGTTTAAATGTTTTTTTTTTACATACCTTAAGGTTTGTGCAACGTTCTGATGATGTTTTAGATCATTTTTTTCTTCTGAAATGTTGAAAACAAAAACCTTCTAAGAAAAATGACCCCATGGCTTCTTTGTTTGAGCAGGTATTACTTCCAACATTTCCCAAATATTAGACTTTTTATGGAATAAGCCCAACCTGAAAACAAAATCATGCAACTTTATGTGAAAACTGTGGAAGAGCTTTTTTCCCCCTGAACCTAAGGCTTTTTTCACAAAGGATGAAGCAGACACTACAATGTAAATAAAATAAATAAAAATTACAACATCAGCCAGAACAGAGTTGGTCTTGGCAGGGTGTAGGAATGCAGTGGCATCCCTATTCCACAAAGTGGTTTTGAAAATGCAAAGAACTTCTGTAGCAATGTTAGGGTGTTTTTCATTGTGGTTGTACTGTATTGTGGTGGAAAAGATAGTTGCATATCTATGACATTGGGCCCACACACACTGGCAACTTTGAGAATTTGAAGCTGGGCTGTCCATGCTGGCCTCACGCCCAGGCTTTGACCACGAATGCAACAAGATCATGAAAACAACCTCGTGCAACCCAGCATGGCGTGATTTTTCTGTACGAATGGTAGCTCCATCTTGATGAGGACTGAGAGCTGAGCAGAGATTTTGACGAGGGCGCAGGAGAGCATTTAAGGTAGTTTCTCACTGGGCTGTGATTGTTGGCGGCTAGTTGGCGAACTGTATTTGTGAAGGAGTCTCCAAAATGTCTCAAAACTTTCTTTGCTTGAGTCGCAGAGGTGTGCAATCTTGTCACTTGAGTTTTGTAAACCTTGTAAATCTTTGAAAACAGTCTTCACGGGCATCTGAAACCCATCTTGGGAGCACCAGAGGTGTCTTTTGACACGTGCACAGGAGCTACTGCCTGACAGAAAACATCCCAGGCTAATGTCCAGGTCTAAAGACCACACCAATTATAAAAAAAATTGGTGTAACTGAAAATTCCCTCATTTTCTCCCAGTTTTGAGTCACTGCCTACTCTCCAGCAGTCACAACCCAGTAATATCCCGCCAAAGTAATTCATAACTTAACCAAAGAACAAGTAAAAATGAAGGTTTGAGGCCAAAAGTCCAATAACATTTTATTATTGAGCTTAAATAATTTACTTATTTTGTCAGATGATTAAAGCCAGTCTAACATTTCATAAATGCCGCCTGTAAGTAAAAGTATAAGACTTTACACAGTTTAACATTATTGGTTTCCTTTTTCTTTCTCAGAAAGCTTTCCTGTTGTCATGTGTGATACACAAGGTACAAACAAGTTCTAGCTGAAATAATTTCCCCCAAACCCATTTAAGGTTTGCTTACAGTCAACACAGTGTGACAGCTGTGAACTGGCTGAAGGCTTTCATTTCCTTTTTCCTTTCTTTTTTTTGGTGCCCCTATTTAAAATGATATATTCAGAATATATTAAGAGAATTTTACCAGAACAAAAATAAATAATTTTAAAAGTGGAAGAAGACATTCTTGTGTTGCCAGAAAATGATTTGCAAGAACGACCGCAAATTTAATAATGTTTTATGATAGTTAGCTGATAGTAATGATGTAAAATATGCTAAACTTGATGTTATGTGTGTTCATTATTAATTACATTTTTACCCAGCTGACTGGCTGCAGGCCAGGTAATAAAATCAAATCACTGCTTGTGGGCCACTCGTTGAAAATAGATTAGGAATGACGCACTTCATGCTTTCTTTCCTCGAACAAGCTGTTATCAGTTCATCTGTGTGTTTTTCTTTAAATAAGAGCGGCTGCACGCTGAACTCCTGCAGCAGATCAAGACTCATGTCAGTCCACATTTGCATCATTTCTTCAGCCTGGGAAAACAAAGTGGGCTACATTTATCCTAAGTGTGTGTTGAAATCAATGCTGCCCTCTCTTGTGTCTGTAAATGGTTGATTTCAGGCTCTTTTTAAAGCATAAATAAACATCGCTGATGGTGACAATCAGGGAAAACTGGTGGCCTATCAAGTGTAGTCAAGTGTCATCCTAAATGATTTTTCTCTTTCTGTGCAGCGTGCAGTGATTGCATACATTCGTCTGCAGTTTCTTTTCCTGGAAAGTGTACCTGCGCTGATGGATATTTTATTCATGAGTGAGTGGATGAGTGTTTGGCAGATCGTGTGTGTTCCAAATCTAAAAAAAACAAAAAAAAGGGTGTGTGTGCGTTTGGGGTGGGGGGACTTTTTTTAAACTAAATCTGTTTCTGCTGTGATACTTACTGTATCATATTTTCCAGGGCTAATCACCGGATGAAAAAAATATCCTTCAGTGCTCTAGATTTCTGCTGATGTAAACTCAGTCCAGTGATAAGGTTTCACACATTGGTGCCTGGAGTACGCATCCCTAAGCGTGCATGTGTCATTGACGGTCCCCATATGCAACAGTGAAGTGCAGCCTGTCTCGTTGCAGGCTGATCAGGAACAGATGCTCCTCTCCTGGTCAGGATTGCCTTCTAATTGGCTATTATCTTTTATTGACTACGGCACATTTTGTGCACCTTTTTCCCTCTGTCACTTTTTACTGATTAGGTGGCATTTCTGTCACTTTATTTCCTTTTTTTCTCATTCCTATGTGTGAATGACAGTATAAGGTAAATGTGTGATCTCACGTGTACAGCCACCTTCCACATCAAAGCAGCCCAGTATGTTAACAGCCACAAGGTTTCTGGTTTGTCTGTTTTGCTTTAATTTGGCAGTTTGAGCCATGTTAAGCATTCAGCTGCACTGTTGGACGCTTATGAGCTAATCGTGGTATGTCATGACTTAAAATGGGGATGCTACATGTTACAGAAAGTCATAAAATTACTTAGCTAATTTCTTTTGTTAAAAGGACCTTAAAGAGATTAGATTTTTTGAAATGGCGCTATAAAAGGTTATGAACAATCAGTTTTTTACCTGTTGTTCATAGCTCTTTGAATAACCTCAGTTGGGAGATATAGAGTTCAATCCTGATCGGATTGATGAGCTAACGTCTAGTCTGAATGGGGCCAAGACCAAGTCCATTTCTCATGTTGTAAAACAAATCCAATCAAAAATTTCTTAGCTGTTTGTGCAAATGTTGGTTTCTAAAACTACAGACTTCAAAACACAAGGATTCAAGTCTAATTAAGGTTATTCCAGCAAAAATATTATGCTGATGCTAACAGGAATTGCCTCAGGCTGCACGAGAAGTGCTGCAGGTAGCTGCAGCTTCTGCTTTTTGAGCTTAGAATTCTATGTTTAAAACAACTGGGAGTAAAATGTGAAATTAATACCGATATAAAAGTTCATAAAATGGCATTTGAATGAACTGACGTGAAATTTTGGAGACTGGAGTAGTTTTAAGATGCCAGAAATCCTCTTTGGTCTTGGCCCCACTTAAACTAGCCACTAGGTCATCAGTTCAGTCAAAAGTAAACCCTACTTCTCCAAAGGGACGTTGTTTAAGAGCTATCCACAACAGGTAAGATATTAATTGTTCATAACCTTTCAATAGATAATCTGTTCAAAAACTACCGATTTATTTATATTTCTGAACATTTTTAATAGTTTTTACCTTCTTCAACCTATACACTAAAAGCCGTTTTGTAACTTGACAAGTAAAGTGGCTTTTTTTCTGTTTCATTTGAATTCTTTTTTATTTATGTCGCATCGGTCCATCCATTCCCTCGAGGCTGTGCACCATGTTTTGTGATATCCCTGTTTACCTCTTTTTCCAATCATGCTGTAGCGTGGGAAGCCCGGCAGGCTTCTCTGAGGTCCCAAAAGGAGGCCATCTTTCACCCACTGCACAGTCCCCGAGGCCCTCAGGACCTCACACTTTAACACAGCTGTGGCTCCCATCCGCACAGTCAGGTTCCTGGGCTCAGTCCTGAAGGCCTGCTGGGCACGCGCGCCTGGAGGCATGAAAAAGCAGAAGGGGGTGAAGGAGTTAGAGGGGATGAGGCAAGGAATGTGATTGGAGTTAATGCAAAAGCGATCGACAGGAATGAGGACCCACTGTGTGCAAAGAAGTGTTATCAGAGAAATAAATGAAGCAGATAGAGCATGACATAAACATACACCACGGGGATGCGGTCCTGTGATCTTTTGTCTGAAAAGGCCCCCCACCCCCTCCCTCATTGTGTGTGGCCACATTATTCATCCTGGCATATGTTTTATTGATGGTAAACTGCAGTGATACGGCTCTGAAAATGAGTCAATAATGTAATTACGGTAAATTAAATCTCCCCTCGGCCATGTAGATAGAATACAGGGGAGGAGTACAATGAGAAAAAAAAGCAATGGGTATCAGAGACCTCATTCACCTGTGGTTTTTCTTCAATGTCGATGTCCCACTTGCTAATTCCTTCTGGGAAGAGTAATGATTATTACTTTAATCCCCCTTGTTTGTCATACATAGTGTTGGCCATCCTTCACCCAGACTGCGAAGGGAAATTCATTGGTTCAGTGCGCTTGAATCAGGAAGGTAACCTTAAAGCAGGCCGGCCATCAGCCCCGAACGCTGAGTTCGGGATTATATGATTACTATACACAGCAGTTTATGAATAAATTCATTTTGAAGAGCCCAGTGCAAATACTTACTCCAATTAGCTGCTAATATCAAAGCGTGAGTCTCGTTTAAACAAAGCCCTACAGAGGAGCCGGCCCGATTCTGCCGGGTTACTTAAATCCTGACCTTCATTGAAGCAATGACCAAGTTGTTTGTGAAGTGCATGCTCTATCACGTCTGACAACATGAGTGAGAGGCAGAGCTCTCAGATCAAGGCTGAACCAGTCACCTCACGTCAAATATGAAGGGCAAGATTGGCCATTACAGAGGGTGCATGCAAACAATCAAACACAGAAGCATTTTTGCATCCAGTTTACATAAATGAATACTCAACAGTGATCCAAAAAGGCTGTGCTTATCTGAAAAACAGGAACACAGCAGGTCAGTTTGGAGTGATAGCCCTTTTTTCTTATATCTTAATGTGTAAAATTCTGACAAGCTGAATTGATTATATCTTTGAGTTTTGGTTTATTTTGTAGCTTAATGACTTTATTTATCAAATTCCAAGAGGTCAACTCTTCAACTCTTTATCTAGTGTCCATTCCTTTTCATGTCTCATTATCTTTCTTTTGTCAGCCATTATTATTAAATTAGTCTGTTTTGCCCAAAAACTTTGGTCCTAAATGTCAGAAGAGCCAGTCTAACACCTTAAGTGTTAAGAAACTCATTAGAAATGATCTATTTATGTCCATCTTGTTCACAAAGAGAGCTTAATTTTTTTTTTTTTGATTTGGAGGTAGAGGTAACCTGAGAAGTATGTAGTCTCTCATCAGAACATTGTTCTTTTATTAATGCAGATATCCAGTACCCCATACCTAACACTGTAGCTGTCTTTTTGAACTTTATTCACATCACATGTACTGTCTAATGTTTAGAAAATACTTTATTGCTGTTAGTCTGCAACTTGTGACTCTGTCTCTGTCTTTGTATTCTATCTCAATGCTGGTACCTCCCTTCCACTTTCAAGATACTGACTTTGTGTGGTAATTAGGTTTGCTTCTTTATATCCTGTTTTTTTATTTCCCCTCCTGCTCTGCTCTTTGTTTAACTCGTATCTTGTCACCCAATCATTTTCTGCATATCTATAGTCCAACACGTCTGATTAATAGTTTTCTATAGTTTGTTTGTGGCTCCAGTTTATTCTTAGTTTGTGCCATTTTTAGTTTATTGCTTTTTATGTTTGCTGTGTGTTTTGTCTTGGTCTTTTCCTTGTGGTTTTGTTTGCTGTTTGGATTTCTGGATCTCTTTGTGTCTGCAAAGCAAAGCTTCCCTTTTTAAAGCCGAATCCTGCCTGTGCCTCCTGCCTTTGTGTCCTCGCTCTCTTTAGAAATAACATTCACCTCGGCTATTTTTGCCCGTAAAAATGTAAATGCGGTTTTATTGGAAAAGCAAAGTTGATACCTCTGCAGGAAATGCATCTGTTGTTTCCTGCTTCCAGTCACAAATAACCTCTTCTCCTTGTCAAAACTGTCTTCAAACACAATCTAAATCAGTCAGTTTAGATAAGAATAAAGTTTGCATGTTGAGCGGCTATTATTCCTTTATTGTTTGGCTACTTTTTAGTTTATGGCCATACTTCTGTAACTACCGCACTGGACAGCCATACCAATCATTTTGAGCCATGCTTTTGGTAAGTAAAACAAAATAAAGTCAAAGTCTCTTACTCTTAAATATTTCGAGGTTCAATTCCTGAGGAAAAAAAACAAATCAATGACCCTCTTAACATTAAGTGGAATCTCTTTATGCCTCCTTTTTATAAACACTTTGAGCCCTGTGGGGTGGGGTGCTCCTTGAATATGTCTTGCTTTCAACAGATGCCTTCGGATTATTTCGAGTTCGGAGGCTGGATGAACACCTCAGACTCTTTGTCGTGTTCTTTGGAGCCATTTCAGCTTTTGCCCTGCTGCTGTGGTGGAGTGCTGTTGCCATGCGGTGGGTGTGATTGGTCTGCAAAAATGTTTAGGTGGGTGGTAAGTGTCAAAGCAGCGTGAAAGCCAGGATGCAGGTTTTACCAGCAGAACATTGTGTTGTAACAAGATGTACAGCAATAAGAGGTTACCAGCAGTAATGTTACACAATAGCTTTCTCTGCCAGAACTAAGACACGTTTTTGAGACGAGTGCAATTTTACCTGTCTTTATTTGTTCTCACTTTTACTTTTTTTCTTGTAGTTATCACTTTACAGCAGCAAATTACAAATACTTCTCAGTAGAAATAAATTTTTGGAGCAGTGGTGTTGTCTAACTGTCAGTGGTCACAGTGATAAAGCTGATTTGTGTAGACCACCGCTAGTTCTGCTATTCTTTAGTTCTGCTTTCAGCGGTTAGATGATCGAAAGGTTCTGCAGTCAGGCCTTTTTACTTTCCTGCTAAAAATAACTACACTAAACCTGAAACAAGTGTTGTAATCTGCAGGATATATGTCCAAAACAATAATCTTTTAAAATTCCAAAATTTAACAGCAGGGAATTTCAAAGAACATTAGTACTTTTAAAGGAGATTAATTGAAGTGAGGTTTTGTGGAAAGGTTATAAACAATCTTTTTGACTGACCTCATTTTAGAGAAAAAAATGTTTAATTCTGATCGGACTGATGAGCTAACAGATTCATGTGTCATATTATGAACCTTTTATTTTTACCAACAGCAGTTCTGTATTGCATGGTTATTCCAGCGTAAACATTATGATATTCCTACCAGAAGTGCTACAACTAGCTGCTGCTGCCACAATTTGCACTCGGAGATAACTACAGAATTCTGTCATGTGATAGATATATAAAATGGTTTTCTCATGAACTGCTGGGAAACATTTGAAATGCAAGTTGTTTGATGACAGCAACAAACCCTTTTTGGTCTTGGGCCTGCTCTGATTAGTTTTTAGCTCCTCAGTTTGGTCAGAACTAAAATCTATTTCTCCAAACTGAAGGTGTTCAAAGAGCTTTTCCTTTAGCTGACCTTTCTACACACACACACCCCCACCCCCCACCCCCGTTAAAGGATCTGAATGAACGCTTTAGCCTAGATTTACAAAGGGAATCTCAGTGTAACACAGCAGTTGTTATTTAAAGACTAAATTAAACTTGAGGTTCTTTTCTCATTTAGCCGAATGGTCTGAACATAGATAGGACTTGAAAAGGCCACGGTTGCAGTGATGAAAGCTCCATGGTAACATTTATTCTCTTACCCCAAATGAAACACAGAAAGGGTAGGGTCAAAGGAGGCACAATCCATGATGACAACAGCTTCATTTCTCCACTGACACCTAACCTTCAACAATCCCGGAGGAACCTTAGGAAACAGAGCACAGATTAAAACATACGCATATGGAAACTCTGACTCAAAATGCAGGTATATTCACTTATGAGACTTTTGTTGCCAAGTCTTGCAGGGTAATACAGCACAAACCTGTTTCCAGAAATGTTAGGATGGTGTGTTTGAAGCCTTTAAGCCTTAAATTATAAACATATTACTCCCATTGCATTGACTTTGAAAATACTTGCTTATATTGACTTTAATGTCTGCCGGGAGGGTGTTAATGTTGCAAACCACCTGGTGGAACATCTAAAAAAACCAATTAGGTTAAAGGACAGTAAGTCTATAACATGACTGAGTATAAAAAAGGGTTCACTGTGTCCAAACAAAATAAGGGAAGTGGGTTTAACACTCTATGAAAAAGGGCAAATAGTTAATCCCTTTAAGAATGGTGGTCATAAATTAATTTATTTGATGAATTTCCGTAAGGGATAAAGAAGGTATTCATTCATTCAAATTAAAATAAATAGTAAAAAAATAAAATAAAAACATACTTGAAAATATAGAACATATTTGTATTACATGCCTTGAGTTGGAGAAAATGGCAACCAGCAAAAATATAACAGAAATGCCTCTAAATGGATAGGCTACTAAAATAACACATAAAAAAGTTATATAAATGAATTTTCTCTCTAAGTTATAGCACTTAGTCTCTTTTTTCATAAACATAGAGAAGTGTAGTAACCTGTAGTGAATCCTTGCTTGTCTAAAAATTATTTCTTGCAGATTTATCTTCCCTGATTCAATTTGACGTCTTTGCATCATTTACAAAATAAAAGATGTAACTTATGGATCTGCATGGATTTGACTTTTTTCTTGGTTTTGGAATACTATCACAACTTTTTGTTTTTGAAATAAGGTTTTAAAACTATTAACAAGAGAAAAAGCACCTACAAGAAGCCCGAACAAGTGTAAAAACTCCTAATTGCTAGCTGTTAAGAATAAACTCATTTCACAAACAGTGTTTAAGGTTTTGGCTTTCGAAGGGCAAATAATTGGTAAATAGTTCACGCTTACATAGAGCCTTTTAGGTCTCACCCAGGCTCTGCAAAGAGCTTTACAAAACTTCTCATTCACCCTTTCACACACACAGACCCTGTACTTTCTATCCTAAATTTGCACTCTAGATACACCACTTTCATATTCTCACTCTTACACTGACAAGCATATTGGGTGCAGTCTGAGCTCAGTGTCTTGCTCAAGGACAGTGAGCAGCAGGGGCCGAGGATCAAACCCCTGATCCTCTGATCCTCCGTTCGACGGGACAAAAGGCCCCCTACACTTAGCTGTGAACAATATTTAGGAGTTGGCGTGGTTTAGTTAAGCTGACATCTTACAAGAAAGATGCTAATCCTTTAGCGTTGCCCATATATAAAACACCTTTATGGCTTAATTTATGTGGAACATTTTTACATGACTTACAAGGGGAACTATGCAAATTAGACCATTTTCCACAACAGTATTTAAACAATTCCTTAAAGTAATAGTTCAGACCTTTTAAAGTGGGGTTTTAGAATTTACTTCTGACCAAACTGCCAACTTAGAAGCTAATCTGATGGGGACCAAGACTGAGTGGATTGATGCAATCTTAAAACAACTCCAATCTGAAAAACTTTAGAAACCTTTACAATGCTGTCAGTTTCGTATTACGCTGTTATTTGTGTAGAGTTCTATGGTTATTCAGGAGGGCTAACAGCATCAGCTGGCTGTAGCACTTCTGGTGCAGCCTGAGGCACTTCAACTAGAATATCAGAATATTTCTGATGGAAAAATCGTCTGCAAAACTGACAGCGGTGTAAAAATCCTGTCAGATTTAAACTCTATTCAACAGTTATCTACAACAGGTAAGATACTAATTGGTTACGTACTCTCAACTCTCTCTAATCAAATTGAAACTGATAACTGCATAGAAAAGGCAGAAAATGAACAACATATAATCAGATTGTTCAACAGTAAAACTGACCAGTGGTTCCTAGAGTGTTTAATTAATGTTTTGTTTTACACCAAGAATGATTAATTACCTAATAAAATGTAAAATGGAAGAACCTAATCAGTAAATGTATGGAGCATTTTAGGTGTGAAGCCATAAAAAGCAACAGGTTAAGTCTTATAATGGCAGTCTTTTGAAAAACAAGTAATCTTTAATAACTGTTTCAGTGCATATTATTTTATTTGCAAGTCATTTTCCCTGGATGAGTGCAAGTACACAAATCAGATAGTTTTGGGTTTTTTTTGTTGTTGTTTCGGAATTACGGCACGCTCTTGTTGTGTATTCTGAAAAAGAAGCATCTGTGCCCCTCGCATCCAAAAGTGTGAGCACAGACTGACTTTTGTGACCCGTAGGAGAGCTCTGTGAATTTTAAGTCACTGCGTAATCACTTCAATTTATCTGCTGTAGGAGTGGAACAAATAATAGTGATTAACTTAATTGAAAACTACATATTTTCTCATCTGAATAGACAAAATGAATTGGAGGCAACTGCTTTTCGATCTCCCCCCAGTCGATTAGTTGCACTCCAACAGACTTTGATAAGAATTAACTCACTCTCAGTTATTATTTGCTCTTGAAACATTTGTGTATTTCAAAGCCCACCGGTTTACTCTTTAAACGCGTGCACACAAGGCTGATTATTTCCATCTTCAGTAAGTAGAAATTCTTTTGTGAGGTTAAAAATGCCCATCCTCTCTGTGTCTGCCTCGTGTGGGTAAACATAACAACAATCATTTTATTGTTCCAAATGCTGGGATGTTTTTCTCAAATGCACTGAAATGCACTATTTATCAATTCTTGATAATAAGCAAGTGCTCCCCCCCTTCCTTTTTTTTTTCTTTTTCCTACCATGCAATTAAAAAAGCCCCAACTTCATTGCAGCCTCTGGGTTTCAGAGCTCAAACAGCAAGTCTCTGCTGTGAGGAAGAGAAATGTTAGTCCAACAAAACGGTCACTGCGAGCCTCGTGAGTCACCATTTTCATTGGGACTCTTAATGAAAGCAGACACAGCCTGCCTAACCTCCCTACATTCCCATTACCTAGTTAAACAACCTCCTTAATTGCTTTAAAAATACAGCTAGTCTGAAGAATGCTCATTAAATTGTACATGTTTGTTTATTTTGTGCGAGATGTCTCTGATGGTGTAACATTTGTGGTATAACTGTAATATGTCATTCAATGGGAAGCATTAAATAAATACCAGATGAAATGGGTATTTAATTTGTTCTCATATGAAAGAAAGATACATATTTTACCACTGAAGCTCTTATTACCCCAGCTGTTTTGACCTTGTTCTTCACCAGCTCCCTACAAATGCAAATTACTAAGTTTGATTTAAAATTTGATTTGCTTTAGCCAAAACAGAGAAAAAAATGTCTGCAACTCTTCCCACAAGGACATTAGAAGTAGCTGAACCATTCAACATGACCACGACAGGTAGATTTCTTTTTTTTTTAATGGCGTCTTTCATAACATCATCAAGTGACTCAATGCACTCAATCCAAGAGCAATTTAACGTGAAACCCCATGAAATCAGTTAATGTGCAGAAAATGAAGTTTCAGCCTTCGTGCAGCCGTCCAGTTTGGACGTGGCCCAACATCTTAATGCCAACCTAAACTTTTACCAATCTGACCAGCTGCCCATAACTCTGAACATTGGAGCTTTTAAAAGCTGGGTTGTGAACCATTGCTGCTTTAAAATGCTGTTAAAGAGGCTACCTTAAAGCGACAGTTCAGCTCTTTTGAAGCAGGGTTCTGTGGAAACATGTGAACAAGGCTGGTCCGAATGGAGTAAAAACCAAAACTAATCCCGATCTCAAAATCGTTTTAGCAGTTCATGTGAATATTATTTTATAAACTTGTACACAACCATCAAGTTTGATTTACTTGGTTTTCTTCATAGAGTTTTTACTTTTTTACAAGCACAGCTGCATTCAAGATGGCCACAGTAATTAGGTAATCGTAGCATACACAAACTTGGCTTTAATTTAGCCATTTTTACAGATACTGAGCTAAAGTTTGGTGTTAGAAACACCACATACTTTGAGCACTGACTGTGCAAGATCTGTTTTTAAAACTTTGCTATTAATTATTGGACTCAACTGTCTGTTTGTAGCATTTGCAAAATATCTCATGAACCACTAGATGGATTTTTATGAAACTCTCCATAAGAAATCCTTGGATTCACATCTACAACTGATACACCTTTAAAGTATACCCAATTCAATATGGTCAACACAGTCAACTGACACTAGGAAACACAAAAATGGTTACAACTCTAACAAATTTGGTCTTGGCTCCACTCTGACTAGCCATTAGCCCATCACTCTGTTTCTCCAAACGGAGGTCATTCAAAGAGCTATCTACAAAAGGTAAGATATTAATTGTTTATAAGCTCTCCATAGAACCCTTTCTCTGTCTGTTTACAGACACAGACTGGCTTATTAAAACACTGAGAGTATTTCAACATTACCGTCTTAAAGCAGTCTTGTTGGGAGGTGTTGAGATGTTTTCCAGCACAGACAGAGAGAGAGATGAGTTGAAATCATATAAGTCTGAAATAAAAAAATTCAAGACATTTAAAGAAACTCAAATTATGAGTTTTGCGCTTTGTCTCCATTCCCTTTAGCCCAAAGTGTTCAAGTTTACAGGAATGACTTCACCCTTTGCTCTTACACGCCTGCACTCCCCAGGAAAAAAAAAAGTTGAGACAGAAAGCGAAAACTTCCTTTCAACCTCCAGCAACTCAAGCACATCTGCTGCCTAAAGCACACAGACAGAAAGCAAGAGGCAGACACACACAGAGGTAGTTTCTTAACAAAAAAAAGAGAAAAAAAAGCCAAGAATCTTTGAATAGGTGTGCAGATTTGCATGAGCGAAAGACAGCAATACCTTACCTGTTGAGTGGCACCAAGGCTCGGGAGCGTCTTTTTGTCTTCCTGATCTACAGATAGCTCTCTGAACACAAGTGAGCAACAGAGATGTTAAAGAATGCCAATGGGACTCTCCTCCTGTCACTCCTTAAGTCTAAGACAGAAGCACGCAGAGGAAGAGAGGCCGTAGCACAAGCTGAAGATTGACAAAAGGGGTCTGTATGAGAAGCATGGGTTTGAACTGAAGCAAATAACATGTGGAACAAAATTCCTCCCAAAAGCTGTTAGAGAAGTAAAGTTTCTGACAAAATTGCCAAGCTAATGGCTAGTCCAAACGGGGCTAAAACCAATGTGGAATGCTGTCTTCTTGAAAAAAGCCCAATTCTCCAAAATTTTACAGCAATTTATAAAAGTGCTATTTTATCAATTCTTTGTTTTACTGCTGTTAATTTAATTTACATTGTTTCTGTTGAAAGTGCTACAGTTAGCTACTACTGCTATTCCCACTGGCAAATAACCACTAGGTTTTCCTTGTAATGCAAAACTGATTGCACTGTAAAGTATTATAAACTTGTGTTCACATGGACAAGTGAACCATTTGAGGTTGGAGTTGTTTTAAGACTTGGCTCTGCTTGGACTACCTTTAGCTGATCAGTCCTGTCAGAACTAACTTATATTTTTTTAGTCAGAGGTTGTTTAAAGAGCTATCTACAGCAGGTAAAATAATAATTGTTCAACGCTATTCCACAGAACCACACTTCACAAGATCTGGACTGTTGTTTCAAGGCCGGGAAAGGACAAAGTGATATTTTAATATACAGTACATTGTCCTAAAGCATTAAAACACCTTGGAATTGAGAGGTGATGTACTTCCTTTTGATCATGACAGCAGAGGGGGAAAATAAATTCATGGATCCCATTATTTTGCATTACTCCGTGCTGTGTTGGAAGGAGCAGCCTTAAATGCCCAAATGTAACACGGATGTCTTTGCAGCCTCCAGTCTGTAACACTTATTCTCATACATAATGAATGGAATCAGGACTATTTGAAATGATCTATTGCAGAGCTGAAGACAGAAACAGGCCAAAGTATTCACTCTGAAAAGTTTTTTTCTTTTTTTTTCTTCTGACTATTGGCCCTCCACCCTCTTTTTGTCAATTATATACTTCCAACTGAATGGTGGCAGGAGAATACCAGCATTTGCTCAGTGGTACATGCTGAAAGCTCCTCTGGCAAGGCAACTTAAAGGTCATGTTTATATTCCCTGTTCATGTATCTTTCAGTTGATCTTTTGCTAGTCTCCACTTGTGATGTGACTGTGCTGACTGTACTTATGAGCTGTTTGCTCAATCTAACCCAAAAGCTGCTGCATCTCTTCTTCCTCTGTGGGTCAACAATGCAGTAATAAAAGGTTAACCACTGCTTTTAATGAAAGCAGGAAACTCCCACATTGTTGCAGCGTGCAAAAAGAAATGTATAAAAAATTAATTTCCTGCAAAAAACAAAAAACAAAACAAAAACTGGATAAAAGGCTGCTGAAATTTACTGAAAAAGCTGAAATTTAGTTGTCAAAACTAAAAAACACCAGGTAAAAGGCAAACAACCAAAACATTAGTTAAAAGCTGAACAAAGCAAAATGCTATAAAAGCCAAAAAAGAGTGAAACACTACCTAAAGGCCCAAAACAGTAAAATGTTAGCTAAAAGTATAAAAAATAGCTATAATCTAAAAGCAGTAAAAGGCTAGCTAAAAGCTAGAAGTAACAAAAGTCTAACTAAAGGTAGTAAGCAGCAAAATGCTAGCTAAAAGTTGCAAAAAGGTAGCCAAAAAGTAAAAGTAGGAAAAGGCTAGCTAAAATCTTAAAATAGGAGAACAGTAGTTAAAAACTTCAGTAGCACAGGAAAACAAAAATAGATTTTGAAGAGAACAATGTGTTTGAAGGTACTGAAAAGATATAAGTGTATTTTATGGGACAAATATTTGTAAATAAAATATAAAGTTATAAAGACCAAACATACTAGCATACTATTGCCAATTGAGCTGAATGTTTTGATATATGAATGGTTGAAATAGCACAAAGTCTACAGAAGAAGTTACATAGCAAAGGTGGAAAAGTAATCTAATGTGAATGTGAAATCATCATTCACACAAATCTAAAGGACTGTATCTTTGTATTATACATAGTGCACAGTGCTACTATCCAGCATCAACGCTGTAGGTACCTTTCTGCCTCCTTGCTTGTACACAGGTTGTGTGAGTGGGTGTGTGTGTGTGGTCCAGATGTCAGCAGCTGGGTTGTGTGGTCAAAGCTGGCCCCACAGACAGTCATTAAAGCCCAGCAGCCCAGGGCTGGAAGGTTAATTCCCCTGCCTGGGGGGAGGGATGGTGGGATGGTGTTGGGCTGGTGGGAAAAGAGAAGTATAGATGGAAGGAGGTGGAGGATGAGGAAGAGAGGCGGTTTGGGGGGGAGCAATGGGAGGCGAGGGGGCTGTGAAGCTGAGTACTCAGTTCACGCAAACAGCACTGTCAGCAAGAGTGGAGCAGCTCCACTGCCAGATGAAGTAAAGGGAAGGAGAGAGCTGGGGGGCTGAGCGGGAGGTGGTGGTGGTGGTGGTAGGGGAGTGGACAGAGGACCTGAAGATGAATGGCAAGAAGGGGAGAAGCAAGGAAGAGGAGGGGAATACAGTAAGAGGGTGAAAAGAATTCATGTCAGGAGGTTGGACTGGCAGAGGTGGGGGGGGAGATGAAGGGGACACGAACGGGCAAGGTAATGGAGCGAGAGGAACGGATGGAGGAAGGAGGCAGAAAGATACTGTAAAATGGGCTGTGGAGTGATGAATTGAAGACGAGGGAGGGGCAGGGGCAGGGGAGAGATGGGCGGAAGGAAGGCTGACATGAAGAGTTGTTTTGAAAACCAACAGGAAGTCTATACCGACTCAGACCGGTCCGTCAGGGGAAGCAAGGAGGAAGATTAATCAAAGAAAGCAATAAGCACAACGGTGAAAGGCAACACAATATGTGGAAAAGGGAAAGATAGGGTCATGTTGAGGGGATTGATTCTGAGATGTGGAGTAGGAGACAGACTGTGTGCCGGAGAGTACTTTTGATGTGTTGGAGTTCCTGTGAACATCAGTACAGTATTTGTGAAGATTAAGGGCAAAAGATGTTAGCACAACCCATTATTAGATTTATTCAAAGTATAGGAAAAAATCCTTTATCTTCTTCTGTCATGAAAAGTGAGCAATCATGAAATAGCTTGTGTCTGTCTGTCTATTACAAAAAAATCTCACAAACCACTGAAAAGATTTGAATGAAATTTTCAGATAGTAATCACTGAAGATACATCTAAAACTGATTAACTTTTGTAGTCAACATGATTCAAAATGGCAGCCACAGCTAACTAACCTTAGCAAACACAAAAATGGCCATAACTCAGTTTAACAGATGACTCCAAAAGTTATTCAGTTGTAGATCTAATGATACTTTCTGAAGGTTTCAGCAAAATCTACTACCTCACTGACTTTTTGCTTAAAGCCAAAACAGATGTCAAAATATACAATTTTCAATGTTTTTTGATTTGAATTTTTATGCTTATAACACAATTTCTACATCATTAAATGATTGTTTGTGGGATAAATGAAACTCAAACACATCAGGACTTTTGTAAAAATTGCATTAGAAAACAGTACATATTCCTCACCTTTGTTTACAACTGAATTTTGCAATCAGTGGTTCAGAATATTTTAGAACACCATATTTTCATATGAGTTTTGCTTTAACACTCTCCGCTGCTTGATATTCTCCCCCAAAATGACTTCTTTTGACTCTTGTCCTCACAGCTGTAAGTTGCTGTTGCTTGATAGAAGAAGAGAGAATAAATGTGAATTTATACTCTGCAGTTAATACTTTTGCTTTCGATGCCGTTGTTCTTCGCCCTGACTTTGTTTACATCCGGGCATTATTTTACTGACTCGGTATCCGTCGTGTGCCAAGACTACCTGAAGTGTACTCGTCAATGTTCGAATGTAAATAAAAAACTCTAATAGTTGGCAACAAAACATGATTTTGATTATTTCAA
This sequence comes from Kryptolebias marmoratus, assembly GCF_001649575.2. Taxonomy (NCBI): domain Eukaryota; kingdom Metazoa; phylum Chordata; class Actinopteri; order Cyprinodontiformes; family Rivulidae; genus Kryptolebias; species Kryptolebias marmoratus. The sequence continues at coordinate 14,904,851 of NC_051445.1, forward strand.
TCATTTAGTACAAAGTATGCGGTAGACTTTTGGTGGTAAATGATCTGTATTTAGTGTTTTTTGTTAATCATAGATTATATACGTATACAAAAAGTTCAGATCAAAAACACAGAAACATCTTTTATTTTGACAGCTATTATGGTTTTAATATATGTAAAATTGACTGAATTGTAGCCATTTTTCTGTTGGCTGTGACAGCCTCCTTGATTTGGATTAACTCTAAAAGTTATTTCCTCCTAAATGCACATCCGGTGATTACTTTCTGAGAGTTTCATTAGAATCTGTCCACTGATTTCTGAGATCTTTTGCTAACAGGCAAACACAGGCAAACTCAGATATGATTGCCAGACTCTTATGGTGGCAGGTGATAATTTTAACATCAGTCTGACAACTTGCAGTGAGCTAATAGCAGATAAGTGTACAGAATATAACCATGCTCAGTATGTAAAAGCACAAAGAAATGGGTCAGAGTGCAAGGTGCTGCAGAAACTGGCCCCAAAACACTTCAAGACACCCCAGGGCTGCAACAAAGGCCGCCAAAACTGTCGAGCTGAAGAGTATTACAGTCACACACTGAGCCTCGGCATTAACTACAGCCATCTGACCTGATGATCTGATTGGAGCTCCAGCTTCTGCCTCCTGCCACAGCACAGCTGCCCTATCAGTGATGCTTCTGTGTTCTAAATCTGTAGACAAGGTCAACATGTTTATTTTTTTTTTCTCCCCGCTAGCCAATCTGGCTCCCAGTCGACTATGGAAGAATAAAATTTAACAGACGGCCACAAACTGTGAGAATGCATTACCAGAAACCAGAGATGACAATTACAAGCTTCAGTAAAACAACACTTGCAGAGATAAGAGTTCTTTTGAAAATCTGACAGCGATAGTTGTTTAATCCTTTTTAGCTGCACTTCCTCCAAACAGTCTTTCTTTTTTTTTTTTTGATGAAGTCTGAGGAGGGACATGCAACACGTCCCGCTGGTTGCCAAGCATCTCCATTTGCAGTGCTTTGGACAACCTGCAGAACAAGTAAAACTGGAGCATGTGTTTGTACTTGAATGAAGGTTTAGAAAAAAAACTAAAAACTAAAACCAAACAACAACAACAGTTAAATACACCAACCCACACTGCTCTGTTCCCATCAATCCTTGTCCATGTGTCACTGTTCAAACTGGCACCAGCATGCAGTTCAGAGCTGGGCGTGCGTGTGTGTACAAATGTATCCGTATGTGTTGGGAGGGATGGAGAGACTTGAGACAACCAGCTGTGGTATCCAGATTGGGAAGGGATTATTTCTCAAATCTCCTTCATTTACCTCAGCTGTGTAACAAGCTCCCATATAACCACATTAATTCACAGATACTGGGACTTTCACTCCGCTCATAGTAACAAGCAATGTTAACCAATCAAAGCGACACTGTTTGTTGGTCTTTATTTTGGTAATGTTTGATATTTGGTGAAGCAGGCATGAGTGGGTCTGCATTATGTCCGACTGAAGCAACCATTAGATATGCAGGGGAAATTAATATCACTAATCTCCTGTTGAGGTGTAATGAATTATTACAAATTAAAGTAAATTTACAGCAGTATCTTAATGTTTTGAGCTTTTTGGTAATTGCGATGCACAGTTAAATCTATGAAGATAACTGTAGTTTGTCTACTAACATGAACTCTGCATTGGTGTAAAAGGTTCAGTTCAGTTCAGACTTTTTGAAGTGGTGTTCTGTGAAGCTGTTATCAGTAATCAATGGCTTACCTGCAGCAGAAATTGCTTGGTTGGGAATATTTGGCAGGACCTCTCTCAGGAGAGACAAGCTAGTCCAAGAGGGTTCAGTTCTAGAGCAGATTGCTGCCGTCTTCAAACAACTTCAAGGTAAAAGAAATTCATAGTATTTTACGCTTTTTTATAAACCTTTACACCAATGTCAGTTTTGCATTGGACCACAAATGAGGTATTGTTTTTGTTTTGTTTTGTTTTTCTCAGAGGGACATTTTAATTTAGCCAGTTGGATTAAAGGTCCACAAACTGAACAGAAATGAACCAGGGGACAAAATGATACCTGTCTCTATCATACACATCATCCCTTCATCAGCAAAAATACACACTGATAAATGACTGCTTTATTTTGTATGACAACATGAAAGTCAACCCTCGTTGTATTTTTGTGTATTCTTTTAAGCAAAAAGGAAAAGTTCCTTTCAGGGCTTCTTTTGTTTTCTTTTTTAATTAAGTTTAGTATAATTGCCATGCTTGGTTAAAACACAGCAAATACTCTTTTAGAACATTAAACATAGGGTCTGTAAACTAACACTTGTGACAATTACTATAGACAGAAAGTTTGGGCTAAGTTCAAGCAAATTGTCTGCGGTTCATTATCAGTAATGGTCCATGTGAAACTTATGTTGCAAATGGTCTGATTGATGATTCTTTTTTACAACAATAGTTTTCAAATTGGCACATATATTGCAATGCTGATATATACAGTAGAATCAAATATCAATCCAGTAGATAAGTGTTGTATCTGTTGGATTGATCTAATACTGATCAGGGGCGCCTCCAGGAAGTTTTTAAAGAGGTGGCCAGATGGGTGGCACTGAAAACCTTGGCGCGGTACATCAAACCCAAAAGCCAGAACATATTGTAATTTCAGGATCTTTGTTATGCTGTTGTCATATATCAACTATTTGGAGGCCAGCAAATTTATAGGCATGGCCACTGACACCCCTTACTGGCACCCTTGATACATATATGTAAAATTCAATCAATTTAATGCCCCTTTTTTGGTTTAAAAACACATTTGTTTTAAGAGACAGTATGCATTGTTTTACACAGGCAATAACCCAGGTCACCACTCTTAGTGAGATGCCATGTAACTCATATTTAGTTTAGCAGATTTTAATGCAAGTCCCAACCCAAAAAATAACTGAGTTGACTGGTCTCTGTAACTACCTCCACTGTCAGCTCAATAAGGCTCATCATTTGTAAATAAATGGTAACATCGTGTTACATGGCCCAACTACAGTATGTTTCCTACCTTTCTATACTGTAATAAAAAAGGAGAACATATATAGTTCCAATAACCAGAAAATAGCTAAGTAAGAAGCTAAATTTAAAAGAGAAAAAAAACTTCTTGGCTTCTTTCTCTTCATCTCATAGATTCCTGTGTGAAGTCATGAGGTCAGAGGCTGGACAGGAGCGCTGAAACAATATTATCAGGTCACTCAGAGAGGAGCAGGGTCAGATAATAAGACTCAATCTGGCTGAGTGAAAATGCATGGGAGGGAAAGTGCTGACGCTTCCCTCGGTCGGGCTCATCCAATTCCCAGCACTTACTCCGTGCCACAGATATTCATCCTGAGCTGTCCGTCCACGGCCCACAAACTTTAACATTTGCCATCACCGCAGCAATATCTATCACCCCACTGTGGGGATGGATGAATATGGCGGTAGTGGGGTGGGAGAGAGGGAACTGTATAAAATTTAAGGTCAGAAAAAGACAATTGTTGTGTCCACCCTTGTGTGTCACATTCACTTATTCAGAGCCTTGTGATCCGTGTACGATAAACACACAATCAAACATATGCTCACTCAAGCACACGTGCGTGCACAGACAAACTAATGCAACGCCAGAGTGTTCTATCACATGCAATTCAATATAAAGATACTCAGGCAATAACCTGATCACAGTGAGAGATGTTATGGGATTTGACAGCCAAGGCTGAGCTGTAGTCCAGGCAGTTTTCCTAGTGTCACTAACAAAACAGAAGGATTAGATGATGAAACTGAAACTCCATCTGCGTGAGCTAAAAATTGGGGCAAAAACAAGACATAATTATAAAAGAAACAATATTTAATGAATGCAAAGCAAGTTATTGACTAAAGCTGTCCAGCAATGTAAAAACACTTGTTAATAAATGTGCCCATATTTACATGCATACTCCTGACAAACATTTTTTTTCAATCTTCCATGAAAGAAACCTCACAGACTCCACTCATGCCCCTTCAATACATTACCTTTAATTCTCACTGCTATAGCTTTAACTACACCGAGCCCAGGTCTGGTGTAATGTTCCTCCTCACCTCTTCCTCACAGCATTAGTATTACCACAAAGGTGACGATTTAGCCATTCTTACCTCGGGAGAATGTGATTTCTTTTTTTTTTTTTGCCTTCACAGAAGGAGGTCCAATAGTTTTTGGAGGAGTAATCCTGTGACACAAATTCGGTTGACATTTCTGGTGATTATTAGTGAAGATGGCTGCAGGAAGAGTTGTGTCATCGCAACCCCAACACCCAAGGCAAAGCCACCGTTGAGACATGATCACAATGCAGGACACATAATGATTTAAATAGACAATGTGTGCAGAACTGTGTCACAAAGGTTAACCACTGCGAGTCAGGTTATTTCTTCAATATGCTGATGAGAGATATTTACCGCTTTTTGCTGAGTTTTGTTGTTGGAAGTTTATGTTTGGAAGCTTTGTGCAACATGAGGATGGTGTAGTGATTATGATAAACAGCTGAATGTGAAATGTTTTACAGCTCTTACTGTCAGTGGATGCCATTTTTGTCGCGCTGCAGAGAGGACATCCACCAACCAATTTTCATTCCTGGGTTATTTAGATTCTTTGGATATTTGCAAAAGCAAACAGCAGTAGCAGCAACTAGCCATAGCATTTCTAGTGCAGCATGAACCACTGAGGAATATTATATTTTTCTGATTGAATAATTGTGTCATGTGAAAATAATGGCAGGATAAAGGTTTATTAAACAGCATTTGCATGAGCCTATGATATTTTTGAGATTGGAGTTATTTTAGGACATCAATCCACTTTGTCTTGGCCTCGATCAGACTAGCCATTAGCTTGTCAATAAAACTTTGTTTTTCAGGAAGTATGATGTGATTTTTTTTTTTTTCAAAACAAAGCCCTAATTCCAAAGATTTTACCTGTGCAGAGTCAAAGAGTACACACTAAGCAAATAAGTTAGTCCATACATAGTGAATGTTATTTTGTTTCAATGAAAGTATCCATTTTTGGCACAATAGTCTATTGTTTTTGCTCAAATAATAAATCTACTAGAGTATTTAAAGAGAAAATGAAAATGCAAATATAGTTAGCGGTCTTATATACAACATACTTTAACTCTAATACTTAGCCAACATTTTCAGAAGCACCCTCTACAGAAAATAAATGATTGCAGATGGACCATGGCCACCACATTTTGAACATATAATCACATGTACATCTATTATAAGATTTTCAACTAAACAGAATCTGGACCCTTTTCCAACTAATTTCTTGCAAACCTTTATAGATCACAGCGACCTCGCTTCACAAATACAGAATGCCCTCATTCTGAAAGATTCAAACTGGTTCTCATAGGAATAGAAGTACAAGAGCCTGCAGACATAAAAACATGTGCGCGCACACACACACACACACACACACACACACACACAGGCTCAAATACACCTCTGCCAACAGATGGGCTTAAGGCTTTGTTGAGGTGGAGCTTGCAATTCCAGCCGTCCCATTTTCTGAAAATCCACTTTAATTAACATATCAGAACCCCAAACGAGGCTAAACCTCATCTCTGCAAACTGTAATCTGCCCAGTTTGAACTGACCAGCCATCGAGCCCGCATGATAAGGCCTGCCAACTGAAACACAAGGATAATCCAGTTACACCTGCTTATGCAGCATACAGCTAAAAGCACTCATATCTCCCACTGAAGTACCAGAGCATGCATTTTGATTTAGGCAAAGATTTTTGTTGTTGTCGTTGTTGTTTTGACCAACAACTACTGGCTCAGCATGACAAGACCGACTTCATCTTTTAGCAAGCTTTACTCAAAGATTCATAACTAAATAAATATTTGAAATGCTATCGCTAAAGTTGATGTTGCTTACACAAATGTTCTTGCCATTATTCTTCTCCTAAGATGTCTATCAATAAATTTCTACCTGTTCTATACGTTCTCCCACCCAATAATTATGTTTCTCATATTTAACTACAGCCCTACCTCTACAACCCCTCGTCTCACACAAAATGTAATCATTTTCCTATTTGAAATTTAACTCCAGAAACATTCAGCCTCCATTTATTTTGCCATTATCGACAACTTTTATTTCATTTAATTTGTTGACTAGTTAATCAGTTATGTGATTGACCTAAATGATTCATTTTTCCCCATCAAAATCTACAATTGTATTTCATTTTATTTTATTTTTGACAGTCAACTTTGGCATTCACACTTTACCACAAAATTAAGTATAAAAAAAGGCTTGCAAATAAAGTACAGAATATAAGTTTAAAGTGCCAATTACCAATATGACAAATAAATAAAATTAAGCTTTGAATATTTATGTATTTAAAAATAAAAAGCTTGAATATACAGCAAGTTTAATTGATATTATTGATAAGAAGTGCAGCAAACTGGTGAGAAATCCTTATTTTGCAGGAATTCAGTCACATGACTTTGCCTACTAGAAAAAAGTGAGAAAAATACATTTCAACTTTCATAATTAAGGCTGTATTTTTGCCAAATGTTGTTTTAACTTCACCTACGCTTTTCATATCTTTTATGAATTGTATTTGTTAATTGTATGCTTACTTATGCCTGATTTAAATGTTATTTTGTTAACGTTATCTATGCAATTAGCTGTTGAAAACAAGCTCATTAACACACAGGTGTTGTGTTCTCTTCCCCCACTGAGATTGGTTTCACCACCTATAGATTTTTAGCCAACAAGATGTGTTTTCCCTGCAACAATGGACAAAAAGAACTCAAGATCTTTTCTTTCACCCTTTTACTTAAAGGGTCTGTTGCTTAAAATAACAGAGATTGAATAGAAAACTGGTGAGGAAACAGATATCGGGGTAACAAAACTCAACACAGCAACAGTTACAATCAGTATTAATCAATCAAACATGAGCTCAGATTCTAGTCTAAAAGCTTCCTTAAAAATTTATTCTCTTAATAATGTAGCAAACAAACTGTCTAACTCCATAAAGTGTATTTAGCAGCTGCAGTAAGCCCAGGAAACCTTGCAAAACTTTCAAACGGCCATTTTATTGTCAACTAGCTTGAAGTACTCCAAAGTTTTAGCACCCTCTGACTTTTGAAAACTTTTACTAAGTTGTTCCATTTCTAAGTTGCAGCCACAGACTCAGTTTAGCCACCATTATAGTTTGACACCTTAGATTAAGCGGAGCAGAGCGGACCGGACCGGAACTTGTCTAAAGTACTCAGCAGCGTGAAGTTATTTCAGCTGATACGTTTAACCCTCCTGAAGAGAGAGATAGAGAGAAGTAGAGAATTTGACCCGAAGGCCACGGGAGGGTTAGGAAGTTAAAAGATGAAGTCATAAAAACATCATACGTTGACGAAGTTTCCCAATCGATTATGTCGACTATGCTGAAAAATCCTAGTCCTAGTGTCACTGTAAACACGACACGATGAGTTTGGTTCCCTCCACCTGCAGACGCCCAACCCCTCCCCGATGACCACCAGGGAAGGCTGCCCGGGTCAACAGATGGAGGCTGTTGTGTGAGGGAGAGTGGAAGCAGAGCTGAGACACTGTGCGCGTGCGTGGTCCCAAGTGTGTTTGTGTAGACGAAGCCGGCTTTTGTTTTTCCCCTTGCATACGTTTGCGCCTTTGTGTCTATGTGCTGGTTTAACACAAGTTGTTTGAAAGCTGTTGGCCTGTCGGCGCATCACAAGACTGCCTGGTTAACAGAGTCTCCTGGAATGTCCTGTCCCGCAGTTTTAATGAACCCCAAGCCAAAAGGCCTAATGAAGTGTGCTCTGTTTGCCCATCCAGCCTTTTGGTTTGACCTCCCCTGACCTGCATTGCTCTGTAACACTTGAGGGTGGGTCTCCATGGTGACCGGCCTAAAGAGCTTTACAGGGGCAGAGCTAGCACAGGCACAAAAGGCGCGCCAACATGAAGAAAAGCAAGCAGTTAAGTTATAGGGCATCAGCATATGTGCCTGCATATGCTTTGAGTCGAAGGCTGTTTTCCCGACTTTAAGCTTTTAAATATAGCAAATATCTGCTTTTCTTTGTTCTCCAGACAAAAAAAAAGGCAAGTTAACAAAAAAAAAAAAAAACACCAAACAGCTGATTTCTGGCCAAGAAAACATTTTTCTTAACAAGCTCTTCTGCCTTGTCAGCATCCAAAAAACAACACATAATCACATAAACAGAAATATATGCACACGCTCAGGTTGGTTGTCATTACTGTTTAAGTATTCTTTATTTCAGCCGAGCAAGCATTCAATATAATATAACTCAGAAAATGCTGTGTGTACTCAGCTGGGATGAATGTGTGTGCTTGTGTGTGTGTTAAGTATGAGTTAAGGACTAATAAAGTGCAGGGCACCTAATTAAACAGTCTTTGTTTATGCACTATAACTGTGGTATAAATTCAGCAGGCACAATACGTTGTGGCATGCCAGGTCACTATGCTCTCGTTTGAATAAACGCAGAATTAAAGCGACAGAGGAGAACGTGCAATCATCTTCAAAAGAAATTCTTGCCTAATTGCAAAAGTGTGAGAAAACCGACGACGACAAAAGGAGGACGAGGTGATTAAAACCGCAGCGCACTGTGTTTGCAATCACAACTTGCTAAGCTGATCTAATTTTGAAGGTAGTCTTTTTCTGTGATGAACGACATCATTTGATGAAGGAAAAAAAAAAAATCTTTATTTACATTTTTTGGATTGGCACGTTGAAAGGCTCCAAACACAGAGTGTAAATGTTAAGGATTAAAATGGTCCAAAAATAATCAACTTCTACATGGAGCAGCTTTTGATTGATGTTTTTCGAGCAGCTTTTAAGAGCCGAAGCACACCACAGTGAAATTTTTCAAACAGAAGAAAACAAACATGGACCTGCAATACTTCTTGTCTAGTGCCAGCCATATATATATATATATATATATATAAACTGCAGATTGATGGCTGGATCTTTCTAATTATTGTGTGAATAAGCAGGAAGAACCCTCCACCCCTCACCCCTTCCCTTAAGAAAACAGGGTGGAAATCCTGAACGAGCAATCAGAGCTTCACATTCCTGAATTTGGCACTCTTAATGGTTCCATTCATTATAATCCTTATTAAAATAAACACATCCAGACATTGTGGTATAATAACAAACAGGCCAGACTGCACAAACTGTCATAATGAGCCGAAATTAAAAATGCCAAGAACCTCTACATTACCTGCGTAACCTGCCTCCCCCTATCTCCTCACTTTCTCAAAACCACATCCACTCATTTACACACGCACACACACACACACACACACTGAAATAAAATAATCAAGGTTATGGAAATGAGTGTGCAGGCTGCATAAACAGTGCAAACGGTAAGAACATTATGGGCTGATCGTGTCTGTGCATTTCTGATGTCCCAAGGTGTTTGGGGATGGTGGTGGTGGTGGTGGTGGTGGTGGGGATGGTGGATTAGGGTCCATTTTCTGACAAGATGAAGTTTGTACATTTTTCGGAGACCACACATGAGAAGAAACATATACAGTCTAGCATGTTTCTGCAATGAACGATATCAGCTCCATGTATTAGACTTTGCCTAATTTGTGCAGCATCTTCATCTGGAGTTCTCTGTCAGCAGAGTTGGGCCCAGTCTACGTGCTGCACCGAGACTATCGAGAAAAAGAGGCATCGGGGGACGTCGGAGGCGGCGGTGGAGATTTAGAATGAGCTGCTTGTGTAAGTGCGAGAATAACTGGAGGGGGTTCCTGAGTGCTACCAGCTGACATTCCCATGCAATTCAAAGACTAATTGATTAAAGGATTTATACGAACATGTGTGTGTGGAGATGCTTTCGAGCGTGTGTGTGTGTGTGTGCATGACAAATACATGCCATATGGGCAAAGGATTGCACCTCAATTACACCGAATGAGGGGACTATTCATCTGCTCCACCTCTTTGGCAGACAAGCTTTATGCTGCTACGGTCCGGTCAGGAGTGGAATACTGTTGACTCTTAAAGGCACATTCCAAATAATTCTCCTAACATGCTCATTTAGACTCCGATTCCCCTGTGAGTTTAATCAACTCTTCATGGCAAAGTTCCAGTCAGACCAGACGTCATCTCACATTTTGAGCACATCCAGAATCCAAGCAAGTCCAGGCAGGCAGTCTAGAAGTCATTACAGCTGGCTGAGGCATGCTCGGACATTTTCTAACACAACATTTTGGCATCAAAAGCAGCTATTTTTAAACAGGAATTTTATATGTGGGTACACTTGCTAAAGGAGTGCAATTTAAATCCTGCAAAGTCCCAATTTCTAAAGTGCTCCTCAGTGCTGCGTGGACTCTCAGGTGAGCCTGTTCAACAACAAGAAGGGATGTTAGACCCTACAGGCTGTGTTAAATCATATATTCTGAGATAATTCAAGTTGTTAATTATTTATGAGTTATTATTGACAGTTTAGAGCCACCATAGTCTCTTCTGTGTGTATCAGTTATGATCGGAGCTGGAACTGATAAATTTAAGTGAGTGATGCTAAGATGTTTGAAGAGTAACTCTGTGCTGATTAAGCAATTTCTCATTGTACTCAAAAACAGACATGGAGGGATAGTTCAGATCTTTTGAAGTGGGATTCAGTTGAAAGGATATAAACAATTATTATCTGTTATAGATTGCCGTTTGAATGACCTGAGTTTGGAGAAATAGGGTTCAGTTCTGACCGCATTGACAAGTGCTACAGCTTGTTGCTGCTGTTGGTATTTACACTCTATGTAAAGAACCACGTCATGCAAAACTGACGATGAACAAAAACAACTAATGGGTTTTTGACACAAGTAAAAGGGTTAAATATAGACATAGGATCTTGACGCTTTTTGATTTGCTTACTCTTGTTTTAAAACCTACAGTTCAGTCATATTCAACATCCCTGTCACAGGCGACCATCTTGAATCAAGTTGGCTCCTAAAGTTAATGAGTTATAGATGCACATCCAGTGATTACTTTCTGAGAGTTTCATTAAAATACGCCCAATGCTTCATGGGATATTTTGCTAACAGACAAACAAACACAGACATTACATCCTTCACTTTTCATGGCAGTGGGCGAAAATGACAATGTTTACAGATAAACATCAAGTCAAGCGTGTGGAATTCAGTGCATTAACGCTGACAAGGTATATGGATTTTATTAACAACCTAATAAAAAGATGACAAGCCTACATTTGATACGTCTCAGAGTGGCAGCTTTAGTTGCGTTGAAAGATAGCTGTTATTGTTTTAGACCTGACATTTATCTTTATCCACAAACAATATGCATATTAACATGATTTAGCTCTTCTACTGGTTCGCTCGCTTATATGAAATGAAAAAATCTTCCTCAACAAATCACAAGAGAGGAAAATGACGCACATACCGTAGATTAAACAGTGTGTTCCATACAGTTATTGGACAGTTCTTAAATAAACTGACTGTAAATTGTACAAAAGGCAGCTCCCACCGGCCAAAAGGACATTTTATTAAAGTGCAGCTTTTTTTCCTGCTTATAGCTTAATAAATCATAAAATAGTGTTCATGTCAAATGACATTTTTCACGAGGTTCTGAAGCCTCGTTTGAAAATCTAGGACAACTGGGTCTGTGTTGACAGGTTGTTTGGACCCACCGTTTCACACAAAGCTTACTCTAATTCTCCAATCTCCTGAATTTGGACAACTTATTCTGTCTTTTTATTTCTCTTTTAATAGAAGAGATCACAGTAAAAGTGTCGCGTTTCGACCATATCTCGACTCTTAGCAAGTGTTATCCAAGTGTTATAAGACTGACACAATCTCTGCATCGTCATCATGTTCTCAGCTACAGTATCAGTAATACGTTGTTAAATTAAAATGTTTTTTTTAGCAGTAGACACAGGTTGGATTCGGCGGTGAAAACACGGATCAGAGGCTGAAGGAAAAGTGCTCAAGCTTCGCTGCTTTAGATGTCATTCAATACAAGTTGCTCTCATATACCTCCACCACTTTCATTTACATCACTGTATTATAAATTGATGTGAATGGAATGGATTTTTTCCCCCTGTTGTATTGATAGGGGTGGAGCTCAGTTTGTCAGGCTGCAATCATTACCAATGTATCGTTGATTGTTTTTTGCGGTTGATTGATTCAGAAACTCACTGGACAATATTTCACAAGCTTATTTTATTTTAAATCCTAAATTCTTATTTAAAAAAAGGAAATCTATCCATCCTGTGAAGAGTTGAGGGGAGCTGGTGTTAATTGTGGTGATTGGGTGAGATGGGGTCACCAGTCCATCACAGAGTCACATAGATGAACAAGACAGACAACCATTTACACACTTAGCGATAATTTAGAGTAGCCAGTTAATCTAACATGCATGTTTATGGACTGTGAGAGGAAACCAGAGTTGCTGCTGTTGTTCTGTCGGCTGCTCCCTTCTTTAGGGGTTGCCACAGCGAGCATGAAAGATCTGGCAATTGCTTTATGCCTTTCCTGCCGGAACCTTGGCTCGAACCTGCATCCTCAGGATTACAAGACCGCGGCACTGAACACCAAGTTATCGCAGCCCTGAGAGGAAACCAGAGTACCCAGAGTACACAGGTAACAACCAGCTGCAGCACCAGCCCTGAACAAGACCTGGAACCATTTTAGTGGAAAATCCCCATCTGATGCTGCCGATAATATTTCGATAAACTTCACTTTTGACATAAGAAAGAAATTTCCAGACATTTCATTGCAGTAACGATGTTGCATTGTTGCCTGTAAACATGTCCGTAAAACTGCAATCAGTAGCTGTTTTGTTGGTCAAGAGATGTGGATCATGGCTGAAGGAATGAGATCTAAAATGAACTTCCTCTGTAGGATGGCCGGGCTCAGCCGTGGAGATATGGTGAGGAGCTTTGAGGTCAAGCCGCTGCTTCTCTGCATTGAAAGGAATCAACAGAGGTAGTTTGAGGAATCTGATTGGGATGTTCTCCGGTCATGTCCCGCTTGGAGGAGAACTGAAGGAGAACAAGAACTCCCTGTAGGGGTTATATGTCCTCTCTGGCCTAGGAACGCCTCAAGAGAGAGTGCTGCTGGGAAGATGGATGTCTGGGTTTCCCACCTGGACTATTACCTCCATGAACGCATGGATAAGCAGAGGACAATCGACAAAAAATTTGGTTGAAATTTAATTAATAAAAAAGGAGGGGTTTGTTTTAAGCTTGTGGGTTTTTTTAACAGTAAACAACAAGAAGAAAGAAGCTTATTGTGCTCAAAAAATAAAACAAAAAAACAAGTAGTTTTTGTGTTTTTTAAATGAAATAAAAGTAAATTATAAATTTATTTTTGATCAATGAAAACACAAACGTGCAACTAGAGTATCAAACCCTACGACGTTAACGTCCCACATTTAACAAAAACCCAAATTAAACAACGTGAAAATATAAAATAGATATAAATGTGTTTGTAACATGCATGATTAACACTGATTTGAGCCTAGTACATTATAGGCTATGAAGTAATTGATATTCTCCTGAACTTCTGCACTGAAGTGACGTGTTTGGCAATGTTTTATTACAATGAGAACACACATTGTGGGCTGATGTTAGATGAATCAAAGCAACCAAATTAAACTAATTGCACTGCTGCCTGCCCAGTGGACCCCGTCTGGTACTCAGGAGGGAAGGAACGTGAGAGCAGGCGAGTATGTCGCTGTATTCAAATAATTGCTCACACCTGTGACTTCCCACTTTGCTCTGAAGGGGATTCAATGGAAACATAAGAGTCGGGCAGGAAACGTATAGAAGGTAAAGTTTACAGATTATGGACAAATAAATGTCAGACAAAACGAACAAAAATATGTTGAATTAAAGGCTTTGCATTTCTTGAAGGAATGCATTTCACTCGCCTCCTTTCAAGATATAGTCTTAAACTAAGATCATCTTATGTTGAGAAAGTTTGGTTAAACCTTGAAATAACATTTTGAACGATCTGATGAAATACTGTGCTATCTCTCCTGATCTTTCAGTTCTTGTTGTGAATCACTCTCAGCTACTACCACACTAAGTTTTAGCTCAACATCTGTGAAATTGCCTGGGTAACAGCCAATTTTGTGTAGGCTAAGGTCAATCTGCTGTGGCTGCCATCTTGAATAAAATTGAAAGTTTTTATTAAAATCTGTTCAGTGGTTTATAAGGTATTTTGCTAACCTACAGACAGTTTTGACTCCAAAAGTTAGGTTTAGGGTTTTGAAGACAGACAAACAATAAGTACTCAGAATATAAATTACACATCAGTCTCAGCTACTAACACTCCAAATTTTAGCTTAAAATCTCTAAAATGCACTGCATTACAGCCATTTTGGTGTTTGCACAGGTCGCTTTGTTAAATTGGCAGCCATCTTGAACCAGGTCGACCCCAAAAGTTAATTAGTTGAAGATGCGTACACAACAATTACTTTCAGAGTTGCGTAAATATCTGTTTAGTGATTTGTGAGATATTTTGCTAACGGTACAGACAAATGAACACAGACACAAGGAAAAACAGTAGCACGCCGCCTTCAGCGGCGGGTGATAAATACAAACGCTCATTTAAGATGAAGAGAGCAAAAAGAAAAGGGGCTTGGTAAAGCAGAACGAAATGAGAAGAGAAGGAGTGCGCTGAGATAGCTGTTGTTTGACCAGAGGTTTCCTGGGCAGGGGAGAGATGATCTCTGAGTTTCACAGCATGACTTCCACACACCCATCACCACACACACAGCATGAGTCCTGTGCACTGCAAGCATGAGCTCTCTAGCTCTCTCTCTCTTACACACACACACACACACACACACAGAGTAAAACACATGTACAAATCATCACTCCAAGCACAGATATGAAACTCTGACCGATGGTATCCACAGTGTTCTCATTAGAATCAGCAGATTCGTTTTCATCCGGAGGCGAAACTCGGCTACACGAGAGTTTACTTTAGCTCTACAACTTGTTCCATTTAGACTGTAACTCAGAACGTGAGGCTGCTGCTCACGGCCCATCAGACGCTGCAAACACATAAAACACACAGCATTTAGAAGGGATGTCTTGTCATGCCAAAAATACAAAAATAAGCGACATCTGTCCATGTACTCATCAGCTGCTGCAGTGGGATTTTCACTTAGCGAAAAATTACTGGTTTTACTTTCCCTGGGTGTCATGTGCAAAAGTGCAATGTGCATACAGTGATGTGCAAAACTCTTGAATCATCCTTTATTGTTGCCTGCTGCCATGAAAAGCAGGCAGATTTGTAAGTGCTAATGTCTGTCTGTTAGCAAAATGTCTCACGATCCAGTTGACAGATTTTGATGAAACTCTCAGAAAGTTATCGTTGCATGTACGTCTACAACTGGTTAACTTTTGGAGTCAGCCTGATTTAAGACGACTGCTACAGCTAATCAAACCTCAGTCAGTTGTATGGATATTGAGCTAAAATGTGGTGTGGTAGTAGCTGAGAGTCATCTCCAATACATACGGTACTTTGAGAACTAACATCTCAAGCAAGATCTTTGGTTGAAACCTTTGCACGTAATGCAGTGGGCTATATGCATTCCTTCAAGGAATGCGAGTTTGTAATTTCTTTCTGTTTTGCTTCCAAGCAGACAGACTTTTTGTGACCTTCTAAAGTGATCTTGATCAAAGTTCTTCAGACCATTTGAAAGTCTTTGAGAATTTGTCTGCTTTGTTGTTACTCAATTTTTGTCTAGCCATTTTTCAGAAGTTCAGTTTCTTTGTTAAACTTTTTAACCTTGAATTGTGAATCATTCCGATATGAAAAACGCTTAAAATGCTCCTAAACTCATGGAATGGAGCAGTGTTGGGCATACTCGAAACATAACAGATGATTTTAAAGGGGGTCTTTGGGCACTTTGCTACCAGCAGCCTGCCATAAAAGAGCAATTAGTTTAAATAATTATGATGACTCTATAAAAAAAGAAATACCAAAGGTAACACAGTTTGACCCATAATACAGCATTTTAGCACCAACAAGGTGACTGGCATAGGAGACAATCAGCTGAAAAATGATGCACCTCTCAGGTACCGTGTCAGGTCTTTTTACCTGCTACTTAAAGACAGAACTTTCAGATGCTGTTCACCTGCTGTAGATTTAGGTCACGGTACAATGTGCTGTCAAGGCCAAGTCTACAAGGACTGAGCTGAAAATGAGTGAGAAAAGTACCCCCCCCTCCCCCCTCCCCCCCTCTCAAAAAAAAAGTCCAAAGACAAACTTTGAAAGACCTTTAAGACTTTAAGAAAGCCTGAAGGACTATTGATTGAGACCTCTTTAAAAGATTACAAAGTCTTGCTGCTTTGAGGCAAAATGTAAAGAAACTAGCATTGGTTTCAGACTTTAACATCATACTGGTCTTTCACAATTTTCAGTGTACAAGCTTTCAGATTTACAGTCCTCCATCAACTCAGACTTGATGAATCTGCAAAACGCCACACACATCCACCATCTTCCCATCTGCTCAGTTGTCCATATTTCCGCCAAAAAGTGTTCATCGTTTTTATTCCTTCTTCTTGGTAAGGTTGGCACTCTCAGTGCGTGTGTTGTGCAGTCCTTTATGAACACAAATCAGTTTTGATGGTGTTGAATTCCGGGTCTGCGCCGTGCAGAAGAACAAGAGCACAGAACCATCCCCTCATGGCCTATTGTTTTGGAAGTGGATGCTTCTTGCACCCCTCCCCAGAAAGTGGAGGAACGGAGCACAGTCTGCCTAATATTTAACTAATGACTCTGTCCTCCAGACTCGACTGCCAGACCTGAGTCTGCTCTGCGGTGAGCGGCGCTGGAGTGTGGCTGTGCGAAATAGCAAGTGGAAGGATGGGGCTCTGCACAGCATCAGGGGAGAGGGGCAAGGGAGAAAATAACTGTTGGAGAGCCCATAAAGGAGCCGTGTGAGCGAAGAGAGAGATGGATGCACGCTGTTGTGTGGGAGGCCAACAAGTCCTGCAGACTGAGAAAATGCCATATGCTACCTTGAGGCGGGCAAAGTCTAGCAAAGAGGCGAAGGAGAAGCGGAGTTAAGGCAGGAGTGGCTGGTTTCCATCAGCACTGATATTATATGGGTCTGGCCTTCACATTTCTCATCAAGGTTCTCACTTATTCCCCAGCCTCTTGCTTATAGACAGAGGCTATGATACTATCAGAGGGGAAACAAGAGAAGGAGCTGAAAGAGGCAGAGGAAACGGGGGCCAGAGATAGAAGGAATGAGTGAAAAGGCATAATTCGATAATGAGGTCTACGTTTGTCAAGAGGGAGAAACAGAAGAGGAAGAAGGAAATCTGTAAGGGCGACAAGAGAAAAGTTGGAGGAAATTAGTAGGAGGACATGAAAAGGGGGGGAAGAAGTGAGGAGGAGTGGATAGATATGAAAGATGCAGCAGGGCTGATTATTGTTTTGGTGCCACAAATGTGGACTGAAGCCCCTGGTGCTCCCAGGCAAATGTAGTATTAGTCACTTTAATAATTAATAACCCTGGGAGCATGTTGTTGGAGCCATGCGTTGACCTATTTCTCTACCATTTTTCACAACAGTAACATGACCAGAGAGCCCCCCCTCCCCTCCCCTCCTTCTGTACCTTCCTTTAGTGAGGTGGGGGTGGGAGGCCTGAATCCTCTGGGTCAAGCATGGTCATTTATTAGCCACATTTCTCAGGAGGAATAAAAGTCATCTCGCTGCTCTTTCTCAAAGGCTGGAAACCATGTGGGGAGACAGAATTGCGGCCACAGCCGTGGCCCAATGGGCCTTGCTGACTGACTGTCCTGGTGAAATATGAAGCCCATATGTGGGACGGCCATCTGAAAGAGGGACCCAGCAGAGCTCCTTCAGGCTTTGATGCTCATCACCACAAAAGCAGATGGTGGTGTGCTGGTCTTAAAACTTTACTTTCTTTTTTCTTTTTTTGTAACAACCCCCCTCTCCTCTTTTATCCAATCCTATCCGGCCTATTAGCCCCCTGTCTGTCATGGTCTAGCTGCCTGTGCTTAGGCCCCAGGGGGCTTCCAGAGCTATGGAATGAAGTCAAGCTTCCCCATTGACACAGGTCTTTGGGCAGCTTTGAATAGAAGTCAACAGAGTGAAAAGGCATGTTTTAGAAGACAAAATGGAATAAGGTGTAGGGTGAATCAATACTGCAGTGTTGTTTAGACTTGAAATGCTTTGCTCTATGTGCAGCTCAAACAAAGCAGTGCTGACTGCAGGTGGCAATGAATTTTTCTGTACATTTGGTAAAAAGCAACAAAAGGCTGCTTAATGGAAGAGAAACCTCTATGCATCCGCCTGAAAAGATTGTGATCAAAGCCGAGAGATAACCAGCTGTGTGTGCAGCGGCAGCAGCTACTCCTGCCTAAAACAGGATTTGTCACTGAGATGCAATCTCAACCTGTGAGATTCTCACACCCAAGCAATTTCCAAACCAGCAAGCCAATCAAGCCGTTCAAGTCAGGCACACTGTAAATAGGTGATCCTGCAGTCCCTCCTGCTTCCAGCCGCAGCCTCTCCGTGGCACAAGCCAATTAGCTGTTTGATTCAGAGCCGAGGATGAACACCCTAATTGATTACATGGCGATAATCAATTTAATTATCAATTTAGGCACAAAAAGTTGAGCAGAGATGCAAAGCTGCGGAGAGCTGAGTTCAGCAGTGACTTGGCAGAAGAGTCACTGTGAATGTCGAGACGCAGGAAGAGAAAGAGAGGAAAACAAGAGAGGAGTGGAAGAGAAGGACTGACAACGCAGGTATACTGCATGTTGTTTACTTGCAGTATCTGACTTATACCTCCTCATCCCTGTTTCTTTCACCTCAACACAAACATGGCTCACCGAGGAGAAAAAAAAGGCCCAGATAGATGGAAAGAAAACACACTCATGTAAAACAATGCAGTATATTCCATATGCCTATGCACTATGTGGCACAAAAATCCGGAAAGTGCTTTTAAAACAAAAAGAAAGTCTCCTTCCTGCATTGATGTAAACATGCCCGGAGACTCCAAACCACCGATTTGCAGCAATCGAGTCACATGAAAGCCAACCCTTTTCCCCCTCAACAACTGTGTGATTTTGCTTTGTTTACTCGAGAGCCGCTCCGTTCGATCAGGCTGTGGATGAGCTAATGAAGTCTCAATGTGCCGTCTGTCTGTGAGGTAATTTCCCAAGATGCCTCTGTGTCTCACTCCTGGTAGTTTGACCGGTAAAGACAGAAGATCAGCGCCTGAGTTACTCGACAAAAAAAAAAAAAAAAAACTTAATGGACGGTGATTCCCTTTAGCCTGCCCACTTCACTACATTGCACACAAGACCCTCTGTGGACATCTGGTCTCTGTCAGAACCGTTAATTTGTACGTCTTAGGGAACTATAATCATTTGGATTTACCTACAAGCCCATTAAAAACTCACACCTAATGCTGATTGAAACTAGATAAGTGCTTACATTTTCCTTGTTTACAGACAAATCCAAAAATGTACTGAAGATACATATGTCAAAGGGATAGTTCAGATCTTGTGACGTGTGGTTTCATGGAAAATGTATAAACAATTAATGTCTTACCTGTTGTAGGTAGCTGTTTGAATGACATCAGTTGAGAGAAAGTTTTTCCTGAATGGACTGATGAGCTAACAGCTAGCTTTGTGGGGCCAAGACCAAAGTGGATTTCTACTGTTTTAAAACCGCTCTAGTGTCAAACATTAACGCTTATACAAATGTTATTTTATAATCTGTTACACTATCATCAGTTTTTACATTCTACAGTTACTAACACTGAATTATTTGGTTATTTGCAAGCGCAAAGAGAATCCTTTGTTTCACTGTCACTCATGTTATTCAGAACAAATAAAAAACAAGACTTGATTTAATTAAATTCTTGATTAATGCCGACAGAATGTGGGCAAAAGATAGGTTCTCTTTGAATAAGGAAATAGCTTTTCTTTATTTTTTTTTAAAGATTGTGTGGAAACAATTATATGTTGATAATTAGAAGTTGATTCAATAATCAAGCTTGAGCACGCCACAGTGAGACTTTATCTTGATATTTCCATATTTGCACAGTCTGTGTCATTATAATCAAAATAAAAATCATGGTGTTCTGTACAAAGAACAATAAAAACATTGCTTTTCTTTAGAGCTGCTGATTGAACAGAAAAGAAAGTCAAAAACGTGAGTATTTAGACGTGTAAGATGTGATGTGATGCATCAGATTCGGTGCTCACTCTGATGCACGTACTTAGCACATCACCCAGGGCACACAGTAGCCTTTGCTTCCTACTGCTGACTGAAATATGCTGGCTGACAGAGAAAACCACATTTTTTGTCATTTACAGACCCCTGCCAGGCACAGATGACTATTCGCACAGTGACACATAAGCTACACCCTTTTTTCATTACCAAGGAATTGTCCAGCATTGCTCTGACTGCACGACAGCGACAAGGTGGTATTTAGAAAATGCGGGGATTGAAGTGGGGCTGACATTCCCTATAATTTTCAAAATTGTTTAAAATGTTGTTTGAGCCAGGAATTGTGTTATGGGAAGCTTTCTGTCAACCTGACAGGGTTTCTCCTCACCCAGCATGAACCTTTAGGCATGTTGTGCATCTGTAAGTAGGGGACTTTAAGCAGCAGGAGGCTGCCTGGGTGTAAAATCACTGCTAGTGGCCCTCCCAGATGGTCGCATCCTATTGCTGGCAGTAGGTCTTCAGCCTTTATATACAGCAGACATCAAGTCTTAAAGTGATAGTTCAGATTTTTGTAAACTGAGGTTCTGTGAAAAGGTAAAGAACAACTATTATCTTACCTGTTATACAAAGCTCTTTGTACAACCTGATGAGCTAATGGCTTCAAAGAGTGAAGCTAAAACCAAAGTAGATTGCAACTATCTTAAAACAACTCCAATACAAAATACAATACAATACAAAATTTAAATGCGAGAGATCATGAAAAACACTATTCATAGGCTTTTACATTACAGTCAGTTTCAATTAGACCATAATTATAAAGAGATCTATCATTTTTTTAGGCTGCCAGTAATCCACTTTAGCTAGTATCTCACTAGCTAAAATGCATTTTGCGAGGAGTTTCACAAATGTTTTGAAACGTTTGCGGGGGTCCACAACTTCCCCGTATGAGTCGCAGGGTTCTACTCTTGCTCTTTTGAAATTGAATTTTGGCCTTCTGGAGCTAATCTTGAAATCCCTTTTCAATTTAGATTTCATAATTCAAGAGCATTAGAGAGGAGTTTTGTCAGTATGTGTGGTCTGTTTCTAAGTGAAAATTTGTGTTTTTCATGCAATTTTGTGCTTCCAACAGTGCAGCCCAGAGAGATGCAACCTTTTGCTTTTGCCTCTCCTCAAACTAGCTTGTCCAGTGACAATTCAACTCAGATTTTCCAAACCGAGGTTCTTAGAAGTGCTATCTACACCAGATAAGATATTAATTGTTTGTAATCCTTTCACTTTAAAAGATCTGGACTATCCTTTAACATCTTCTTCACTGTTTTGGTCCAAGCCTGAGGATGAAAGGGGTTAATATTACAGGAAGGGCAGATAATCCCAGAGCAGGAACAATCCTCTGCCTCCTCTCAGTCTGTTTGTCACAACAGAAAGAAAGAAAGAACCTCAGTGATAACTGCTCAGAAATGTAGAGGACTTTGAATGCTCACTATGTTGTTTTGGCCAAGGCTTTTTTTTTTCCATCGCCTGCCACCCCCCCCTTTTTATTTTTTGTAGCTGCCACTCACACACACACCCATGAATCCTTCCACACACACTGCCACACACTAATTCCCCAGCATGGCTTCTTCCTCCTCTGTGTGTTGAAGCTGGTCCAGAGCATCAGCATTGTTGGAGGGGCTTACTGGAGGGCGGGAGAGAGTGAAAGTCACCAGGAGAAGGAAGAAGACCGACTCTGAGAAAGAAATGGACAAAGAGGCGCTGGAATTGCTGCCAACTTGTCAAACAGCTCTCTCATCCGTTCTGTATAACATTAACCGTAGGCTGAACTGAAACAAACCAAGTTGTGATGTTAGTCATGGGAGGACTGGATGAGTAACCTGCGCAGTGAATAACCCTTGTTAACAGACAGACATGACAAGAGTCCAGATTTAGGACAATGAGTTTGCTGCAGTAATTCTCAGCAGTGTCCTTCACAATGGCGCCTCAAATCTCCGGGAAGGCATTTTTCAGAGCGACCGGCCTGTGTCGGTGTGTGTTAGAGTCATGGCGAATAGGGGTGATTCTTTTATCCTTTGACCCAGATTCCAGGCAGAACCGAACAGGAGGACATGAAAGACTCGGACCTCCCCGAGGAGCCAGGGTCATGTGCAACCTGAACGGAGGAGCACACCGGCGCAGCCAGCCGAGCAGAAAACACCATTAAGCATGCACACGCTTTCTCTTGCAGGCGCGCATTGTTCGAACGTTTGCAGAACTATGTGCACGGCTTCCAAAAACATTTAAACGGCGTGGAGTTTCTCACGCAGAAACACTGTTTAGAACACAGCTCTAAATGCAACCTATTACTTCTAATGAGAGAACGTGAGGACGTATGTTTAAAGAGTGATTATTTCAGGCAGATAAGTTCATTACTGCACAAAATCTAACACTTTAAATGTTTACATTCACAAGCTTTTTGTACTTAAGTGCATGTGGGCTTGTAATAAATAAGTAAAGTTTATTTATATAGCACCTTTCACATGCTTCTGATTGAACGAAAAGAAAATTGTATCTATAATTATAAAATATATAACTGTTTAGACATATAAACATGCATACATAAAATCATAAAAATAAGTAAAATAGGATATAGAACACAACAAAGTATCTAAAAAGCTCTATAACCAAAAACCTGCTTATAAAAAAATGCCTTTAGATGCTTTTTAAATGCCTCTATTGAATGTACGCTGTATAGAAATTAGGGCAGTGTGTTCCAAAGTCGAGGTGCAACTGCTTGCAAGGATCGATCCCCACAAGATTTAAAATGGGTGCAGGGTACCAACAACAACCTCTGACCTGATGACCTTAACCTGCGAGCTGGGGTGTGGAGCTGAATCAGGTCTAAAATGAACTGGAAGCCAGGAGAGGGAAGGTAAAACAGGTGTGACGCGTGCTTGTTTCCTTAGCAGTCCTGCAGAGCTGAGATCTGAACAATCTGAAGATGGTCAAGCTCCTTCTTGTTTAAACATGTAAATAAGCTGCTACAGGAGCCCAAACGAGAAGAAAAAACGAGCATGAATGGTCATCTCAAGTTCAGCTTTTGACGAGAAGCTTTTCAGTTTTGAGATGTTCCTGAGATGGAACGAACAGTTTCAGGTCGGTTGTTCCATGTCTAAAGACATCGCAGAAACAAAAATGACACCCAGGTTGCTGAGCCTGTATTAATAATGGTTGTTGCAGAAATAAACATACACGTGCAAAAAATGTGAGCCAAGAAAAATAAGAAATAAAGAAATACTTGCTTGGTGAGTAATCCAATTTTCTAATAAGGTATATGGGCTGTACTTATATAGCTCTTTTTTTAGCCAACCAGGCTATTCAAAAGTGCTTTATAACACAGTCTGTGCCCTCATTTACCCATCCACACACACATTCATCAACTAAACAGTTAGGCGTTCAGTGTCTTGTCCAGGGACACTTCAACATGTGGCATACTGGTGGAATCAAATCTCCAACTATTTCATTAGAGGACGACTGCTCTAACCACTGAGCCACAAGCACCCCCATATAAATATAGAGGATGACTCTGTTTTGCTACCATTGTTGTTAATATTGCCCTCTGGAGCAAAAAGTTTTTTTTTTGGAGCCCAAAAGTTAAAGGCGATAATGTTTTTGCCTGGGTCTGAGTGAACGAATGTTCGTTTGTCTGTCTGTTACCAAAACATTTTGTGAATGACTAGACACATTTTAATGAAAGTTGCAAAAAGTTTTCATTGGATGCACATCTACTGTTGAATAACCTTTAGAGTCAAGAGGGTTTAAGATGCACAAGCCAAGAACCTTGCAAATGTTGGTACTTTCTCAGTTAAAAATATTTCGTTGTCACAGCAACTATGGTATATTGCATTATTTCCTAACAAGCATTAAAAATAACATTGTCTGCTGAGGTTTGTTCAAGTCCAGATAAATATTTATGGGGCATTCTGATGTCACATCATTACATAAAAGGAACCACTTCATGGTTTATCGGCTTCATGAAGGGACGTCCCATTTTGTGGTGGAGCATTTAATCGTAACACCTCGTGACTTAGAATTAAGGGCCACGAAGGTAATTTGACTCAGCTAGTCTCTAGTTTCCTAGAATGTGATAACACTTTTCTCTGGCAACTGGGTCATTTTTATAGCAAGTTTAAAAGTTACACACACTAATTAACTGTGAGCAAGTCTGGTTATGATCACAGAAAAGAAAGCAACTGTTTTCCTTTGTCCTCCCCTCTTTCTTCAGATACAACTGAAATTTGCTGTAATAGCCTCCAGTGAAGTTTGTGTGGGTGAAATGATCTTATAAAAGGATAAACTTGTTTTTGTATCAAAGGCATTTTTGCTGTTGCTTCCAAGAAAAAGAGACAGAAGAATTGATTTTAAAAAAAAGGTCACACACATTATTACAGACATTAAAGAATACATACAGTTGGTGTGACTGTGGGGTTCCTATGAGCTTGAATGTTCGTTTGAAAAAGAAAACAACAATAATGTATTTGAATTAGCAATGCAAACAGATTTATTAGAAAAAAATGTAGTTTTAAAACCAATTTATACAAGACCGAGGATAAATCTTCAGACAGAAACCAGAGAATGCTTCAGAAAAACAAAACTGGGCTTCTGCCAGTATAAAATATGGTCTCTCACCAACAACCAGATGGTTCCTCACTTCTGACCACAACACTACTATTCCTCTCTCAAATTTTGTCTCTCCAACAGTCACCCCCTCCCCTCAGGGCGGCTAATAGCTAAGTGCTGTCATTTCAGCAACTCAACTTTGTGCCACAACCGATTGTGCTGTCACAAAAAAATAGTCCTTTCTCTGGAAATGAGTGACAGTCTTTGGCCAGGCTACTACAACCACTCTTTATGACCAGTGAAATCCCTTAAGGTGCACTTCTTGTTAGAGGTGACAAGTCAGCTTGGAAAAGAAAGCCATTACCAGAGAAGAAAGGTATCCGACAGCCTCCTGCCGGTATAGATTGAAACCAAATACAATGGCTCCGAGCAAAGTAGTTACTCTGGGAAATCTAATAGTGCCATTTTCTTTGCTTTGCTGATAATTCCAGTGAAGTTTTCTTTACCTTTTATATGAAACGTCTTTGATTTTTTTTTTCCCCTCCTCTTTCAGATTCGCAGAACGTGCTATTTTTCTGTCAGTCAAATTTCGAAGAACTGTCAAAAAGCAATGCCTGCGTAGGACATCTGAAGATATCTCTGCAGTATTTTAATTTCCCAAATTAATTTGCAAAACAGCTCTTCTCCTACTTAGTGATTTCATCCTTCCTTTCCTCCTCCTTTCATATTGCACAGTGAAGCCTGGGAGTTTCACCACATGGTTCAGGCCGGAGCTCCCCTCCACACAACGGCGAGGGAGAATGAGGACACTTGTGGGTGTGCAGAGGAATAAAAGTCCCTTTCTTCTCTTCCCATTGCCTCTTTCTTTGAGGCAGAACAGAGGGTTGCCACGGCGATGAGGTTGGTCCGTCTCACATGGCACGGTCTGGGAAGAGCAGCAGCTTGCGTTGACATTTACTCAGGCTGAAGGAAACAGGCTGACAATACAGCAGGGAGACACACACACACACACACACACACACACACATCCAGAGATGGAGTGAAGTGTTTGAAAATGGCAGCCACATAAAGAGGATGGAAGAAACAATGACACCTGGAAAATCAGAGGGTGGACGCACACATGGAGAACTGGTTTACTCTGCATTTATGTAAACCCTTTATCTTCTTCTCAGTCTCCAACTTCTTTGCTCTCATTTATATGTTGCCAGCGAGTTCGAAAGCCAACACGTATTTCCATCCTGATCCCATTCCCAGCCCAGCGCATGCACACAACCGATGCAAAGACACAAAAACAAGTAGTTAAGACCCCCAAAATGCTCACACAAACACATAGATGCAAAACTATCCAGCTGAGTGGCAAACTAGTAAGTTGCCAACAGGTTCAGACGCCAAAACTGGAAAACATATTCAAAGCTTTTGTTTTACATTTCAGGAATGAGAAAGCTGACCCAACAAAATACCATTAAGAAGATTCCTTCCTACTGTCTATTGTGTATGCGAAAATTTTTACTGCAATCGTTGTGTGTCCAATATTGTGTGGTTTTTCAGAATTATGTCAACTTTGGTCCTTTACGAGGTATTGATACTGCTTGTGACAATCAAATCCCCACAAAAGGACAAAAAATGTTTTCTGCTTCTATCAGAGGACGTTCAAATAGCCTGTCTGACTGAGGGGAATCAACAAGCAGCCATATCAGCAGAAATAAGAAAAGAAACAGGTAAAATATTCGTGATAGATAGATCCTTCAGAAAAGCAATAAGTACTAAGATGAACACGTTTTCCCTTAAGGTACGGGTAGCATACAATCCACTGGAAAATAATATAGACTGATGGAAATTATTGCAAATGCAAGTCATGCAACATTTGGCCAACTGGTGATATGAATGGTTGTTTTATTTTACTTTGTTTTTAGAAATCCATACATGTGACAAGGCAAACCTTAGGAGAATCATGCTAATAAATGCTGAATACACACAGCCCTCGCATGTCATTTGTAAATGAACTTTATATTCCCTAAAATAGAAGCTCCAGTGGAATTCTTCGCTTTTAGCCTTTGTCTTATTCAGCGCAATCTAATTAAAGGCAACTTCTTTGGGAATAGCTTGAGTTGCCATTATGTAGATGAACACAGCGGCATAAAGACAGCTCTCCCAACCTAACAGCAAAACTTTTCTGCTTACTTGTGGTGACTATCAGCTCCTCTGCCTCATGACAGTTGTGCACTCAGTAGGGTTGGGTGGTGTTCCATTTTAATACTGGCAAACCTTCCCTAAATTTAACCCTGGTGTTTGGTATTACTGTCTGCCTAGAAAGACTTGTGATGTTTCTTTACATTGACAACAGACAAAGTATTATTTTACCAACACGCTAATAGCTCAAACAGAAGATTCATAATGTTCCAGTAACACTATAGTGCAGGCCCAGGTCCATTCAGGGGACAACAGACTTTTCAGGAGAAGATCCGATGTGAAGGTATGCTTGTAGAAGGAAACAGGTGATGTTATATTTCTGACACCTTTGCAGATCACAGATTGTGCACAATATCCAGTTTGTTGTTTTTTTTTTGTGTCCCGACACCTCCCGGACTACACTTCCTGCAGACCTCCCCTTAAACAGTAGGTGTTGCTACAGAGAAAATAGAACCGCCACACGGCAAAAACAGCAGCAGAAGAAGAACTTACAGGAAGTACATTATTCATTTGCAGCAGGGCTGCAAGGGTTAAAAGGATGGTATTCGAAACAAAACTATTGCTATGTTTGGATACCCTGTTATACTTTATGACTATTACTACAAAAACTGTATAATAGTAACATATTAAAAATAAAATTTTAAATGCCACGCTATTTGAAACTATGTACAATCTAAACTACTTTCTCTTCATCGCTTTGCAATAGCACTAAAATGACAAAAACAGTCTGTGGGTTGTTGTGAGTCACAACGTTCACAAAGACACTTATGACTGGTTAGAGTTGAAAAATAAAATAACTAATGTTTTAAAGGTGTAACATCTATTCATCAGTAGAAGGCTTAACCGTCTATTCAGCCGACGGTTGATTCCTGAATAAATGAACAAAAAGAACACAATTCCAACATTTTCCTTTGAGACATCATACTGAGCAGTGTGCAGAACTGCAACAAAGAATTTGAAGTTTGTATTAAACTGCTCAATTTCAGCCCTCATTTTCAATCACAGACACGAGTAAAATTAGCGAACAAAAAGAAAAAAAAGTGTTATCATTACTTTAAAAAGAATAAAGTACAGATCTCTTAGGAAATCTTTGCTTTGGCGAGAGGTAAAGGCAGTGCTGATGGGGAATTAATGACTGTATTTAAAAAATGGTAAGTCATCAAATTTTATGCTTATAGGTTATTAAGATTCTCTTCATGCAAAATAAAATATACAAACAAGAACATTTACGGGAGATCAACTTATGTCAAGCTCATCTTGAGATTATTGTGCTGATTATTTGTAAATTAATGCTAGCCATATGAACTAGTTCCAGATTCGATTTTTGTAGGATTTAAACAGTCATTGTTAAGAAGATTTTAGTTCACTTTAGTTATGCTAAAGTAGATCTGTAAGTTCCAGCTACTACCCAAAGTCTTCAATCAGTTCTCAAACCTAAAGTAATGTTGTAGAAAAAAAAAATTCTCGCAGTTAATTTCAAATTTTAAGGCAGCCCTTACTTGTATTTTTTTGAATTGAAACAACATATTAGATTTTACAGTGTATTCAATAAAACCAAAAGGATGTAACCTTGGCATGAGGAACATTCATTCAGCTGAAAAATTTTGCTCTTCAGACACCAAAGACCGTTAGCCATGACATTAAATTCAACTGTATAAAATAGAAATAAAAACAGCACTGCTGTCTGGATGAGAGACATAAAAGATGAACAACAACAAAAAAAGACATCTACTAAATGAAGTGCTTGAGACACATGAAGATAAAATGACAGGAACACAATAAATAATGAAAATGCTGGGAAGAACTGGAATGAACAAGAAGTGATTATGTTTAAAAATGCAGATGGAAATACACTGACAATATTCTAGTAAATACAATAACATTGACTACACGATGGGCCCTCTGAGGGGGGAGATGAGGTGGAAAGCCAATGACCAACTGGCAACAAACAAGAAGAGAGGATGACAGAATCATGGAGCTCAAGATGCAAAACATGCAGCTCAGCTATCACCAGGGCAGCAAAGAGAGAGAGTGAGAAGGATTTATGTGCTTCGGTGGATCGGTGAAGGTAAATGTGATGTCAACATGTCAAAATATGATCTTGAATTCTGACATTACTCACTGCATTATGACGGGTTTTAACCCAATGGCAGGATGCGTTTCTAAATAGATGCTTTTAAATCTATCTATCTTACTTTTGCAATAATCACATTGTAGATTTCCTGACTCTTTCCAATGCTCAAGTTGTGATTACAAGAAACTTAGGTTTAGATTAAAAGTGTCTTGTGCTCTCTGAAAGCTATCCTCTTTGTTTGGTTCCTCTATGATACATGTTGACATGGTCACAGTGTCATTGTGTTTTCAGTGCATTTGGTCAGTCCCACAGAGATATGGGGATAGAGAAGAACCCAAAGATGGTTTGTAGGGGTTTTATCCTCCTTTATCGGTTGCTGAAGGCACTTTGCTACAACCCAACAGGGGTGTTGAACTGGTTCCTCTACGCCACATGTCCCATCTACCCTTTGGTCTCCGGAGGTCAGTCATTCTGCCAAGGCTGAACTCAGGGGGATAGAAGCGGCAGGAACTCTGAGATGAGCCCGGAGGGGATCTTCTCACCCTGAGATGAGTGATTACTTCAGTGGGACTAAGTTATGCTAATGCATTCATTTCCAAAGCGCCATGATTATTTAGAGTTCCTTACCAACTGTTTTAGATTTTGCCTGCTTGCTGTTTTATGCAAAGATGCTTTTTTTTCTCCCAGTGCACCATTGGCACAGAGCTTG
Organism: Kryptolebias marmoratus; assembly: GCF_001649575.2. Taxonomy (NCBI): domain Eukaryota; kingdom Metazoa; phylum Chordata; class Actinopteri; order Cyprinodontiformes; family Rivulidae; genus Kryptolebias; species Kryptolebias marmoratus. The sequence continues at coordinate 14,934,614 of NC_051445.1, forward strand.
TCGAGCTGAGGGAGATAAGAGGGGAGAAAATTCAAAATTCTTTGCACTTATTTTAATGTGCCCTTGATGTGTGAATGAATGCAAATCAAAAAATGTCTGCTTTTCCCTCCAGAATTTATTGAATGTTGTACTCATACAAAATGACAGTGGAGCAGAAAAGAGATGATGATATATTATAGAATACAGTATATCAAGTCTATTATTACTCAATCTTTCTAAATTCCCCTATGATTTACTGTAAAAGGTACCAACAATGCCACTTTAATATATGCAAACTTTATGAATTTTCATTCCTTCTCTGCCTTGAAACAAAACCCTCTTGTAGATTCCTTTCGTCAGCTCTGATGGCTACTTTCCACCTGGATCTCTGCATGTTGTCTGAGATGGGGCGGCGCCCTGAGCCGGCTGTGGTGCTCCTATGAAACATGCATCCAGGGATATCAGAATAATACCAGACTGAATATGTTATAGCAAATTCCCTCTAATCCTGAGCACACTGTAATCAGAGGAGACTGGACTTACGACCACTCTGGCTGCACAAGCACTTGCCATTGGTTGGCTGAACTTGGCAAAGGTGGTGCAGATACAGGTAGTGTTAAAGTAATATGATGATTTTTTTTTAAATTAAATGTAAGATTTTTTAAGCCAGGAACCAAATAAATCTAACTGAAGGGATAGTTTAATTATTTAAGTGAACAGGTATCATCATACCTGTCATATGAACCTCTTTGAACAGCTTCTGTTTGGTAAAAAATAGAGTTTAATTCTGATCAGAATGACGAGCTAATGGCTAGTCTGAGTGGCACCGAGACTAAAGTGGACTGCTGGTATCTAAAAAACAACTCCAATCTCATGTGAACAATGCTTGTTTTATTGTTGGCAGGAATATAAAAATATTTTTGCCAGAATTACCATGTATATTGAAAATGATGGGGGCTTAATGCTATGATTTTTTTTTGTTTAAATCTGGAGTTGTTTTAAAATAGCAGCAATCCACTTTGGCCTTGACTCATCTTGGCCTAGCTATTAGCTCATCAGTACAGTCAAAATTAAACACTATTTCTCCCCAAAACCCCACTACAAAAGATCTGAACTGTCCTTTTAAGGGAAGGAAATTGAAGCAAAGTTAATGATGTGGGCAATGGTTAAAAAAAAACAAAAAAAACAAACAAGTTTGAGTAAGATTTTAGAAGCCTGCAAGGATTCGCAGAGAATTTGGAGGAGATTTTTGAAAATGAGAGCACTTTCCAGATGCGCTACAGAGATCAGCATCTGTAGCATTAATTACAATGGCCCCCCCTTCTTTCACCCTTGCTGTACTCCACCACCTGTTTCCTTTCAATAGCCTCGCTATACGTGAGTGAAATCCAGGAATCTTCATTCAGCACAACTGCTGATGCAACCTCATACAACCTGCAACCCCTCACCCACCTACACAGATACCACAAACAATCCCCTGTGGATATCTCGGTGTCTCATCTATTAGGAAGTGAAAGTAAGAAAAAGGATGAATAAAAGCTCTCTGTCACCTAAGATGTCTTGTCCATGTGGTTTGTTTCTTCTCTCACGGCTGAATTGATTTGGCGAGTCAAGCGCTTCACTGATGGAGAGATTGTCAGCCCCAAAAGGACCGAGGCACACTGATTGTGGCGAGATGTGTGTGTGTGCTGTCATGTCGAAGCTGTGTTTTGCCGGTGTTGGCTTGGTCTATATATTGCTGCTATCTCAATCTAAACAGTACACCTGCTCAGTTGGGGTTTGTTTTTGTGCTGCTCTCCTGGAAGCAGGGAGAAATTGTATCGCAGATTAAGCTCGAGCCATTTCACAACAATCCACTGGCGATGAGCTGTGGGTTAATCTTTACATGCTTTGGTCTTGGGCGTGAGAGCAGTAGGCTGGTTTCCATAAAGTAGCACAGATTAAAACATAATGTTAAATGCCTTTAAAATAAAAGTCTATACTCAGAGGATTTGTGGAATAAAAAGAATTAAAAAAAAAAAAAAAAAGCGAGATCAACTCTCGCTGTCTTTTAGAAAACTAAGTGGTAAAAGCCTGAACTTATCCGAATTGAGGTGAAGGACCGATGGGGGTGGGTGGGGGATGCAAAAGCAGTAAAAGCCTCTTATAAGTGAAGATCTTTCATAAACAGAGAGCATACTCATGTGACAGTCCACACATCCCTGTTTAACTGTCAGGTTGGCAGCCGTTTTGCTCCTTCTGGCCCAAATGCAGATGGGCTCTTGTTCCTGCTGGTCAGTAAAACAAGTTAGTGGCACTTTTGAAATTTACAGATTCTAGAAGTCAGACTTTAGATTTTAAAACCTGACACCAGAGTAAGAAGGCCCTCAAAATGAGGCACAACGTGCCGTGAAGGATACTTCTGAAGGACTATTTCTGTATTGTTTTTCAACACATGCACATGTGCATTTATATATATAAGTGTAGCCTCTTTATCAACTTTTATTAATGCTGATGGACCAAACTGATGAGCCAATGGCTAATAGACACACACACACATACATATTTATATATTTATATATATATATGAACAAAGGGAGATGCAAGGATCAAGGGATCAAGCAAGTAAGAGAGCGAGATCACCAACGGTGGAGGGAGTAAGCCACAGAGAAATTATATCCGCTGTTACAGCACTAATGAACATCAACATAGGGGCTGAAAAGAGATAAAACTACATTTTCTTTTCCCCTCTTCAACCTCCTGCTGAGACTCAGAGGATTTAATTCTCCCCGGTGATCTCGGGATGTTCCAAACAGCTACAGTGAATAAACAAGATTACCCATTTGGACATGCCAGTAAATCTTATCATATTGGAGCAGGGGACAGCGATTGTGTGACGCTCACCAAAGCAATAAGGCTGACAGGGGGTGAAGAAGCGATGTTTGCTCAAACAAATATTCTTTTTTCGTTGTATTTGACACTCACTGTGGTTGTTGTTCTTTGTTTGCGCTGATGTTTTACAAGCTGCGGCAACAAGAAGGATCGATCTTCTAAGGCATGAAGCATGTAATGTGTCAAATAGTATTCTCTGTCAGATATTAATCAGAACGGGATTTGTAGGAAGGCTTCATTATACAACCAATCATTGTTTTGTTGTGCTCCGTCTCAAAATATAAAGTCTTGGCAAAACAAATTCCTCAAAGGTTACTGTGAGTAAAAGTACATTTATAGACAAAGGGCCAGTCATTGTGGTCGAGAATAAGGAGCCAGTAAGATCAGATCTTTTTGAAATAATAGTTTAGATCTTTTGAAGTGAGTTTCTGTGGAAAAGTTACAAACAATTATTATCCTACCTGTTGTAAGTAGCTCTTTGGACAACCCCAGTTTGGAAAAATAAAGTTTAATTCTGACCAGACTATCAACATTATTAGCTGGAAGGTGAAGCCACAAAGGGCGAGCAACCCCTATAGGCTGGCTGTACCATTTTTAAGTCCCGCCCCTTTATGTAATTAAATGGGACATTTTCCTGAATAAAACATAAAAACACACTTGAAATAATAATATTCAGACGTTAATTTTGTTGATTACCGTAGCTCTTGCCTTCCTGCTGTATGCTCAAATATGCATTTTTTCAGTACGTGTTAATTAGTTATATAAAGCTTCAAGAAAAATGCCATGTTATACTGTGATTAACAGCCTAGTAATGAATTGGAAGAATGTTTAGGCAGGACTTTCATCTTGAGGCTACAGTACCACATCTCTAGTGTGCAGACTCAAGCACCACAAACAAAATACTGCCCAAAGAACTGAACTGATATTTTAGCCTCAATTTTGGACACTGGAAGTGAATGGAGCCTCTTCATCAACATTTATTTATGCTGATGGACCAAACTGATGAGCTAATGGCTAATTTCTGTGAGGCAAAAGTCATAGCAGGTTTCTGCCATCCTAAACAACTCCAATGTTAAAAAACATTTTTATACCAGTTCAAGAAAACATTGTTTTCAGGGTCGCTACACAGTCTTGAAAAGTATGGAATTTGCTTTCAGTATGAGTCACATCTTTAAAAGAATGGATGAAAAATAAAAGAGTATACAAACATTTTGTGCTTCTAGGCTTTATTCTTTTTTAAAAGATAAAAATAATTATCTAAAAATAAAAAGCTCAAACAACACAGTGCTATTCAGATTTATTATAAATAAATGAAGAACATAGAGTACTATGCTAATGTTTTAAAGCAGCCCTTAATCTGTATTTGCCATACATAAGTTGCTTACTCTGAGCTACAAGTTGCCCTAACCCCTAATGTTATGTTGCTAGCTGTAGCGCTTTCAGTGTAGCCTGGAGCACCCCTGACAGGAAATACCATTGGAATACTCATGTAATGCAAATTGACAGGGATGTAATAGTTTATTAAATGAAATTTGCATGAACGGCTTTGAAATTTCGGAGATTGGAGTTGTTGTGAGATGGTGGCAGTTGTCCTAATTGAGGGCTTCTGAATTCCCAAAATGTGGACACGGAAGCAGAGGAAACTTAACTGAAATGAGACAGCAAAAAAAAAAAAACCTACCTATACAAAAAACAGGACCATAAACCAGTGAAGGACACAAACCACAGAAATGTAAACCGAACAGGAAGCAGGTAACAGGAGGACATGACATTGAGCTGAAGAATCTGAGGAGTGTTTTAGTTCGAAGGGATAATTATAAAGTGAGCACAGCTGGGCTGATTAACAGCTGGAAGGCAGGTGTGAATGAGCAACTGAATGCCAGGGGTGGTGGAGGAAAACTGTTACAACTGACACAAGCTAAAACCCAGCAACTGAGACTGCCAGGGGACTCCAACACAACAAGAATATGAAAGAAAATACTCTAAATACTAGGAAAACAAACTCAAAAACCCACAACAATGGCATGTTTCTCCAAACTGAGGTTGTTCAACAAGCTATCTACAGCAGGTAAAATGTTACTTGTTCATAACCTTTCCACAGGACCCTTCTTCAAAAGATCTTAACTAAAGCTCAAACTGGAGCTCGGCAGTAATCACGCAATGTACAGCAGACAGGGTGGGAACCTGTTGTTGATAAGCAGCCTCGTACCAGATTTGGTTCTTAGCGTGATGGAAACAGACGCTGGAAGGCATGGCGTGATGAAGGCCAGGGAGAGGCAGACACACCAGGCTCCATCAGACATGGAGGCGGCGCGTGACGCTGTGCCACAAACAGGTTAGTCAGCGAGTCATTCCCGACTCCATCGTGAACGTGATGATGAACGCTTGCGAATGAGATGATGGTAGACAGTTTTATAGGACCATAACCACTAAATAAGATGATTACAGCAGCAAATGTAAGAAAGGCAGGTGTAAGCGGCCCGGGCAGGAAACATCATTGCGCTAAGCATACAAGACAGTGATAAAGGATTTAGGGCTTATGGAAGCAGAGAAAAGTGGGACTTGTGACCACCACAATATGTTGGAGATGAACATGCAAAAAGAGATTATGAGAAGAAAATGTCTGCAGCATCCCTAACCACACACACCCCATCCAGACAAACACTCACTGAAATTCACTTGATAAGGGGATGACAAAAAAAAAAGGAAACGAGGGATTTTTTTTCTTCTTTCTCTGTCTCTGAGCAGACGTTGATCTTCTCAAATCCCTGTGTATCTCATGTGAAATCCGTGTAATGTGGATTAAAACCTGTTGAAACATATATATGGTTATATCACAGGATTGGGGCAGACTTCTTTGCCAAATCCTTAGTTGTTTGCTTATTATTAATACAGATGGCCAACGATATCAGTGTGTCATACGCCTTAAAATCTGTAGGTATTATGGCCACCAAGTCATAAAAAACTAGATTATTTTATAAGAATGCAAAATCTTGCTTTATTGTCTTAAAAGTATATAGTTTGATTTGTCAACCTCAGTAGCTTTGGTGAGCAAGACAAAGCAGACATTCCTTTATGTTGTTTTTAAACAAATACAACATTTTACTGCACTGAAAATAAGGAATCAGAAAGAAGATGGCGCATCCAGCAGTGTCTGAAGGTTTCAGGTCCTTCCACAAAATTTTATTTGAAATAAAGTTGGATTTTTATGTCTAATTAGAAAGACTGTTATGTTTTCAAACACATTTGAGACGCAGTGAACAGACTTCATATATTTTCTATTTTGCGACAGGGTATGGGTTCTCTTTAAATTTGGTTTAATCTCATCTTGCAAACTAATTCTGCATACTTTGTGGTATTTTATCCATTCATTAATCAAAGTGTTGGTATGCCTTTTAGATTTTGTAACTTTGACACTTTTTTAAATTATTTAATGTAAGTTACAAACATTTTCCCCATAGAAATGTGTCAAGATCTCTTCACTTCCTGTAGATGGCTCTTTGAACAGCCTCAGATTGGAGAACCAGGAGTTTAATTTTAAGCAGATTGACAAGTCTAAGCAAGGATAAGGCCACAGTGAACCGCTGTCATCTCAAAACAACACCTATTTCAAAAATGTAATTGAAGATAATGCAAATGGTATTTTATAAACATTTAAATCTCTGTCAATTTAGCAATACACAGTTATTTACATAACATTCTGTGGCTTTTTACAAGAGCTTGCTGTAGCACTTCTGGTGCAGCCTGGGGCACATCTTGTAGAAATATCATATATTCCTTTATCCTGATCTTGTCACCATTAAACTTTAATTGTGTGCTGAAAAAGTTCAAAACTGAGAGGAAATCTAAAATGGTTCCAAGGAAGAAATACAAAACAGTTATCTGCAGATCTACAGGTGAGGTTAATGTTTTGAAATGAAATTTATCCAAGCTGAGAATGTTCTTTGTTTGCATTTTGATGTAATTAATGTTGTTCCTCTCACCACCTCCTGATACAACATGGGCATTTTAATTACTTTTTTATTTATTTATTTTATCTTGCTTGCTTTCTGGACAAGAAAGAAAAAGTAATTAAAATTAAAACACAAATCTACTCCAACTAGATGTGGTGAAGTCCTAACATGTTATGTTATATTATGGTATTTAGAAAAACTCACATTGTCTGCAGTGTTTGCAGTTTTCCTCCACAAGAAACAGTGGATGAAACTTGAGGTTTTTTTTAAAGAACTTTCTTAACTTTGTGGTGAATGTGTGGACTTGAGATACAAAACATAATGATGAATCAGCATATTTTGTCACTTTATCACTTAGTGCTCTAAAAACCATAACAACAACCTAGCTGTATTTACCAGTTTTTCTATGTCTGTCTCATTTTATCCTGATAATGTTGCTCATAGACTTTGATTGTGCGCTGAAAAGATTAAAACCTGGGAGGAAATTGTAAACTGCACCAAAGACAGTTGCTGATGACAGAATTCTCTCCACCTACTGGTGCAGTACGAGTATTTCAGCATTTAGTTTGAATGACTTCTTGCCATCCCGACAAAGATTTTTTTTTTTAAACTGAGAAAAAAAAAATCTGTTTTAAAACATGTCTGGAGTAGTGTTGATGGGGGCCAAAAAGCAGTCATGTGAAAATTTTGCCTTTTCCTAAATCCACCAGGAGACCCCAGCCAACCTAAAACACTATAAGCTGCCAGATAAAAGCAAGAATAAAGGTGAAGATCCAGAGCATTTTAAATACACCCCATCATGCTTGTGATCTCTCAAACCTCCTAGAATATTAATATATTGTAGACAATGAAACATATTTACACCTCACTTTGTCTGATATTTTCGGATCTCAGCAGAAGCAGTTTTGAGTGAAAGTAACTAGATCCACACGAGCAGACGGAACATTTCTTTGTGTGAAAGAAAACAACTGGAAATTGTTACGTGTTAAAGTGAGTGCTATGCATTCATCTCTAAACGCATTCGCATCTTCCGACAGGATCCTCTCTGCTTATCGGTACAGTAAAATAGTACACTCGCTGCCTGGCTCTATTGATATTTGCGCGCACACGGGGAGGTGAATGAATGGAGCTGTTCTGATACAACTGCAGATCCGATCTTGGCAGAGAGAATGACCACACTTATTGAATGGCTGCCTGAGTACTCTAATGAGGTAATATTACCACACCAAATGATGAAAAATTCATGTTACAAGTTGGTGTTGGTGCAGATGGCTCTCAGGATTTCCATTTGCTGTTTGATATTCTTACTTGCCGGCTCAGCAGGCACTATTGTCTGATTGGAGCCAAAAAAAAAAAAACTCACACACACACACATACATACACACACTTAAGAGCTCTGAAAGCTGAAGCTATTACTGCGAACAGCCTGTAGACACCAGCAACACAAGTGGAAAACTGGGTTTTGTGCGTGCACCTTTTGTGTTTTGCGCATGAGATCATGTGCCATAGGTGTGTATCTGTGGGCAAGAGTGTGTGAAACACAGGGCGGCGTACACTGAATGTTAAGCGAACATCCTGTCCATCTCATTGGCACTGAAGCGCTTGTACCGCATTGATAAGTGCGTTTATGGAAAAGTCAGCACGGCTTTATCTCGTCATTGCAGGTTAGATCGCAGATTAAAGAAAAAGGGAATGAGTTCCAAAAAGTAAATAAAAAAAACTCCAACCTGTGATAAGACATGGGCTTCCGACATAAAGCAGCCTGCTTTAGACTCACACGAGACTGCTCATCTGTATGACCCCTATTGCTATCCTGGTAGATTGTGAAACTTGTAGTTGTCTTTGCTTGAGTTTTGAAGTTTCTTGCAAAGGAGATTGCCCTCAAGACTAGAGCAGTGTCGATGACAGATACCTAAAACTGTGACATTTCTAGGCATCTAAATTCAAACAGCTACCTTCAAAGCTTTTAATCCCACTGTTTCCACTTAGATCTCCTTACGACCTCTGCATCTATTTTCTAATATATCTCTTTAAAACATTCCTTCTTGTTCACCTCAAAACAGTCCTTTGAAAACCTTTTTTCAGGTTAATATACACATCTTTTCCTATGCCCTCAAACCTCTCTGGCCCACCTCTATTCTGTGTATTGAAATAAGGCTCCAGCAGTGGGCCCTTGGGGTGATGGTGATGGAATGCATTTGGAGGGCAAGCAGCTTTCTCTCCCCAACTCGCATGCAAAATCTTCCCAATGGGGAATCACTGGCTCAAAGAGAGGGGTGCGAGCGCCATGGTAACACCATTGCTCTCCCTAAAATCCTTGGCAGACAGGTCTGCACAATCAACCCCGGTTAAAACGTTTCCCTGTTGCATACAGAATAAAGAAAAAAAAAAAAGGGAATTGGCTGAAAGTGTACTGGAACACATCCAGCCGCAGTGGAAGTCTGTTTTTTAATTCCTGTTTCATGTTTCTTGACTGAGAAATTGAATTTATGAGCATGACAGAAGAAAAGATGCCTTTATGGCAGCATAAACATGCACGGTATACATAAAATGCTGTAGGAATCGAGTCATGCACTGTACCCACACACAAACTAAAAAAAGTAAAGTCAGTCGTGCAAAAATACTCGATAAAGGGCTCACAACAGAATGCCATAGACACACAAATACGGCTGTGTGAACCTACATGAACGCACACACTCTGTCAGGAGTTAGTGCCTTTCACTCTGGTATGGAGTTTAAAAAGGTTGTTTAGATCTTTTAAAATGAGTTTCTGTGGAAACATTATGAACAATAAATATCTTATCTGTTGTATATACCTCAAAATGAAGAAACGGTTTCATTCTGACTGGATTGACAAGCTAAAGGCTAGTCCAACGAGCTAAGGATCTAATCAGAGTGGGGCCAAAACCAAAGTGGATTACTGCTGTCTTAATACAACTTCAATCTCAAATGTTTTATGTTGGTTTTATGTGAATGCTGTTTTGTAAACTTCTACAGAATCATAGGTTTTGCACTATAATGTTGTTCCAGCAGAAATATTCTGACATTTCTGAGGGAAGAACCCACAGACTGCACCACAAGTGCCACAGATTCCTGCCTCTGCCTCTCTTTTTGCTTGCAAATACACATAAAGTTCTCTATATAACTGATTAACAGAAAATTAATACAGATGTAAAGGTTTTATAGAGAGGAGTTCACATAAACTGCTATGAAATTTTATAGATTGGAGTGGTTTAAAGACGGCAGCAATCCATTTTTAATCTATTCGGACTAGCTGTTAGCTTGTCAATCATGTCAGAAATACACATTATTTTTTCTGAGTTGAAGTTGTTCAAAGACCTATCTACAGCAAATATTTACTGTTTATAACCTTTCTACAGAACCCCCACTTTAAAAAAAAATCTGATCCATTGCTTTCAGACACAGAATCAGAGTAATTTATAATGTTTTTGGGAGAAATAAATCTTTACCTATGTTTCAAATAAATAAATAAACAGATTTTTTGCTAAGTGACCCTTGGTAGTTAAATATTCACAAGCCATTAAACCTAAATAGATGCACATTTTGTACATTTGACCCATTGTTGCGCACAGCATTGTCTAAAATCTCTTCACTTTGGCACTCTGTCCCACTCAGAGGTTAGACGAGCACTGCATTGCAAAACAGAAAAACACCATTAGCTTCCCACATGTTCAGGGTTGATTAGAATTGGATGAAAGAAACAGCAATCTCCTCATTTGGCAGATAGAGAGGGAGGCCCACGAATATCTTATTAGCGTTATTTTGTTGCCGCATGTTCCAAAAATGCAGCTGTCCTCTTTAGCTTGGGAAAATTGCCTTTCCTTATAGATAAAAATGACTGCAAAATAAAATGTCAGAAATCTATCAAACCTTCTAATTAAAGTGCCTGTTAAGAGTGTCAACTTAGGTCTCTTATTATTTAAAATTAGACAAAAGGTGAGGACAGGTGAAACAGAACTTTAATAAAATATTTTAAAAATCTCTATTACTTAGGATTTTTACTTATCTGGTTGCTAACAGTGTCAGAGAAAAGGTCAGATTTTGTTCTGTCTTATTGAGTTGCTCAGTAAGCTTCTCACATATTTGCTGTTGCAGAATTGGGACTCACTCGCTCAGTGTGAGCTCCCCAATCTTGAGAAATTATGCATTGGCTGCGATGCTCCCTGCTGAATCCCTGCTGGGCCTGAGCGGTGTTCTGGGATGCAACCCAAGTCTAATCATCCGATACAAGTTTAAAAGTAGCCATGGGTAGTTTTTCACCGGCTGGGAGGGGGATGTGCAGACCACCATAAGGAGGCCCTGCAGAGATGCTCCGCAGAGGCCCATATCTCTATCCAACTGTCCTCACACGAGGGCAGGCAGGTAATGAAAGGTAGAGACACAGATGAGAGATCCGCCTGCAGGACTCACCCGTCTTGATTAGTGCTTGTGAGCTTCTGTCTGCTCTGACTGTGGGTTATGTGATCTGTCCGTGCTGTGATTAAGTCACTCACATTCATCGCATCTGCTTAAAATGTTCTCGCAACATGACCATTTGGTCGGGAACACTTTGTCCACCTCGAGTGGCATAAACACATGATGTGGACACTTATGCGTCCTGTGTCACCATGCAAATGCGTGCACGTGTTTGCATAACCAGGAAGCTCATTTAAATCTTCTTTGAATTCATCACAATTCAACCTCTGAGACAACCGGTGTTTTTTTTTTTCTTCCTGCCTCTTCGTTTCATTGTTAACATGTCGTGTGCATATCGGTGGCCTTTTTCTTTGACACCAGATTAGTGATCTCAATGAGGCGTTGGCAAAATGTGTGAAAGTGTGACATCAGGGTCAAACTTGGACCACTGCAAGTTTGCTGTTCAGTCACACCTTACACTTCTTCTGATTTAAGCATCTATGTTAGTAACTCAGGACAGATGTACAGGTATGGCTCAGAGGAATGATTTGGTCTATAACAGGATCCCAAACAGTAATATACTGTAGTGTGGACAAGTGATTCAATAAAAAAAAAGCTACTTCTATTGACATATTAGTCAAACACGTTTGATCTGAGGGTAAAGGAACAGTTTATTATTTGTAAAATAAAACTGCTTCACATAAAAATTTAAAATGCATGCAGCATTTTATATTTATTTTATATTATATATAGTATAAATCTATTGGAGTCTTTTTATGGGTACCAATGCCTAAGCATTGAAGGACCCTGATTACTATCCTGTTCAAATTTTGTCACATATCTTTAAAATAAAACTTGTGAATTATACACTAAAACGGGCAGGAATAGTGCTATGGCTTGTGAAGCGGGACGTCACACAATGTGGCCAATTTCTGCAAGAAACTACAAGGAAAAATATAACAGAGATCAATGGCGATTTTGGTGAAACGCAGGAGAAAACCCAGTGCTCTTTGATATTTTAAGCAATGTTTACTCAAGCACAGTTTAGGTTTTATGATTTTTAAAGGTTTTCCTTCAAAATGTTCAACTCTGGAAGAGTTTGCTAAAATGATCTTCTTCTGTATGGATGTGACTTTTTGATTGTTTGGGTTGTCATGTGTTTTTTACTGCTGTTCCAGTCAAGTACATACTGACAAGACTTACAGAAAAGTTTTGCTCTCAATTTATGGATATAGTTTGGCTGTTGTTTTGCAATAAATTTTGCTCTGAGCGTTGAAAGTCATGAACTTTTTATGCTTTTTTTAGCTGACCTCTTCACCATGGCTTTCCACAACATGTAAAAGAATAAAGGAGACCTAAGCCAAAATACAGACCCTCTTTCATAATGAATGATATTGTAAAATGTGAAATACACTTACTCATTAACAATGCTAAGCGTGTCTTTTCTTCTCCACTTTTAGGTCTTCATTTACAGCCACTATCCGCTACGTCTCTGCGTCATATTCATAAAGCAAAAACACACTAATTATACGTTGGTGCAAACACACCCATTTAACTGTACTGAATCGGCAGCAGAACACAGCTTCCCTGCTGCGCAGTCTAAATATGATTGTCTGTCAGAAACGCATCACACACAACAGTGACATAAAGAAAAAATGTTTTAGCAAATGAAGTACATAAAAACTTCTTAAAGCTGCATGAAAAATATCTTAACGTTTCAAGAGGATCCACATTCAGAATGCCATTTAAAAATCAACAAGTGATCATTTAGCTGGGTTTCTTTTTCAGTCTATTCTTTTATTTTCACTTAACACTTGAAAAAGAATCCTTCTGGGCCACAGGATGCATGCTGTGTACTCTCTCCCCTTGAGGAGTGCCTGAGGTGGTCCCGCAATAATAAAATAACAACTTTCGTTAGTGTATCTTGATCTCTGGATGTAAAGTGTTACAGTATCTGCTGTGGTTGTTTTTATTTTGAATGTAAAACAGCAACAATGAATTTTACGCACTTTTTCATCAATATATTTGTACATTCGACGATGTCTGACTGATCATTAAAAGAGAGCAGGAAATATAATTTTCTTGAGATGCCTGCCCTCTTTTTATGAAGGCAAAAGTATGGCAGGTTGCTTGTTAAGAGGAAAAAAACTAGTTTTGTTAGATTGCATTCATAAATAAACTAATTCCACAATATTTCACATTTTATATGTTCAATTCTGTGACTTCATCCATGTTTTCTGCAGGAATCATAAAAGCTCTATAAATAAGCATCTAGCCCCTGAACTATAGCTGCAGTAAAGCAAGACAAGAAGCAGTACAGCCCACCTCGCGACTTTCCCATCTCTTTATCCTCTTGTCATTCACTCCTGAGCCCTGATTTCTTTTGTAAGCCGACTTCAGCTGGATAACCTTGTAAATGCTTCAAGATCCAATGAGGTTATCAGCCCAGAATATGCTTAATTACAGGCATGGCTGTGCACGACATGAGAGTGTTTACAATATACAGCCAGGCAAAAAGAGATAAGGACAGATAAACAGTAAAGGGATAGGGCAGATGACAGATATATTCACTGTTTATCTGTCTGTCTACACGTCTGAAGATACAGGACAGATGGGCCTGATCTACTCAAAACAAATAACTACTCACAAGCCTCATTTCAAGCAGTAAAGAATGTTTTTCAAGCCAATAATGAAGTAATAAACCGCGTGTAGTGATTTTTTTTGCCAAGCACAGTTTGAGTTTGATAGTTATTGTGATTGGAAACTAGAGCGAGCTGCTGATTCCTGAAAGACTTTCAGCTGGAAATTCAGTTTTAATAAAGCAACACAGCCCATTTCCTTCTGCTTCTGCTCACTTCTAAATTAAGCTGCAAACACAAGCTCTTAAGGCTGAGTGATGCCTCTGCATCGAGGTGTTCAGGTACCTACATCCTGTGGTGTGCACCTCCACAGAAATGTAATTACAGTACACATCAGGCCTGCAGGAGTGTGTGTGTGGGGCGCTGACTGAATTGTGGCTGACCTTCTTGAGTAGCTTTCTTTCCCCCCTCTGCACACAATATTTCCTGTTCTACTGGTGTTAGCTGGAAGTTTGAACAACACGCAGCAGGTTGAAAAAATTGTGGGTTTTCTCTTTCACAGTAATTCTAAAGGAAATTATATTCTGTTATCAAGTAAAGCCATTCCTAGCTGTAACCTTCTCCTGGCTGTATTTGTTGTTCTCTATCAAGGGAGGGAAAGATGGTAAACAACATTTCCTGAGGTGCATTAACAAGGACGATACAGACAGACATGCACAATAGTTAGAGCATTGTGTATAATCTGTGTGTGTTGCCTCTACTTACCTCTACTCCTTGGCCCTTAATTTAAAGTTACAAAGAGCATGGTTAAAATATTTCTCTGTGAAATGGGACACCTTTTCACAAAGCTGATATATAATCAGTTGGTATCAACTCCTTTTACAGAAAACAACATGTATGGTATATAAAACTAGCTGTCAAGCCTGTAATAGACTTCACATAAAAGTTTATGTTTAACGCTTGTTAGAAAAACTAAGATACCAAAAACATAATAATAAGCTAAACTAGACATAATAATAGTTGCTAGGAAAATAAAATATTTTAACTTGAAGATACAACAATGTTTTTTTTTTTATGCTTGTCATGATAATTGACAATGATACCAATTTTAATACATTGGAATGCATCAAACTAAACATCAGTGGTTTTTGGTCCAGTAAACATATTTATATTTGGGAAACTAATTACACTTGGTAGTTGTCTTTGCAACTGTATATCATATCCATCCAGTTTGCCCCTGAAAAATGTCAGTTTTTAAGGACTTGAGAGTCCTGTTCCTTTGCCTTCATTTTACATCACAAAAACATTGGGACAAGTTTTCCCCCACTGTTTGGTCACCATTTTTACAACTAAAATTGAAGGGGAAAGGGCTGAAACTGACAAGGCAGGACTTGACAGGATTCAAACTCGCAACACAACGACAAAGTTTTAAGAGTTTTATTGTGGACTGGACAGAAGCGGGACCTGTGACTCTAAACAGGACACTCACGTGACCGTCGTGGACTGGAACCGGAACAGGTAAGTTCTTCTTGGCTTGGTTACTAGTTGCAGACAGGCTTGTCTGAAAGGGGCTGAGGCGAGAGGGAAAGTCCAGGTGCAGGCGAGGTATCGTTACCAGAGGGTCAGAAGTCCGAAGCCAAATCCAGAGAGGGAAAATCCAAAGAGCGAGGTCCAGGTGAGCGTAGCGAAGTCGGTACCGAGAGATCAGAGTCCAAAGAAGTATCAGGCAAGGAGCAGGCAAAAGTCGGT
>NC_051445.1:14954533-14990837 GCF_001649575.2 Kryptolebias marmoratus
CAAGACATGAACGCTGGACATTTACTCGCTGTGAGGCTTTCAATAATCTGGCACTGAGGTGTGTGAGCTGTGGGTATATATGGTGACATGAACAGGTGAAACAGATGAAGCTGATTACATGGGCATGGCAACATGGGCGTGGCTTGAACTGTGGGACTGTGGAAAGTTACATGACTGTGGCAAGAGGCGTGGCAGGAACAGATGGAGCTGTGACAGAAACAGGATTTTAAGAATTCTTCCCATGGGCTCGAATCAGCCCTACTCGGGTCAACCCGGTGTGGGTTCAGAGGTTTTTCACTGGGTGATCCCCCCACTTCCAGCTTGGTTTTTAGAACCTACCCAGCCAAGGTTCTAGGTGAGCTGAGCCGAGTCAATGATTTCACATCAGCAGACTACAGACCACTGATTGGCCAGGGAGCCACATTACTGGATGAGTAATGACTGCTTCAAAACCGCCATTTTCATCCACACAACTTGTTTTCATCCAATTTCTTTGTTATGAAAGCCTTGTAAGCTTTCTCTGGTTCACGTTTAACTTGTGTATGACTAACCATAGACCAAGCACCAGGTAAACATGACCTCAGTGTCCTCCATTGTTGGGTGTTGCCAAAAAGTGATACCAGAGGAGAGTCAAGCAGCCTTGCTGTTCCAGTCCCACTCACATCGTGGTGGCATTCAGTTGTGTAAAAAAGGTTGGTATATAGTCTGGTTTGATCTGCTCAGTATAAGTGAGCACTTTACACTTGTGTGCTAAATCCCAATCCTTCATTTCGCTAGCCTGAACCATACATTTTGCATGTTTGTGCCAGGTTAGGAAGGGTGTTCAGCTGCTTTTTGTAATGTAAAGCAGAGGCAAAGGAGTAGGGCTTTTTAATCCTTCAAACTAAAGGTAGTATCTTGTGAGTTTGAAACACCCATAACAACCTTTTGATTACTGTGAGAGAAAATTTGTTGTACAATTTTTTTTGAACATTTGAACAACACAAGCAACAAGAGCACGCCTCAGAGATTCACGTGTGGAATTTGAGAACCCCCACAAATGTTTGGAGACACCTCTTGTGACTGCAGTTCATCAACTAGTCGCCAAGAGCCACAGCCCTTTGAGATACTATACTTTAGGATTTAAAGGGAAATAAAGGGTATGACCTGCAGTCGAAAAAAAAGTGTATCAGCTCTCTGAGGAAGTGTCCCATTTTGTGGTTGAATGTCTTCAAAAAAAATGGGCAAGGGATAGGGGTAAAGCAAACACTAGGAAATGGGATTCAGCCGTTGTGTTACTCTGTTAGTAAGATCCATTTTTGATAGCAGCAGCTCTGACATATGGAGCTTTGCTAGGGAGAACTAGCAGAAAGTTAATCTGCCCCGGATTCCCAAGGCTTGGCCAAACTCCCCCCTTTTAATAAACTAGGTCACAACTAAGCACAGCCAATCTAGGAGAAGAAAAGCCCCACCAGCTAAAAATAAAAAGTGTTGTGTAAAAAGACAAAAAGAGAAACAAAAACATTACGAAATCAAAATTAGATCTCTTTGTTTTGATCTGAAATGGGACCATTCACATCTTAATTCTGCCACTTCGTTGCAAAGAGGTGGAAACAGCTCGCAGGCCAAGAACACCAGTGTCTTTGGTTTGACAATAAAAGAAGAAAGCGTTCTATAGCCTTAAACCACAAGCAAACCCACAGTCTCACACACAAACACCAATCTGGTGTAATCCACTATAGACATAAGCAGCAGAATGTAATTGAAACAGTGCTGACAGCAGTGCAAAGACGAAACAGAGGCACAGTGGAGGGGGATAAAAATGGCACCAGATGGCACTTTTCTTTGGGCTTGTGATGCTGAGAGAAACTTTCTCAGGTCCTGTTTTCTGTTGAAAATTTCCTCTGCCATCGCTGGATAAGACAGTGGTCAGGTGTGTGAGTGCTGGCTACCCCTAGCTTCCACATCCATCCTTTCCTGTCCTCTCCTGGGTCTTTCCCACACTTTGTCATGGCAACCCTGCAGGCATGCTGTCTCTCCTCCTGAGCTCAAAGATCCTGCACCACCTTGGTTGTGGCTCTCATGGGAGAGGAGACGAAACGAGCAACTATAAGAAAGAGGAAAGAAAAGTTGCGTTGGAGATGTAAAAGATGAGCTAGATAGAGGGGAAATGAGTTGTGTTTTCATGTTCACAGCCTGTCCTTTTGATGTGCACACCAAAACAACCTGAGGCCCACAGCAGCCAATCCCGGCAGCTGACATGACAGTCGGCTTGGCAGCCAGTGTGCACGCTGGAGACTCCACTCCGCCTCTGTTCCCGCCCTGTCCTGCCGTGCTCGCTGCCATCCCCTCCCTATCCTCTACCTTCACGGCGTCCCACACGTCCCAGTGTCCAACCCTCCATCTCACATGCCAACGCATGTTTGGCGCCCTGGAATCAAGCCCTCCGTTTCTGCCAACCGCTTTCACTGTCAATGCCAATGGTCTTGGAAACAAGCGTACAGTGTGAAATTGGCTCACCATATGCAACAGAAATGCTGCCCACAATAAACTTTCTAAATAAAAAAACATGGGCAGGGAAAAGCCTCTTGGTGGGAGAGATCTCCACTGGACTGATCCCAAATAAGACATGGGAGAAGGAGGAACAGTGCAGACCCACTTTCTGCAATACAGCCCCACAAAAACACACACAGGACACACTCTTTGTGCACTTTCATTACAGAATTCATAACAATAGTGAGGGCAATGCCAAATAAAAATAATTAAAACAAAGGAAAGAATAGTAATTCAGATGTGAATAATCATTATGTGCATAGATGGCTCGCAGAGCTGTGATCATCGCTGTTATTGTTTTTTATTGTCTTTCATCTCTGTTAAGAGGCAATGAAAATCAATGGCAGGCTTTCCCTGTGGCTTGGCAACCACATATGTGTGGCACACACACACACACTCAGATTTCTCTCACCACTGGCTGTAGCAGAGGGAGATTGCAATCGGGGTGAGGCAGGGTTTTAATTGATCTTGGTCACAGTTTAATGTGAGGCAAGGATTAGCTGTTATCGGTAGAAGGAATGAGGCAGAGGGGAAGGGTTTTGGGGGAGGAGATATCACAGCCCCTTGACGTTAAAACCCGCCGCCCTTAATGACAGGGATTCTGCGATGTGACCCACTAAGATGTGAGAGTGCTGCTGGGAAAGTACTGGTGGAAAGCTGGTGGAGACAGGCAACATCAAGCTGAACTTAATCCCAATGTCCCTGTGACGATTTGGGCCAGATCTAAGCTATTTCTAGCCCTGAGTGGAACGAACGTCAGAGTTGCTGCCGCAGTTTGGCCTGTGTTATTTAAACCCATAAGTATTTTTTTTTTTTTTTTTAAGATTTTAAGACAAACAAAGGAGACATTTCATTTTTTATGTCTGGCAGGTGAATCATCAGAGCCAGAGGGTTTTAAAAACATGGGATTCCCTTTGTGTCATACTCAATATTGGCATCCAGAGTCAAAGTTTATAGGCAGTCTTCTGATTCTCCACGGTTCAATAAAACAGGAGATGAAAAAGATAAAGGGCATACAGGGTCAACATAAATCACTAAATTACACAGTTTCAGAACATATCAGTAAGGACGGATATAACTTTTTTTTCCCTCCTCTTTTATTTTGAGCCACATTTTTCAAAGAGATCTCTCGCTGTAGCTTAAATGCCAGGGCAACATGAAAAAAAAAAAAAAATAGAATACAGTGTGCCAGTTGGTGAAGCTTCAAACTGAATGAGGGAGAAAAACATCACAGCTGAATGGCTGTTGGTTGTTTTGCTCTGCACAGTTTTTTTTTCCTGCACCAAAGAGAACATTGTGAAATTTCTAATCAGACAAAAAGAAACAGCGAACTTAGGAACAGAGGGAGAAAACAGAGAGCAGAAAAGCTACAATATGGTTAGAAGTAAAGAAGCTTTAACACTTCAATCTCATAAGTGTGTACATGGCATAGAGCTTCTTCTTTTTTTTTTTTTGCATGTGTGTGTTTTTCCTTGATGGTGGAGTCTGGCAGCTTTAAGGGGGGTGCAGACAAGCAAACAAATCATCCAAGCTGTGAATCTGTTGCATCTTCTGTTTCTTTTTTCTGCTCTTGGACGATTTTCTCATTCAGCACTCTCCACTTACAGTAGACCATAGTTCAAGAGCCTCTTAACAGACTCCCTCGCCCCTCTCCACCCCCAGCCGCCTGCTGTTCTCCAAGTTCCCAAGACAACACTTAACCCAAAGGATGGATGAAAAATCAGAGGCAGCAGAATGGTCAATTCTCCCTCAGAGGATCCTGCAAATGAGATGGAGTGTGATTTGAGATTGTTGTGATGCATTACGGGCGGTTCGTAACTTTGTTGTTGCAGTGGTCATGTCAGTAAACAGTGAAAGCATCTTCTGCAAAACCGAGAAACAAGATACTGGGCATGGGCCATAATGAGATTCTGATGGTGTGATAACCTTGAGTAAAACATCTACAGTATTTCAATACTAAAGCAAATAAAAAAATCTATTTTTTAAAAGCAAACATATATGCTTCTACTACTCCTGCCAAAAAAAGTCACCCATTGCAACAACATCATTATAGCTATTTATAACCAAAGTTGTTAAATATTCATTGCTATAATATAATTTATAACTTTTTATAGCTATTTATATTTTGATGGATAAATACACACATGGTGAGTAAGAAAACAGTGCATCTGCTTTGTAATCAACACAATCAGCTAAAACACTAGTGAGCCAGAAGACTATTTAATGAAATGTGATTTTTTTTTAAAAAAGATTATTACAATTTTGAAACACCTAAACAAAAGTACAAATTAATACAAGATCAACCTAATTACAGTACTAAAGTAAAAGGACTTGTTAAACAAAATATTAGTTCTTTTTTTGCTGTTTGTCTCTTTGTAAAGTATTTTTGGAGCCTGACAAACTGATGGTAGATGATTAATTAGCTAGGGTATTAGCCCTTTGTAGTCAGCCTGCAACAGTTAGATTGTTTTTTTTAAATATAAAATAAATAAAAACTAAATTTAATGATAGTTCTAAAATAAAATACATATTGTGTGGAACACTGCTGTTGTCTTTTTTCATAAAGTAACTTTGAAAGCCTGACAAACTGATGTTAGCGAGTTAATTAGGCAGGTTGTCCGCCTCAGTAGTCAACCTGCAACAGTTAGCACTTTTATGTAACTATTACAAAATAAACTTTATTATAGTACTAACATAAATGTACTTATCGTATAAAACATTAGTTCTTCCTTGCTGACTCTCCTCTTTGTAACTTTGGAAGTCTGACAATCTGAGGTTGTCTTGTTATGTAGACCAGTTATTAGCACCTGTATCATTTCAGCCATGTTTAAAATTGTATGTGCGTGTGTGTTTTTTAATGGTGTTACTTTCAAAAGAGTGGTGGGTGTCATTACTGTGGTAGGAGTTTGCATTTTTTGCTACTTGAAAAGATCCAAACAGCCAATTTTGTACTTTTTTAAATGGGGAGAACAATTTAGGGGTTTTCCTCTCCCTCCACCATTGTTTACAGCTCACTGACAACTCCCAGCAACAAGAAGGGGAGGGGGGAGTGTTACTCTGTCATACATATGACTGAACAAATCATCTCTTTTTAAACTGTGGTATACCTTTAAACTGAAAATCAGACCATACCTACAAGATCATATCAGCAATCAAGTCCACCCAACTGATTATGGCGTATGGATTGTAAAACCATGATCGACATGCTATTGATTTTTATATTGTTTAGGCTAATTAAATTAGGAATGCTTTATAACCTCCACTGTGGAGCATCCTTCTGTACAGGCTCATATACACACACCTTTGTGAGCGCCCAAACATCTTCGTGCCCCACTCATTCAAGGCCATAAAAACATATTTATGAGAGCATCAGGCCATTGAGCCACAGCAATGTTTGCCATTTTCTCTGCGCTCCATGATTCCATCCGAGCGTCAAGATTGATTCTGAGAGCTCCTACTGTGTCACCCTCCATAAGGAATATGTATAATTCAACAGCCTGTTTTTTTTCTCTCTCTCTCTCTCTGTTTTTTTTCCATAAACATACACTCATACTATTACCAGCCCTCAGCGACGAAGTCATCCAAGGCAAAAAAAAAGAGGATTGTCTGCTTGGGGAACAGAGAAGGAAGGGGGTGGCAGAGGAGTCGCTGGTGGGTTGATGCGGCTTTTTTATTCCCCCTCGATGCCCAGAAGGCTGCTTACACAAGTCCCGTGTTGTTCTGCGTGCAGGGACACTTACAGACTGTCACATGGCAGGACACTGCCAGCTGAACGATCACCAACACCTATTCTGCTTGCCAATTGTCAACCTGTCATTTCTAATGGCCACAGTGGGCCAGATGCTCACAGAATACAGTCGAGCACATGCAGCAGCTCAGGCTTTGTACCTGAAGCCACTGTTGTGTCTGCGTGGCTGGATACTGTATATACTCTTGAAGGGAAAGAGC
Source organism: Kryptolebias marmoratus (assembly GCF_001649575.2). Lineage (NCBI taxonomy): Eukaryota > Metazoa > Chordata > Actinopteri > Cyprinodontiformes > Rivulidae > Kryptolebias > Kryptolebias marmoratus. The sequence continues at coordinate 14,961,014 of NC_051445.1, forward strand.
TGAATGTGTACAGTACAAGCGATGCTTTTTAGTGCAAATCTGAATGACAGTGTGTTTGTACAGTATATGCATGGTGCGTGTGTTTTGTGCAACTTTCCGTGCCCAATGAGCACGCATTTCTGTCGAGCTTCTTCCCCGCAACGGAGGGCTCACCGGGCGAGGCAGGACTACAGTCATTACATCCTCGCTCTCGCACAAGCAGATGGCAAAACAGATGATCCTCACTCATCTCACTCATGACCATCCATATTTATTTCATGGTTGCTGGCCCACAGACTCCCCACGTCTATCACTTCTCCACAAGAGCCTTGGCAGAGGAGAGAGTTACCGATGCGCACAAGTGTTTGGAAAACAAAACAGGCATGAAAAAAAAAAAGGAAAGCAAGTGAGAACGAACACAAGGAAAAACTGTGAAAGCCGAGAAGGAAAACAGTGGTTCTTGTTCGTGTTTGCCCATCTGAGCTTTTAAATAACTTCACATTGATCAAAGACAACAGCAAATCCATGTGTTGTTGTGAGCTACTGTTCATGACTAAAGGCCCAGGTCAATGCCGTTTGACGTGATTTATACGGCTTCTGTGAGTGCCAATAAATGAAAGGTCTGATTGGCCCAGTAAACAACTGGACAGAATGGCTCTTCCCTCACTGCCTTTGATCTCCTGCTACTTACGGGGGGGAAATGAGCAACCGTAGCTTGACACAAACTCACAGAAAGCCCCATACATTACAGACATATCCCCTGGAGCTAGGCCAGAGCTAAAAAGCCCAAATTGGTCCGCACCAGCGCGGTTTAATGGAACCCAGTCTTACAAGAGGCCATTTTTAAATCCACTTGACTGACTCGAGACAGACTGTGTGACATAAATGCAGTAAAGCTTCTGCTGAGGCAGGAAAAGTTGGACCTTTTTACCTTGTATCTGAATAATCTCTTTCCTCACGTCTCTGTTTTATGTGTGTTAGCTAATGTGAGTATCAGTGGGTGGATTTATTAGGCCTCGGCTATCTAGTTGTACCATGTCCCTTTCTGCTCACCCACTTCCTTTTCCTGTCCTTGCTCTTTTTATTGTTCACGTCTCAACACATAATTTGTGCCCTTACCAGATCTGGCAGCAGTCCTGGACGATGGATGAAATTTAGGTTAATCATAGGAAGTGACACAGAGGTGTCCCCCAGGGCCAGTGGATGAGTGAGCAACTCAATTAAGAGTAAACATCCTGAGACAGGGAGGGCAACCGTGCAGCTCGTCGAGCTCCAGGCGGGGGGAAGAGGAGATCTCAGCAAAATCTTCCCTATCTTGTCTCTGCTCTCCGTGGGCAGGCTTTGGATTCAGAGCTGGCACTGGCAAGGCAGAGCCAAGGGCCATAGTGACCGTGTGCTCCAGTTACTCTGATGCATATGAGTCACATCGGAGAGGGGAGGAGAGTGGCAGGACATGTGACATACATAGCTGATTGAACAATAGTTTTGTTCCATTATCAGTCAGCCTATGGTTTCAGAGAAATGTGGAGGTCTGGGGTAAAAGTAAAAGTTGGAATCATAAACATCAACCCAAACCAACTTTCCCCACCCCCCTTTTTTCCCACTTTCCCTCAAGCCAGACTTCAGAGTTGGTGCCATGCTGGTGATAGTGACCACATTGACAGATAGTGGCCATACTTTTAGCAGAGGTATAAACAGCCAAAGGGGCTCAGAATAGATAGCTGGCTCTATCAAGGCTAAGAAAGGGCCCTTGGGTGTAAGAGCCATCATTTTCAAAAGCAACAAGCAGGTAAAAAAACACAGCTGGTGCCCATGGAAGTGCTCTGCTGTTGATTTGTTTAAACCCAAGATGGGGAAAAGGGTAAAACACATACAAAAAAAGAGGCTCAGTTGGCAAAGTAACAGAACAATTTGGTGCTAATTTCTCATCACTGAAATATTTTTCCTGTTTTAATAAAGGCTGCGGTAGCACTGTGGGAAGATTGATGGATGCAAATTAAGCTTGTGCTAAACAAAAATAAATAAATAAATAAAATGGAAAAAATAAATATTTTCTGTCTGGTGTTTCTCTGTGTATTAGCATATCTGTTAAAAAAAAATAAAGTAAAAATGAAAAAGGGGCTGTGCTCTCTTCGTTTTTTCGCGTTATTCTAAAATGATTTATTCTTCTTCACACATTTTTACATTTTTCATCTGCTTTCCCACTCATTTTGGTGCGCGGAGCCTGCATGTCACTGGCATCAAACTGTGTCTCAAAACACCTTTAAGGACCAGTGTGTGGGTTGTAGCGGGTGTACACTGCAACCAGCTGAATAACCCCTTCCTCGCCCTCACCGACAAACATATAAGAGAAACTATGTTGGCAAAAGTATTAGAAAAAGCATAAGTCTTTTCTTGTTGCTCAGTTCTGGGCTACATGCTTATGTTGGGTTAACAAAAAACATGTCTAAGGTTTTTACGTGACCCCAAAGAAATGAGTTCACAGCTCTAAATATTGTGCATTTTGGCCAAAAGAATATGCTGCACATCGCATTTTTAAATCAAAGTGAGTGAAATCACAGGAACTTTTTTGTGCTTTAATTTTTTTTTTTTGAAGTTTATGGATCATACAGGAAGTGATTCTAACATAAGTTAAAGGGATAGTTCAGATCTTTTGAAGGTTAATTCAATCATAAAAGCATTTGAAACTACAGTTCAGAAGTGGGGCTTTGTCGAAAGGTAATGAACAATTAATATGTTCCCTGTTTTAGATAGCTCTTTGAACAGGCTCAATTTGGAAAAAATAATAGTTTAATTCTGACTGTATTGATAGCTAGTCTGAGCGGAGCCAGGGCCAAAGAAGACTGCTGCTATCATAAAACAACATGCCATAGCAATATATATTAGAAACTTAGAGACTGCTGTCAGTTTCAGACTACAAGGTTATAAGTACTCCAGGCTGCACCAGAATTGCTACAGCTAGCTGCTACTGCTGCTATTTGACCTTGCAAATAACAAAATAATGATGTGCAAATAACCATGTAATGTAAAACTGATGAAGATGTAACAGTTTTTAAAATACTGTTTGCATGAACTGCTATGAAATTTCTGTGGCAAGAGTTGTTTGAAGATGGCAGCAATCCACTTTGGTCATGTGTCGCATTGCAATCAGCATGTCAATCTAGTCAGAGTTTAACTTTACTTTTGTAAACTGAGGAGCTGTCTACAACAGGTAAGCTACTAACTGTTTCCAAACTTTCCACTGAACCCCACTTTAAAAGATCTGAACTGTGTTTTCAAATGCTGCTTTTATGACTGACGTAACTCTTTACGTAGCTGAGGTAATCAAATCTGGGAAGCCGTCAGTGGAAAACGTATAGAAAAGTGCGGGAGTAGAGGGTTAATAGCAGCTGATTGGCTGAGTCCTTGAACAGTCCCAGCGTATCCCACATTGGATTCATTCTTTCAGATAAAACTGGAGAAGCCAAAAGATTTTTTTTCCCTTCACATAAAGGAAACAGTCTTTTGTACTAATGAAACCTTTCAGCGTTTTACTTTTCTTTTCATTAAGAAAAAAAGAAATCCTCGCCGCGTTACTGCTAACCTCTTTTTGGACCCGCAATTTTTGAGCAGCATCACACCTAAAATCTGCCAGTAGCTGTTGATGTCGGATGCTAATTAGTCCAAACCACTGTGGCTTGATCAAAGACACATAGCTTGGAGCTTGCCAGTATGGATTCTCTCCAGATCATTATCACAATATCTCAAGTCCAACTTCTTCACTAGGTAAATAGGAGGTGCATGGATGTAGGAGTATAGTAACGTTTAATGAAGTTCCTTCAGCCAGTCCATTACATCTTTTTTTTTTTAATCATCTATGGCCATGTTAGTAGGTTAACTTTGTTTATGCAACGCTCTCTTATCCAAACATCTTACACCCATTACTTACGCGAGCTAAATAAAATAGAGCTCCAGGGGGTTGAGAACCAATGAAGCAGCATGCAGTGTAGGTTTGTGCCTCTTAATGTTCCTCTTGTAGGTTTATTTGCTGGTCCACCAGGTTCTGATGCAATCAGGACTGTGTAAAGAAGGCTTTGCACTATCATCGAGCTAAACCACGAGAACCATTTGTTTTCTCTCACCTTGATCTCACTTTCATTTTGTTGTTGCTCCAAAGGATTTCAAGTCAACAACACATCCACGGTGGTGTGAGTGGAGGTGAGTAATAAATGTATTCTGCCAAACAAACAAAAAATGATAGAAGATTTCCGTTTTTTGTTTTGTGAGCCATGTCTTTCATTCAGGTTTGCCTTTGTCGGGCTGTTCCCTCCATGTATGACAGAACAACCTGATGTACTTAGGGAGAAGTATATTTATCACTCATCGCCACGAGATGCAGGCAACAACGTAACTGCCGTGTCTATGCGTGTGCATGTGTGGGTTTGTCTGTTTGGTAGCAAAATATTCCATGAACCAGTGGGTGGATTTGAATGAAACTCTTACAAATTAATCTCTGGATGCACAACTACAACTTATTAAGTTTTGGAGCCAACCAAATTCAGATGGCTGTTAATCAGCCTTAGTAAACACAAGAATGGCCATGACATAGTCAGCTTTACAGATACTGGGCTAAAATATGGTGTGATAGTAGCTTAGAGTCATCCCCAACACATGCCGCACTTTAAGTGCTAACAGATTGTGTGAGATGTTTGTTTAAAACCTTGGCCTTAACTGTTAGAGTTAACTCTGTCTGTTAGTAAAATATCTAATGAACCACTTGATGAATGTTAATGAAACTCTCAGAAAGTAATCTCTGAATGTACATCTACAACGGATTAACTTTTGGAGTCAACTTCATTTAGGATGACTGCCCATAACTAATCAACCTTAGCAAATAGTTAAACTTTAGCTTCCAGACTTAAGCTAAAGTTCTCCCCAAATGCATGTTTTTGCACCACCTTGTTGCTGAAAAGTGCTATATAAATAAATTTCACTTGATTTGACTTGACTTTGAGCACTAACAGATCACACAGAATCTTTGCTTAAAACTTTGGTAGTCAGGTGGTGGTATTAAGCATTCCTTCAAGAGTTGCTGGTTTATTACATATTAAATTTAAAAAACTAAAATTGAAAACCTACTGTTTGTGTATGTATATTTTTCTCAAGTTAAAAACAAATGTCAACGAGCCACATTTTTGTCAGCCTAGCCGCAGGACATCGCACAATGTCAGGAGTTGCTGTGGAAACATCTTTAAAACAGCAAAAGTTGAGATACAGAATATTGCATTATGACCATCAATCATCCAAGTGCACAGTGACTGGCAGGTGTCACCTCTTTTCATCTCATTTTTATCATCTCTTTGCTCACTGCCTGACTGGCAAATGAGATTTTAAAAACCAAAACACACATCTAACCTTTTGAGTTCTGCTGGACTTCTGTGGCCATTGTAGAGGGCGTGCTGTGGTGTTTTGACCTAAAGTCTCTCCAAAAGGATAATGAGCCTCATGGCTCCCAAATGAATGGCGTGGGTGGCGAAGGTTCAGCCTGTCTCCTCATAATGAGCTTCCATCCTTTCAAAAAAAATAAGCCTCAAGGCTTTTCCAGCCTTTTAATTTCTTCTATATGAAACAACAATGGACAAAAAGCAGAGTTCAAACATGTAAATAGCCTAAAGTGTAATCGTGAACACCACAGCCTGGAACAGTTTGAGTAAACAATAAGAAATGCAACACCAGCTGACATTTTGAGGTCAGCGTCACTCTGCTCTTCATCTCCGGCTCCTCAGCATTCCTGATTAGCTGTAGCGACTTTGAGGGGGCCGCATAATAACTGTTTGTCCATGGAGCTAATTAAGAGAGACACGCAAAGCAACAAACAAAACAACATATCAGCTGCTCCAAATCTCTTCAGAAGGTGCTGAGCAGTACAAACACGCCACTCAGTCAACTCCCCCACCCCCCACCCCCCACCCCCAGGCAGAGGTGCGCCTGCTGCAGAAGACGGTGAAGCGTGCGGCGATTCTGGCCATCAAGCTCACGTCATCCTCCCAGAGTAGGCAGGGAACAGAGGTGACCGAGGGAGACAGTTGTTGCAGCACACTAGTGTATGATGGGTGAATACACTGTGTGATCGTGTGTGTGTGTGAGTGTGTGTGTGTGTGTGTGTGTGGTGGTGGCTGAGTGAACCAGATAAGGGCTAGACAGGAGGGAGAAGACAGTCACTCACATTACAGCAACTTTTCAAGTGCACGCCTGTCAAGCATGGACTCCTGTGACAGCTTCACTGCACTCTTAGTGAGCTACTTATTCTCCCACCATGGTCAGGATTACAATGAGTGTCCTCACCCCCAAAGACCCCCCTCAGAAAGCCACACACGTTCAGACAAACTGACTGGGAATGGAAGAAATTCCCATGTCTGCAGTAGAGTAACACAGACAGGAGCTCATCAAAATCATCATGTGGAACAGTATGACACTTACACAAGTGTATATTTATCCTCACCAAATGTTTTTCTGGAGAAATAATAAAAAAAAAAAGAAAGAAAGAAAAAACCTGCAGCAATGGCACCCCCAAATTATTCCATTTGGTAATATAAGAAAAATGCAGAGTTAAAATCACACCTCTGCTGGAAAGGTGTATTTTACTCGTCTTTTGTGCGAGAAATCATTATGGAGGGCTGCTGAGAAGAGAAAATAAAAGTGATAATGGCTGTTCTATTGTGGAGATAGGACACCTGTAGAACAATGATTTCAATGCTTTCTTTGATAACATCATGAATTCTGAACACCTACCTTTCTCACCTTATTGTTCTCTAATTAGCAGCAGAAACAGGTGTGAACTCGGCCCAGTGGAATGGATTGTGATGGTGTTTGCTTTTTGCACGAGCATCAGTCTCCATTTAGAGCGCAGCGGGATCGAAGGAGATCTGGCACCTGGACCTGCAGCCTCTCAGAGCCCCGTAATGGCAGCTCTCAGCCAGTGATTTTTATTGAGACTTTGATGTGACCGCTAATGGCTGCTGACAGATAGGTTCGGCTCCCAGCTCATCGTGGTGCTTCTTATTGTATTTTTCCCCCAGCCTTAAATGCGCCAAGTTCTGACTTTACCAAGAATTGATCTAATTGGATCTTTGGCAGTTTTGTTAAAGCTGTGATAATCCATCCAGGATTAATGAAAAGATTCAGTTGAGATGCAACAAATGCAACTCAGGCTAGTGACTATAGGGCCAAATCCAATTTCATCCTTTCCCTGTACTCCGGAGTCCAACCATTACATTTTGAGCAGTCACATCAGGGGACAGGAGAGACCCAAAACTTATTCATGTAGAGGTAGGGCTGTCTGGCTCCTAAAACAAAGACTTTTGAAGGGCTACATGCTAAATAAAGACAGTGTATGCTCCACTAACAAAACAACACACAAATGTAGTTTTTTTGTTGTTGTTGTTTCTGTTAAACTGTCAAACTGTCCAGGTGTGTACCCCGCCTCTGGCACAATGACCACTGGGGATAGGCACCAGCTCTCCCACGACCCTGCAATGAAGAGAAGGTAAAGAAAGTGGATGAATGTTTTATTGTCATAACAACCATTGTAATGGTTAGTTTGATGTATTCCATTGTTTTATGTTTGCTATTGTTGTCAGTTATCCTTAACAAGCATAAAATAGTGAAAATCATTTTTCATCATCATAATTATTTAATAGTCATCGCAACCATTGTAGTGTGTCGTTTGGTGTCCTTTGATTTACATTACCCATTTGGTGTTATTGCCTGATCTTTCTTAACAAGCATAAAAAATAATGTCTCGTATCAAAGTGTGTTGCAAGGTAAATAACTTGTCACAGCATGGGGATACAGACACTGCGCCTGTTTACCTAAAGGCGTAACGCCAACAGTTGATGGCATATGGGCTTCCTAAAGGGATCCCACACTTGGTAATAGCATATTTTAATTATTACCCCTTGTGTCTTTGAATTTACATTTACTTGGAATAAGTTATCTTGATGACTCCCCCCTGTCTTGTTTGTTGACTGGACAGATAAAATGGAAAGATAAAGACACTGATCACCACACATTATCTACAGCTCTTTGTTCTATAGTCACATTCATATGTCCTTGGTTAGGCTTAGAATAAACTCATGGGTATTTCTCCATCAACTATTTGGAGTCAACTCTGTTAGCAAAATATTTCATGATTCACTGGACAGGTTTGAATGAAGTTTTCTGGAAATAATCATTGTATGTACATTTCTAACTCATTACCTTTCAGAGCCAACCCAATTCAAGATGGTTCCCACAACCAACTGACTATATAAAACATAAATATGGCTATAATTCAGTCAATTTTACAGATATTGTATTAATACTTTGTGTGGTTGTAGCTGAGAGTCATTCACAACACATACTCAGTGCTACTCATTGTTTTAAGATTTTTTGTTAAAAACGTTTTCAACATAAGATGGTCTTTGCCTAAAACTCTGGTATGAAAGGCGGTTGGCGATGTGCATTCTTTCAAGGAATGCTAGTCCTTTAATTACTAAGTTTTATGGTTACTATCATTGTGCTATTGTGTAGGGTTAAATTTAGGATTAGAGTCAGGAGTAAAGTTAAAAATATCATAGTTGAGGGTAAAGGATTTGTTCTATCTCTGTGCTGCCTCAGTTCCTTAAGTAAACCTGAAGGTGCACTTCTGTCTATTTCTGGTCAAATATTGAGAGTGGTGTGTTTTTTTTCTTAATCTGCAAATGAGTGTTAGGACCCCCATTGCTTTTTATATGCTTCTCTGTCACCCAAGAAAAAAACCAACTAGTCATTTTAGCCATAAAACCAGAAACACACACACATCTTTATATTTCAGAAACATGAACACGAAGTGATACAGACACCTAATTCTCAATGCAGACTGTTTATTTTTATTGCTTCTACCCTACTTAAACCGTGGCCTGAGCAGCCAACCATAATATTTGCCATGTGGCAGTCACAACAGGTTTGAGCCTTCATTCAGCCCAGTCCGTGCACATTGAGTTAACAGGTTTCAGCTGCAGTGAGGGCATGTCAGCCCAAGAATGCACTAATCAATCATATTTTCACTCCAGGCACACTCGGGTTAGACCGCAACCGACCATCAGCATCTTTCCCTCCTACAGTTTCTTCTTCTTTGCTTTCTCTGGGTCTCTTGAGCACACAATGTGGGAAATGCTTAATGAATCAGACAAGCTGTTCACATGAACAATAATGAGCGGGTTTTTTGGTTGAGGGAAACCACAATTTTTACTTTCCACTCAAGTACTTGAGCTAGTGTTGAAACAATAATGAACAGTGGCAGACAGGTCTTTGCTTAATATTAAAAGGTCAGTGTTGCACTGGTCCTCCATGCTGTAGAACAAAGCGCCTGCTCTGAGGTTGTTCCTGGGATCTGTTGGAGCCACTCATCCAGTTTGGGGGTCACAGCACCGAGTGCTCTGATAACCACTGGTACCACTGAGGATTTTGCTTTTCCACAACTTCTCTATTTCCTCTTGCTTCGTGTGCTCCTTCTTCCTGATGTTACAGTTGTTTGGGATTGCTACATCTATCACCACTGCTTTCTTTTGTATCTTGTCAACCACCACAACCTCCTGTTGGTTAGCATTCACCTGTTTGTCTGTCTGGATCTGGAAGTCCCACAGCCCTGCTATTCTCCACCACCCTTAGTGGGGTCTTCCATTTTGACTGTGGGACCTCCAATCCATACTCCACACAAATGTTCCTGTACATTATTCCAGCCACTTGGTTATGATGTTCCATGTATGCTTTGCCTGCCTGCATCTTACATCTGGACTGTCTCAGGGGCATCTTTTCACAGCCTGCATCTTGGGTCCTGTCTGATGTGGTAGACCCCAGCCTTGTGCTGAGGGCCTGCTCTTGTGCTGCCATCATTAGTGCCCTGACATGAATGGCAAATACAAGAGCAAGAATCAAATCCTTTTTGTGGACAGAAGACAAAGTGGAACTTCTACTTTGCGTCACATTAATTCAAACTTAACTTGGAGACGTGTCAGTCCAAATACCTGGGCATAACAAGCACAGTATTCAGCAAGGGATGGCCAGAGGGAAGGGTTTTACTCATAATGTTTAAAGCACATCAGGGTTGACCTTTTAAAACTATTTCCACTTCCCAAGTTTTTAAAATGTGTACTTGAAGTTTGTATGTTGTAGTTTGCTTTAGTATTATTGAACTTTTTGGCCTTAGATTATTTGGTATGATATTAAGGGTTTTTTGCTCTACTCTACATAAGGCAATGTTTCTATTCATCAACCTTGTCTGTTCATTGAAGTAATACAGTATATGAAGGTTTTGATCTAATTGAGAAACTAGCATCTTCAGCCCAAAAGCAAGCATGTAATCTGTCATTACTGCTGTTAGTGCTGATGTGTCTGTCACGCTTGGGGTCATAGGTTAGAAGTGGGTCTATGATGTCATAGTTTTAATAAGGTTGGGTTTAGGCTATCCACACAAAGCTGCAAGGGTGGCATTTACTCTGAAACCAGTTATCAAAAAATACCATTTAGGAGCTTATAAAATGCCATTTCCATGTGGACACAAGGTTGAAAAAACTTTAACATATTCACAAAAACTGTTACCCTGTGGACAAGGCTTTGCTTTTCTAAACACAAGCGACCTTAGAAATGTAAACTTAATGCACTATTTGGAGAATTCATTTTAACATAGTAATTACATTTTTACAGGGTAAACAACAAAAAAAGGCATCTGTAGCATTAAGCTATCCAAAAGGGCTTTGATGTATTCATGGATAAATTGGCATATCCTTCCAACCCCCAGCCCACCCCCACTCCCCCTTCCTGCTGTGGCCCTCGGGACACAATCCTAACTGATATAAATCAGCTTAACTTCAACTGGTCAAAATTTCCTTATTCACAGCACAAAGCTTTCAAGTGATCATCTATCAGCAAAACTAATCTATTTTCCTCTCAAAAGGGGGAGCCTTTTTCATTTCAATTCATGGATCCACTTAATTTGAGCACGACCTGTTTTAATACAACACGTATTATGTGGAACGGATGTACCCTTGAGCGATGTACTTTACCTGCCTTTCACTAGTTCAAAGCTCACATCTGCAAATGGGTTTCAGAATTTGTGAGTCACTTGGGATGAAAGTCATTGTTGAGTCGTGAAATAATAACACTAATATTTATTTAAGGTCTCAATTCCTTTTTTATTACTTCCTGCAGTGTTTAGCAGTCTCATTGTCACATTATGACAGTCGTGTTGTTGAGTGGGCTTTTGACAGACAGAGGAAGACAACCAACCATCAATGCAAAATATGGTTATAGTGGCATGCAAATGCTGCAGCATCCTAGTTGGTGTGAATAGCAAAACAAGTCAATATTACCAGCCCACAACCTTCCAATATAGTTTCAGGCTTAAAGTTCAACTTCAGTCCTCACCATTTTTTTTCCAGAAAAGTAATTTAATCCAATCTTCCATTTACCACTGAAAGGTTCCCAATGTTCCCTGTGCCAGCAGCTGCAACACAAATCCAAAGTATGATTGATAAACCCTAACCCTAACGCTTTACTCTTCAGAAAACTCTTCAGCCTTTTTCTCTAAACTTACATTTGCTTACAAAAAAAGTGTTTTAATCTCATTGTTCATTAACTTATTTTCAAACTGCATCAAGCTTTCAAAGTTTTACAATTCTTAAAGGGATAGTTTAGGTCTTTTTGAAGTGGAGTTCTGCAGAAAGGTTATGAATAATTAATATCTTACCTGTTGTGGATATGTCTTTGAACAGCCTCAGTTTGGAGAAATAGATTTTCCTTTTGACCAGACTGACGAGCTAACAGTTAGACCAAGCAAGTCAAGATAAAAGTGGATTGCTGCTATTTTACAACTTCAGTCTTAAAAAGTTCATAGTGGCTCATAAAAAAAGCTATTTTATAAATGTTTTCACTGCTGTCATTTTTGCATTACACAGTTATTGCTTAGTTCATTTCGAAACATTAGGATATTCCTGCTAAAAGTGTTATGGTTAGTTCCTGCTGCTGCTATTTATGTGAATAATTGTAACACTTTATGTTAATAACCATGCAAAACTAATGGTAATATAAAGGTTTTGTTACGTTATAGAATTTTGAGATTGGAGATGTTTTAAGATGGCAGCAATTTTGGCCACACTCAGTTAACTGTTAGCTTGTCCGTTCAGTCAGAGCTAATCGATTTTTTTCCAAATTGAGGTTGTTCAAAAAGCTATCTACAACAAGTAAGATATTGATTGTTCATAACCTTTCCACAGAACTGTACTTCTAAAGATCTGAACTTTCCCTTTAAACTACTGATGTTGAATTTCTTGGTGAAAATGGAATGGTTTTTATCTGATAACTCTTGATGAAGGTCATATTTGTGCGGGTGTCGCTGCAAAAAAAAAAAGTAGACTAAGGCTTTTAGGGTGTGCTAAATGTTTCTGATGGTCTTTTGAAAAAAAAAAGGGGTTTAGATGTCTTAATGATAATCTTTAAAACAGTTCTTCCTGAAAGCATGGCTTCACCTTGACCTTCTCCCAACTGGAAATAACTGTGAACAAGTCACAGCAAATTAAAGTCCAGGAGTGAGTTTGGAGGTCAGATCACTTAAGACGCCAAACCTCAAGCAAGTTCCACTCTAAGCTTTAGAGAACGAAACAAATTCACCAATTTGCGTGATGAAAAAAAATTAAGAAAGTATCACTGACTTGTTTGTTTCATTCAAACTTTTTAGAGCAGGTGTGTTGCACAAATGCTTGAATGCCGTTGTAGTGTCCCAAAGGAAGTTTGAAACACGCTCCTCATTGTAGCAGGAGCGCAGATAGACTTCCTCTTACATCCCTTTTCCAAAAAAACACTTCTGAGGATGTGGCCTTATGCACGACATGCCGGGGAAAGTACACAGCGCACAAGAACACGGGGTTGTGGTTAAGACGGGGATGAAAAATGTAATCAGGAAACACTGGAAGAAAAGCAACTGCAGGGAGCGAGTGGACAGCTAATAATAGTGATGATAAGAAAGCAGGGTAATGCAAACAATAAGCAGACTGAAAGCTTTAAATCTCCTCTTGTAGGAAAATGAGTCAATCATTTGTACGACTCGAGCAACCCCTGAGAGTTAAACATGCATATGCATGTGAATATGAAATAGTACCAGTTTTATTAAATCTATGTACCCCCCCCCCCNCCCCAACTACCCCAAATAAAAGTACTGCCCAATAAAAGAGAAAATATAAAAAACTAAGGTTTGGATCATAAAGACTGTCGGAGAAATATTAACTATGTTTTTCAGTTTCTAGCCTATATTTGCAATAAAGTTTCAATTAAATTAAGAATTTGTGCACAACAGCCTAACAGGACAGCTTACATCAAATCTTTCCCTTGAAACTAAACATCCTCTTCCTGCATCCTCCAGAGCAAGTTTGTTGGGCTGGCCTATCCTTTAAGAGTTCTGCCATAACAGATGTTTATCTTTAGCCTTTCAAGCCAAGGTGAAGCAATGAGGAGAAACGGAACTGGCTCTCCAGATGTGCTAAAGCAAAACATGACCAATGTTTTTCATGGCAAGGGTCAAGGTCCCTCCCTTTGTTGCCTTTCTGAAACAACAAAATCTGATCTTCTGAGGAGTATTTCTAAAACATGAAGGGTTTTTTTTTTTTTTTTTGTCTTCTTTAGCATCGATTCGCCACTGTCTCTGGAAGAACTCTTGGGGTTATAGGCTCCTTCAGTGGGAGGAAAGGATCTATTGACCCATAAGACAGCTGAGATACACTAGCAGATCTTTAGCTCCCCTTCTTGGCCCATCTTTCAGTCTGAGCACAAGGACCCTTTATGTCTCCCTCTCTCTCTTGGCTGGCAGCTGTGGGCTAAGCACTCATCCATAGATCTACACGTTTGTAATTTCGAAGCAGCGCACGTCTATCATTTCTTTCCCCCCTTGCGCCTTCGTTCTAATCTTGGAAATCCTGTAAAAGAGGCACAATAAGCAAAGCCACAGGAGGCTGATTATGCTGACTTCATATCTATTTCAGACATGTCGCGTTTCCACCGCAAGAAACGCCAGAACTACAAGGAGACAAAGTCAAAGGATAGTGGACTGTAAGAGTTAAATAAAAAAAAATATACAGAGAAGTCTAATGGATTCACTTTACATTTAATGAGATGACTGCAGATGTGAGTGGCTGTGGAAAGAAAGACACATACAGTATGCTTACAGTGAAAGGAATGTGGTATTGATCTGGAGCATGTGGGTATTAACTTAAAGGCTTTTAGGACTTAAGTAGAGGTTATACAGTATGTAGCCAGTGGTACATTTTGTTTAGATCTTGCCATAATCATGCAGGCTGATAAAAGTATTTGAATAAGTATACCCAAGCCCTTCCAGATGTTACATTTTAAATCCTGTCATTTCCACTTAGTGTTTCAATCCAGGAAGTCCATTTAGAGTAAAAGCTCCTTAAACAAGGTAGTTTTGCAGAGCATTTGGCAGGATCAGCAGTCTTTGATCCACTCTTTTCCTGCCTTAGCTGTTGGCTTCCCCTAATTTTGCAAACCCAATGTGACATCCCCCTTCTGAGCCGAGACAATTTGACAAATAAGTGATGACCATCCACATTTTTAATTTAGAAGTTTGATTAAAAATTAACCACGGCCAACATAAGACCTTGACTTTTCAAACGTGTCTTTTTTTTTTTTTCCTCTCCTTTTCTTTTTCATCTCTGAAAAAAAAATAACTTCACCTGTCCGAAATATTGGACTTAAAATTCAATGAATGGGGATGAATGAATAAAATCAAGCAATCTAGTCAGAAAATTATATATTAAACCAGGTATTGTGAAAAGATCAGTGTGATTACAGCACTTAAGGAGTTAAGGAGTAAATGTGAAAAATAAAAATAACAAGAATTTACTGTATTTGGGTGTTTAAAAGAAACTCTTGCCAAAACAATGGAGACTGTAGCTTTTAATGATATGAAGAAACATGCAACAACGGTTCAACAAGAATAGTGGAGTAGTTCAGTTCTTTTGAAGTGGAGTTTTGTTGAAAGATTATGAATAGAATAAACCATAAACCATTGTTGAATAATTAAAAAAAAAAAAGTTGTGAGATGGAAAGGTTCTACTTTGGTCCTGGTCCCACTTGGACTAGCCATCAGCTTGCCAGTCTGCTCAGGTTTTCCCCAAACTGAAGCCATTCAAAGAGATAACTACAACTTGTAAAATGCTTATAACCTTTTCACCAAATCTCACTTAAAAGGATCTGAACAATTTCTTTGAACCTTTAGGTTAAAAAGTAGACTTTTTTTTCTGGACAGCTATTGGTGGTTGAAACAGCGCCGACTGGAACCAAAGAAAAATTGCCGGAAATTAATGATAATTTGGTTGAACTCAGGGCGAATGTCTTTTTTGAAAACCTGTTAGAAGCAAAATTAATAACAAACCTATGATCTGTTAATTACCACCCACAGTAACAAAAACAATGCCACCTGAGGAACACACAGCAAAGCAGAGTCTGAGAAATTGTGTTTTAGGCACATTGGACTGGATTGAAAAGATGAATGTAGTCATTTGTCATAATTTAAAAAAAAAGAAACAAGGCCAATGAAGTGGACTACTTCTGACCATCAAAGGAAAGGCTCCAAAATATCTCAGACACATTTTATTTTTGATGTGCCACTGGTTCTTCTAAATAATTGAGAATCCATTATTGATTGGTATTAGACATCAGATTTATGCATTTTTGTCCAATTAGATTCCTATTATTTCTTTCTAGTTCGGCCTTTTTGTCTAATGCTGAGCTCAAGATTTTAAAGGGTGATTCACAAACTGCAGATGCAAATACAGCCTAAAGTCAGTGATTGACAGAAGTAACGTCACAATTCAAGAACATCCAATTTTTTCATCAAAAGTCCAGAGAATCTGAAACCCCAAAAAAAGCATTTAGTTTTTTTTCTTGCAAATATATGTGCCACTTGACTCAAGTTCTCCTTACTTGAGTTGCTGCAGTAGAAATAAATCAATCTGCCATGACATGAAAGCTAAAAATGTTCATTCCTTAAAGTTTTTTTTTAGAAAGTACAACCTCTATGTTCAGACTTAATGTATTTAAATAATTTTTCCAGAACTTGTCTTAAACCCTGGTTTCCCCAAACTTTGTATCTCTAAAGGTGAAAGTTTCAGAGGTGGAAGCACATCCTTATGCCAACTTTCACTCCTTCACCAGGACCCTGGTGTTTCCACCAATCACCATCTCCGCTCTCTCTCTCCCTTCCCTTCCTGCCCAATAAATAATCCTTATTATTCCTCTCACATAAACTGTGTCTCTGGCACCAGGCTGCAGGCACACAGCCTAATAGGAAATGGGTGAGAGAGGAGATTGGAGGAAGATTCTTAAGTTGTAACAGCCCAGGAAGCACAAAAGACACTCCTCAGACACTGTTTCTGTCCCTCATTTGGGACTTCTTCCATTATATTTCTCTGTCATTCCCCACTCAGCATAATAACTCCTGAAAGGTAGATAACTATTAATAGAGTTCGCACAGCACTGCAGTCATATGGATTGCCCCGCAGCGCTGTGACTAAGTAGAACTGATGTCTCTTGTGACAAGCGCTCGTGTTGCTGTCATCCAGGACGTGCAGACACTCTGCATACATTACTGAGCACTGGCTTTCCCCTCTCTGTTCCCTCTTTTGGATGGCACCACAGCTGTCCTAAAGTGAATCCCAAATGAGAGGATCTGTCAGGGTTTGTTTGCTGCAGGCCTTGATTTGATGCTATTACTCTGCAGATGGAGAGACTGCCTCAATCTGCGGAACTGAAAGCTGCTGGTGGACAACACTTCGCCTAAGGCTTTTGCCTGGTGGTACCGAAGCACATCTTGAACAAATAGTGAGCTGATACTGATTACGGGGGTAATACCAGCTTTTACTTTCTTTGTGTCTTCACCTAAAACAACATCCTCCTCTGATTTCTCAGCGCAGCATTCTGTTGTTCCTAATATTGGCCAAATGTATGAATCTTTTTTGAATCTTGATCTCCCCCTCCAGCCAGATGTTCCTCATTCATTTTTTCTCATATGCAGCTGCATTTGTAAATAATCCAGGATTTGTCAGGCTGGAAGGTTGGAATGGGACATATTCTGTGCCTCTAGAAAGTAGTGTCATCCTTGGCACTGTGAGTATAGATCTGTTTTTGGCTCTAAAGTAACATGATTAGTACTTCTTTGTGGTTTGGTGGTGACATAAGGTCTGTTTCAAAACAATAGTCAGTTTTTACCAACCAGTATGGACTCGATCCAGTGACATCAGCCCAGGCACCCAAAGATCACTGCAGCGTGACTCATACCTGGTCATGTTGATTTTATTCTTGGGAAAAAAATCAGTATGGAGTTATCAGATATTTAGGTAGAACTTTCTAAGTATGCACAATATTTTTACACAAATGTGAGAAATTGATAAGAATAAAAAAAATGTTTATCAGTGAGAAAGATCTGTAAAATTTGTTATCACAGATTAGTCAACTTCACATTTTAGAGTCCCTATTTATGGAGGATTTCCCAGACTTTGGATATCCAGACCTCTACAATTAACAAACTCATAAATTCTCAAAATATATGGATGAAAAGCTCATATGTTTCAAGAACTTTGAGGCATACACCTTGCTGATGCAAGGATGGTTAAACTACATATTTGGAAGGTGCCGAATAAGAGTCTTACTTCATCATTGGCTTTGTGAGTTGAGTGTGTGTGTAGTCATACTAAGCCTAGGCTAAGGCCAATGGCCAGCAAATAAGCTTAATGTTAAATCAATGGTATATTGAGTTATCTAAAATGTGCAGTGTCTTATTTCTTTGACCCTTATATCTGCAGTGAAGGTATAAAGATATGTAGAGGCAGCCTTTGTCTACTTTAAAATTTTATTGTCAGGTCTGCTTTTATAAATTGCAAAGTTATGAATTTTATAATGTAAGTAAGCAACACACTCCGGACAAAATGCTGACTTCAAATCTTAGCATGGTTCCAAATTTTCTCAATTCCTTTAGGGTTGAGAAAATTCATTTGTTTCAATTTTTGGGAAACAATGAAAAGGCAGGTTTGGTTTGTTCTCATGATAATTTGAACAGTCTATTGCCATGCATGAGAAAACCAGTTTGCTAAATTTAGTGGGAAATTTTGTACTTTTACCAGGAATCACACGAGTTGGTGAACTAACAACAAAGAAAGTCTAACAATGCAGCTAAACATAGATCATGCAATTCTTTGATGTAAGCTAGAAGGGCTCTGTGGTAACTACAGCACCAATAATGTAACACAAGCATGAGGAGATCCTTTTAGCTTGAAGTGTCTGTTTTCGGTCATGACAAACCCGGAACAGGTTGCTGTAGTCCAGCAGAGGTACACTTCAGTTCCCCTTCTATTTCCGGCCCCCCAAAGCATCTCTTTCTTCTCTGTGGCAACCATCAACTGCACCGACCAGGAGAAAGACTGACAGCCAACCCGCAGAGGAGGTGTGCAGGCAAGTCGAGCAGAACAATAACAAAACTGAAGTCAGAGCCAGAGAGGAGAAGACAGACCCTAATAATGGCCAGGCCGTGGCTTGACATGCTATGAAAAGTGACAGTGGACGAGTCATCCATTATTTATAGCAGTGCAGAGCTCAGTTATTTATTTTTTCAGCAGCATGAGCAGCAAGGGATCATGGCACAAAACAAGCAGCCAGTCGAGGCCTATTCATGTGATTGTCAGTAGACAGTGAGGCTAGCCCAGTGGTGAAGGAGGCAGTGACTGTATTTGTGGCCTCGTATAGACACTGCATCTGGGACAGAGTTCACTCTGACTATTGCTGACTCTGTGTCCTTATAATTATCTCTCTCTCATGTCATAAACCTATGCAGTCAATGTCAATCGGTGAAAACAATATGTTTGCATAACTTTTACTTACTTTTTTTTTAAGGACAAGATGAAAGCTGGACTGCTGCATCAATGACATTTCATTGCTGGAATATAATTGTATTCACCAGATTGTTATTGAGCTAACGGCATTAACATATTGGCAGTTTAATGGGCTGGCAGCTTACAAAGCACTTTGTTTCATAACACCAATTTTCCATTTCACTATGAAAGGACTCATCCTGAAATTGTCCTCAAATAATCATGAAGTGTTGATAGAGCGGGCAATCAGTTGACACATTCATCACTGAATGACAGAATTGCTGATCTCAGTGTGAGACCACAGGGGCTCAATCTATGTGTATGGATTAGCGGAGAAGTTAAACACTTCTGTCCGGCCAACTAAATTACTGACGTTGCATCAGATATTTATCATAGCTGGGTGGAGCAGCGAGCGTCTGGACATGGCTTCGTACAGAAGAGACGCCACTGATGCCATCGGGTCTTTCCTGGCACACAGTAGTGCGCCATGACATCAGGAACAGATGTTGCACATGGTGAGGCCCATCAAGGGACAACAACTCTGCATCAGCGCATGAATATTTTAGACAGCTTACTGCTGTACTTATCACTGAAGACACAGTCAGGGTGGCCAAGGACCCAATCTGTCTGATCTTACATTTTGAAGATGTTGTAAATATTTCATTGAAGAAGTGGGTGAAAATGGACATTTATGAAGTGATAGCTAGAAGGAAGGAAAGGGAAGGAAGCAAAAGCTGCTTTCGTGTACACTTGGAAGCATTTTGCTAAAATGAAAATCCCAATATTTCCATCAAAAAATGGGTCTTTATCTGCTCTAATGTCAGATTAAAGACCTTTTCTGTATGTCTGAAAAATTGAGGGCAATGGCTGCATTCCTGTAATCCACACCTCTTTCTAAGCACAGTTTGAACCAGAAGCCTCAACCTCTCCTTGACCCCAGAGGAAAAGTATCCCTCAACCTGATCCCCTGAGAGACTTTCATTACAGACAAAAAACAGAATCTGTGGGGGGCCAGAGTCAAATTCTGATATCAGGGCAAAGGACATAGATTTGATATGAGCCTGGAAATAGTCTTAGAGTCTGCAGAGCGTGCTCCAAGTCTCTGTTGGGCTTTAATGGCCCTCTTTCTGCTCGTCAATCACACATAGAGAAAATGCTTAATTGCAGATTTCAGACCAGTGCAATAGACTTACATCATGGTATTAGAAAGGGAGAGGAGACGGGTTTTGAATTGCTCTTGAGCTGGGCAGATGAATGCCACTGTTTAGCAAAGGTATATGTTCTTATGAGTTATGAGGTTGTAGCAGTATATAGAGTTATGGTTGACACAGATCAGCTTTACATTCAATATTACAATTACAGTAAAAGCTGTTGTAATGTTCCTGGTGTGGAATAGTATAAACCTTAGACGCTTCTGATAACCAAAATACAGCTATACAGACACACAGAATGAAATATAGAATACAATATAAGCAGAGGATAATTTTAATTCTAATATTAAAGTAAAAGAATATAGTTATTGTGTGATGGGGGAGACCTGAGTAGTAAATAGCAATTGACTAATAATAAAGACCAAATAAGTTGTCAAACTGTACATTACATATACTGCAATAATCAAGTGATTTCTAATCATTATTAATTTATTAGAAACAGGGAAAAAAACTAAAAGAATGCTGATCAAAATGCTGTTACACGGTGTAGCTAAGCTACTACAACAAACTGCAGAAGCCTAATATAATTCTCACAGATTCAAACTAGCAGCTACTCCTGAATTGAAGTCTGGGGTGAAAAAAAACAGTACCGACCTTTACAAATGTACTTTTGCAGCTAAACATAAAAAATACCAGTGAAAACAAAATTAAATATTTCCTTTGCATTTTTGAAGAAACTGAAGTGTCATGGTGGTAATTTGTGACGTTTCCTGTTTGAATGCACAAAATAACCTGACGTTAATACATTTCTGACATAGTTAGTGTCCTTAATTTTTGCTATTATTGTTAATTTTTAACAGGCAAAACAATTTATATGGAAATCTGCTTCAATCTTGTTAACTAATTACAGGGCCTAAAACATATCGCATGTTCTTACGTAAAAAGATTTGATGGCATATTGACTTCATTAAGAGGAATATTTTAGAGGAATATTTTAGGAACTACCCCACATTTCTTTGAATTTAGGTCCAAAGAAACACTCGAAAGCAAGGGGCACGAGCAACATTATGAAATGTTATTCAGCCTAAGAGCATTCAGCGTGTAATGTTGTGTTACGGAGCAGTGCTCATTTCACATATTTTTGTGAGACCAGCCTTTTTGTGGAATTTACATTACCGCTTCATCAGTTTAAATGGATGAGCCACACACAGTATGCAGACTATTTTTCTTCCACTGAAAACTGTGGCGCTTTCCAACAACATCAGAGAGTTTCGAAACAAAACAAAACTCACATTCCTCAACTTCCATCTCATGCTTTGCTGGGTTTACTTTTAAAAAAAGAAATATATCTTTTCTTCCTGTGGTAGTTATAATGAGCTTGACATTATTCCGTTTATTATTTATCAAAAAGAGCACGGTTTGTGTCATTATAAATTCACTTTTCTTTACTTGAACGTTAGCCACTTTTAGAGAAGACAAAAGAGGAGGCAAGGAATTGCATTTCCCAGAATGCCACTCACCATGACAGACATCTCTTTTTTAATTGACCCCAGGTGATCCAGAAACCAGGATAATATTTTGTTAAATTATTCTCATTTCCCTGTGAATCACATTTCTATATGTTTCCACTTCATGCCTTATTTATTACAGCCTTACAATTTCCATGCAAACAATGTTTTAACTGTCACCCCTTTTCTCCCTCTGAACAGTTTAGTAAATATCAAACCATATTTATTATTAATAAACCCTCAGCTAAAAAAAAACCCTCTTTTTATTTGTAAATTATTCACTCGCTCAAAAGCTTGGGGAGCACGGGCGCCCTCCATTCGATGCCACTGAGGCCAGTATAATTAAGACTATTGGCTCAAGGTGATGCTGCTGCATGTGTCGTCTGTTTTGCCTCATCTTCCTGTCCATCTGTGGAAGCCATAGGAGCTCATGCATTTCAATCACAGCATTGCACATACTGACAGACTTTACACAATGGATGTGGATTTTATTATCACAGCACAACTGGTGGAGGCACCCTGCGGTTTTACTGCTCACCCTAACTTTGCCTTTCAGTAACCCATTGACAGTTTCAGGCATTCGCCCATATGGCCTACAAATGCACACGTGTGGCTGATTACTGATTTATTTTCATTATCCTTTAGCACATTTATACCAAACCTGAACCCCACTCTGAGATAAGTGAAAACATGGAGCATGCATCTATTTTTACCCATCAGAACACTTGTGCGCACATGCATACACAGACACACACTAATTTACCCATGTGCTCAGTCACACTAACCTGGGTTGGCTTCCCAGCTGTGCAAGCTGTTTCTTCCATCAACATGTGTTTACTGGCAGGGGACCCTTATGTTTGCATTACAGGGAGGCAATAAACAGGAAGGCCGGCCCCGGGGTTTTAAAACTACCGCTACTTGGGAGGGAAGGACCCTCAGGAGAAGCGAACCCTAATCACTGTGTGCTGCAGTGTTTAATTAAATGCAGTGTAAAATGTCAAGAACAACAAAAAAAAAATACTCCTTTTTGTGTGTGTGTATGGGGGGTGGGGGGTGGGGTGTTGATGTTTCTGGAATCTGCACACACTGAAGTCCTCAGTGTCCAAATCTGCACTCTTTGATGAATTTTTCAGTCTTGTGGAGCTCTACCCACCTGGATGAGTTAACAGGGCACATATGTGTGTGTGTGTGTTTATGAAGTGGGGTGTGTTGACAATAAATTAGCCTGACTCTTTGCTTGATCCTATACACAAATGAAAGACTGATTAACCAGATGACTGCAAGGTCTATTATTTTGGCTAATCAATAGATCCTTGAATAAGTAATGAACAACATCAAAGACTGAGTCTACAAACAGCTTCGGGCAAGTGATGGGCTGCAGTATTTTTTTATCTCTAATAAAAGCCAAAGCTTTTGTTGAAATATGATAATCCTTCTGTTCTGTTCTTTTAGTATTTGCAGCATGGCAAAGAACAATCATTAACTGAAAGAAGCTAAACTTACAGGTTACAGCAGTAAGAACTGAAAACACACTTTTCCTACCCAATAATTGGTTATTTATATTTTCATCAATGTTAAGATTTTACAGTTACGTGATTATTATGCAGTTTTGCAAAGCACCTGCTTTTTATTCAGGTCCACTGCATCAGTACTTGGCTGACTGGGACTAGTTTGATTCATTTGGCTATCATAAACCTGAGTGAACAAAGATCACATGTGGGGTTCCTCAAGGTGCCACTCTCGGGCCACTCTTATTTTTTTACATGCTCCCCGTAGCTTAGATTATGGAGTCTAAGAGCATTTTTTTTTTTTTACTATATTTATGCCGATGACAAACATTTTTACGTTTCTGTGTCCCAGTTACTGAGTAGGTGTGTCCATAAGATCAGTGAGCACAAAGGCCAGAATTTTCTCTAGCTCTGTGTATGAAAAACAGAAGAGATTGTTTTTGTCCAAAACATGCAAGACTAGAGATCAGCATTCAGCTAAACCCAGCAGTTCTCTACAGAGCATGCCAGCAACCTGGGTGTAATTATAGACTCAGACCTAAATTTAAGAAATCACATAAGGTCTGTTACTAAATCAGCCATCTAAACCACATTGCAACAATTAAGGGATTTCTGTCAAATAAGGATATAAAAAAAAAAATTAGCAGACAGAGAATGGAGTTATGGTAGAACTGTGCTTGTTGACAAGCTGAAATGTTGAAAATCTGTCCAAAAATTAGGATACCTGTGGATTATTAAAGTTGATTTGTCATCACAAAAACTTCTTAAGCAGTTTATAATTTTTCTTTAAACCAACATATATCTTAAATTAATCTAGTTAAAACATACTCACTATAATGCCATGAAATGAGATCAAAGAACACTTCATAAAGTAAGAAAAAAACTTCTCACATTAATCTGTTATGTGTCTTTAAATTAAAGATTTGTAAGCAAAAGTCACGTACAGATACTAACTACCACATGTGTTGGTTTACCTACGGAAACAGCCGAAGTGACTGAAAAAGGGGTCAGGTGTGGTAAAGTCCACGGAGGAGCCATTTGGGAACAAAAAATCCAACAACTTTGATGTGCTGGCGCAAATTTGCTCTCCTCCAAAACACTTAATAAAGTATGCAGATAGGTTTCAAAACAATCTACACTGAAATAGACGTGTGTATTTCATCCATTTTTCTGGAAACAATCATTTATCCGGGCGCACTACAAAATGCTGCTGTAAGAATATTTCAGACTGAAACTTATTTTCATCTAAACTACTTCTCGACTCTGTGCTTGTCTGATTCCACCATATTTGGCAGAATTTACTTGGGTTTCTGCAGATTGTTTACGTTGAGTGCGTACCTGCATTTCAGAACTGCATATCAATGTATCTTTAAAAAACTATGGGAGTAAACTCTGTGCTGTCTGCTGTAGTTCAGGATATCCTTTTTTTCAGGTTTAATTTTAAATTTTGAAATGAGTACCTTTAAAGTCCCTTTCCACTCCAAAAATGTTACGACAATCTTTTAACAGCGATTAACTGGTTTTAAAATCCCTCCTTGTGACGGCAGCTCAGCCAATCGCAGTCCCCCCCTGGGGGCGGGGGATGGGGCCTCCGGACCCCCCCCCCCAGAGCAAGCATCTTGAAGCGGAGGGGCTCCACGGAGTCAGCTCCTGCCAGATTTGTTGAACCCCCACCACCAGATGACTGTCAGTGCGCATTTCCAATTGGCAGGGGAGGGAGTGAGAAGTAAACCGAGGGGACCCAACGGGGACGAGTGTTGGAGAGGGAGTGAGAGTGTGACAGAGTGGGAGCAAAGGAAGGGAGAGAGAGAGAGAGAGAGAGAGAGAGAGAGAGAGAGAGAGAGAGAGAGCGACTCCAGCAGCAGAAGGAGCAGCAGAGGCAACTTCACCAGGGTTGATCGCTGCGCACAGAGGCGGAGGAGGAGAGATCGCTCCGGAGCGCAGCGTGCTGAAGCGGACTGCTGGATGAGTCTTAACTGAATCACTCTGCTATACACAGAGAGAGAGGGGGTGCCAGAGAGAGACAGAGAGAGAGAACGAGAGAGGGAGAGCGCGCAGGGAGAGGCGAGAGCTGCGCCAGGGAGGCAAGGGAGGGGAGCGGACACCGGAGAGAAGACGCTGATGCTGAGGGAAAGTTACCAAGTGTGGAGATGTTTTGCTAAGTGACACTTTGCAGACTGGCCGGACCGTTCAGAGCCACTTCTCTTACCTGGATGCTGTTTTAAACCAATCTCAGCGCGCCTTTTCATCCTTTTCCCCCTTCCCCGCCCCTCCTGCTCCCCACCTCATCCCGCTGGTCCTGATCCCGGTTCCGCGGTGGACCGGAATAAGCAGCCCGGAGCAAGAAGAAGAAGAAGAAGAAAAGAAGAACCTTTTCGCGCAACACACACAAGAACAATGGCATCTCTATACTTCATATTTTGCCTTATGGTGACAGGTAAGACGTGTTTGTATTTGAGTGTGTGTGTGTTCTGAAATCAAGCCCGCAGGTTTATGCTGAGGGGGATGTGGGGACGGACTGCGCTCCGGAGCTGGCGCTGCGTCAAGCCCGCTCAGAGCGCTGCTGCCCGGCTCACCGGGGCGGCTGATCTGCTGCAATGCTACATTTCACTGCTGTTAACTGTCACTAAATGTTTAATCACGTTTAGGAAAAGTAATTAGCGGCGCGGCGAGGTTTAAGAGCCCGGCTGGAGCGAACCGTGTCAATGCGTAATTTGGGTCTGCCGCGATTGTTGTTTCAAATACTGGGATGTGCAGAAAGGCACGGGCTCCGTTTTTTCAGAGGATGTTTTGGTGCTGGGGAGTCAGTGTAACTTAAGCTGTGGGGACGGAATTGAAAACAAACATCAACTGATTCCGCTTGGGTTGTCTGTTCCGAAGACAAACGGGTTGATCGGACGCTCAGAATGTGGATTGTGGGGCAGTCCAACTCATGCGAAGCGCTGATGGTGCACAGCTCAAACTTATCCGCACTGATTTTCATCAAAGAGGGGCAGAAACAAATCTAAAGGGGTGTTTCCCCGGAATTTTTTCTTTCTTCTTCTCAAACAGACAAAATAAAAAGGGGTTTGGGCTCCCTGCATATCGAGGTGGTCGGAGGAGGGAGCGAGGTGGACAAACTGCAACAGAGCGTTTGTTTTTCTTCAGGCAGGCAGAGACACAAAGCACCTGTCTCCCCCTCACCCTCTCCTACACACACACACGCAAACATCACCACCCTCTGCTGCTTTTTGTTTGCAGAATTGACTTAACAGTTTGTTTATGAACACCTTATGACAAAAGGCACTGTGAACTACTGGGCCATAGACGAACGCTTTTTTGTGAACTAAGTTTGAATGATTTCATGCACCGCCTATCAACCACTTATCAACAAGTAGATTTTCTGAGCAGCTGCTAAAATTTATTCTCCTAATTTTCCTCTGTTCCTGTAAACCCCCTCCCCAAAAAAGAGAGAATCCTTCAGCAATTATCACTGAGCATCTGTTGGCGTTTTTTCAGCGTTTTTGCATTAACATGTTAGGAGAAGATCATTAAATTTAAATCATAAGGGCTACACAACAGCATGGCAATGACAATTTTTCTCTTGAAAAGACAAAAGATAAAATTATGAAACCTAAATCCTTTAAGCTTTGTTTTTTTGTGTGTTGTTGTTGTTAACACACACACATATATATATATATATATATATATATATATATATATATATATATATATATATATCACACAATCAGAGGCATAGTTTGTACTTTCTTGCCTGACTTACCAAGCCCCTCAGCAAATGGACAAGTGGGCCCAAATGACCATTTGCCGCACGTACATCTTCACCTCCAGCCCCATGGTTCCGGATGGTTTTGCCATTATTCAAAGCTCGAGGGAGGGGGATATGACACCAGCAAAGCTCCGCTCCCTGACAAACTAGCAGCAGCTGGATGAGAAGGAGCCGTAGCCAGACAGTGGCATACATCCCATGACCTCAACCCCATTGCACATATGAACACTCCAGTTTTTTCCCCGCTCCCTCGCCACACTAACAAATGCACACAAATAATGAAAATGGTAACAGCTGCCCTAATTAGAACCTAAGAGACCCTAGACCTCATTTAGTGTCACTCTTTTTACGGAAGCACAGATGCTCAAAGTGCTCCGAAATGCTTTTTTAGTATCAAATTTTGACCAAAAGTCCTTTTTTAAATGCACGTATGGCATATTGCAAGCATTTGTATGTATGTAGTCTTGCACAGCACAGATAATTTACTTTCTCAGAGGGCTCCCAGAGGAATTGGATTCCACACTGCATCAGTATTCTGAGTAATCTTCAGTGAGCTCTTCTTTGGAACCTTTTGCTTTGGGTCGCTCGCGTCTCATCGGGCCAAGTTCAAAGGCTGCGAGCTGAGATTACAAGTTTCTCTCCCTTCCTCTTAAGTCGTGTCGCCACTCATGTCTTCACTATAGTGTAATGCAGGGGAAATTTTCCACCTTGCTTCTATTTTTTGGCGACCCCTTTTTTTTTTTTTTTTGCCTGGTTACAGAAGGGTTACAGAGCGTGTGACTGTGAAACACGAGGACACGAGAGCAAATCTGCCTAATGGACTGGAGGCAGAAAGCAAAACTTTCTCTAAAGGTTCTGAAAGCCCCATTCACAGTCATACCTCACGCAGGGAGACGCAGACTCACATGCAGAACTGAAATCCAGCCAAAGAAGTGTCTAACCCTCTCCACCCTGTCATCCTCCCTTTCCCCATTACCATGAGGTTGGTCCTTTTTCTTGCCTGGAACACAACTTTGCATGTGGATGCAGAGACAACAGAGCCAAGAGATTTGTTTTAAGGAGCTGTGCATATTTTATCAACTGACACTCTTTGCTCTTTGAATTCTTGTGAAGGGAGTTACGATGGGCACAGTTTAAGATAAAGTTTGGCTGGGGGGGAGAAAAAAAGAGATTGTGTGCAGGGAGACTTAGCAGGGCTGAGACTCAGATGTGTCACTGGTGTTTCGGTGATTAAGCAGACAAGCAGCAAGTAAACACAGGGAAAAAAAGTCCACAGAGCATTGTTAACCTTTTCTCCATCTTGTTACTGTTGTCACACAAACACACACACAATAGTGGCCACACTCCTTGTGTTCACTTTTTTTTAATATTCTGTCGATCCTTCTTTATGCCTCTATGATAAAAAAAATTTAAAAAATAGGAGGTACAGTTGAAAGTGTAGTGTTAGGAACCCCAACCAGCATATGAGTGGTGTGGGATATGCAGACACAGCAGATTCCAAACCCAACTGAGTCTTGAACCCAACTGTCTTGCATTATTTAGGAGATGTAGTCATGGCAAAGATATAGATATGTTTTTGTTTGCTGGATTTCCCTCGTGAGCTCTGTGTAATGTTGTTTTTTTTCCTGCAGTAGCCGAGTTGTATTGGAATCTGGAGTCTCTAAAATCACATGTGTCCACTAATCAAATGCAACAAATCAGAGTATCTGTTTTAGCTGTACCTTAATTCATATACAAGACACACAGTTTGTTGGAAAAAAAATTAAAGACTAAAAGATTGAGCATTTACACACAGAAGTTTTGGCGGTATAACTTGAGCAAAAGTAACATGGTTTTGAGGTAACAAATGCACCATCCATCCATTTTCATTACCCTCTTTTTAGTTTAGGGTTGTGGGGGAGCATCTACAGTAGGCATTGTGTGAGAGGTAAGATATTATTTAAAGCATTTGATTTGATTAAAAACCAAACATGTGCTTTTATTACTACTACTGGTAAAACCACATAGCTAATTCGACAATAATATTGTATCTATTTGTAGTTAGGCTAAATAATATTTTATACAGTATATAGATTACATACTATAATTTATGTGGAGATCTTTTGTGTGTTGATGCACAGATGCACATATTAGTGAGAAAACACACATTTTGAGTCAACTTTATAATCAACAAAATCAACTAAAACAGTGGAGGGCCAGAAGACAAACAAAATGTGTTTTTTTCAATTATTTTTTTAACAGATGATACATTTTTGGAAGAACTAAACAAAAATATGGAAATGATGCTAGATAAACTTTGCTAAATGTATTTATTGTGACAAACATACGTTTTTCTGTGCTGTTAAAGTAACATTGGAAGGCTGACAAGCTGATGCTAGCTCGTGAATTAGCCAATCACTAGCCTCAATCATGAGCCTGTCACAGTTTAGCATTTTTTGAAATTATTACAATAACCTAATTATAGTACTAAAGTAAACACTGCACCAAATATTGGCTCTTCTTTACTGTTCTTCTCTTTGTAAGGTGATTCTGGGAGACTGACAAGGTGACATTAGCGAGTTAATTAGATGGGTTAATAGGCTCTGTAACTCTGTAGCTGTCCTGTAGCAGTTAACCTTATTTATGTAATCATTACAGGATAAACTTAATCATAGCACTAAAGTAAAAGTACTTACTGTGCAGGGCAATAGTTCTTCTTTGCCATTCTTTTCTTTATAAAGTCATTTTAAAAGACTAACAAGCTGACATTACTTAGTTTATTAGTTGGGTTTGCCTTGGTAGAAGCCTGCATATTTAACATTTCACTCATACAGATGATAACTTTTGTAGCTTAATGTAGTAAATGTTCATTTCAAATGTTCAACCTTCAAAAGAGCGTTGGGTGTTGTGGAACTTGTTTGCCCTTTTTGCTACCAAAACAATTCCAAACACCTGACTTTGTCCTTTTTAACAGGGAGAAAGTTCAGAGAACCCCCCCCCC
>NC_051445.1:14990866-15006085 GCF_001649575.2 Kryptolebias marmoratus
CCCCCCTCCCCCCCTCCCCTCTCCTCTCTTTGCTCCTCATACACAGCTGGCTGTCAGCGTGCAGCAACAGGTTGGTGAGGGTGTCGTTATACGACCGGAGAAAACCCTGCACTGTCTCTGCAGTGTCATCAAAAGAGAATTCAACTGTAGAAATTATATGAAAAAAAATAGTGGTTTTGAACTTGTGACTTTTTGTGGCATACTTTGAAACCAAAAACCGGCCCATGACTAGAATGTTTGTTGTGGGAAAACTCTCACTATTCACTTTCATAAAATAAATGAACTAAGTAGGTACACAAACGGACTGTGATGAGTGACCAAAATCTTTAATAACGGCCAGCTTTTTGTCTCATCCTGAAGACCTGTCATGCAAGGACATCATTGTCTTTTTACCGTCTTCATATCCTCGTTTTTCCCTTCCCCCATTTTCATGGAAGAAGAAGCTGCGAGTAAAAAAGGAACAATGGGGCTTCATAATGCTACGTGTCTCTAATCAGCTTTGCCATTTGGGTAAACAAAGATAAAGAACTTGGCAGTGCATCCCGAGGCGTTGTTATCTGCTGTTACCAACCTTAACTGGATGTGCGCACCGGTTCAGCTAAACACAGGAAGCCAAACTAGAGCCAGGTAGCAAACTGTTGATGGCATTTGGCCTCGTCCAGTTTTATTTTTATCTCTGACCGCCCATCCTCTTTTTGTCTTCACTCTCTCCTTGTGTCTGTCTCTGCACATCCTCACCTTGTCTTCCTCTGGGGCAGTCGGAGGATCCGGGGAGGAAATGAAAGAGAATAGGACAATGGAGGGCCATGTCAGCTTCCTGCCATTGCCGGGAGTCTTCTTCTCCCGCTAAGGCTCCTCAGGCTGTATCATCAGCATACAGACTGGTGGAGAAAGCACAAAATTATTTACCCTTTTATTCTTCTGTGCAAACAGAGTAATGGAAGAATAGAGAGAGGGAGAATGCGGGATTAATTTGGTGCATGTCATTAAAACACAGCCTCAAGGGAAACAGTCACATTTATACAGTAGCAGCTATTTTAAGAAAGACTTGTATTGCATTTATCTTCCCTTAAAATGCAAGTGTCACCTCTTTTAGGAGAGATGTATCGCCGACTCAGGAGACCCTATAAGCCCAGAAACCAAGATACAACAGAAAGATCCCAGACATACTAGACCACACATTCATTTTTATTTCCCAATCAATTGCTACCTGGCAAGACAAGAGTTTCATATCTCCTGCCAAGAGACAAAACCAACAGCAAATTGAAATTTATCTTCACATTGCAGCAATATCTGTTCCTGTGTTATCTTCACCAGCCATGTTCTTTAACCTGGTATTAGAGGATTTATGGATTCTGTCAGCTGAGAAACGTCTCAGGAAAAAGAAAAGTTCTGTTTGGAATACCGTCAAGCACTATTAATTTACCATCAGTTGCAGATTTTTTGTTCACTTACAGATTTTACTCCCCTTTTATAAAACTTGATTGATGTTGGCACTTAGTAAGCAGGAGTGCTGAAATATTCCAATTTGCGGACTAGGGCTTAAAGGGATAAATCAGATATTTTGAAGTGGAGTTCCGTGAAAAGACTACAAGCAGTTATTATCTTACCTGTTGTAGATAGCTAATGACTAGTTTGAGTGGGGCCAAGACCAAAAGGTTTTTCATTTGCAAATAACCAAAAAATTCAATATAAATTATCATGTAATCCAAAATTGATGGCAATGTAAAGATTAATAATTAATAATTTCAAGATTAATTAATAATGTTTGCATGAACTTCTATGAAGTTTGTAAAATTGGAGTTGTTTTGAGACAGCAGAAATTCACTTTGATCTTTACTCAGGCTAGCTGTTACCTCAACACTGCAGTCACAATTAAACTCTGTTTATCCAGACTGAGGCTGTTCGAGGAGCCATCTATAACAGGTAAGATATTACGGTTTATAACCTTTTCCCAGAGCCTCACTTCAAGAAAATCTGAACTATCGCTTTAAAGCTCACGTAGAAATGAGACAAAAAGAGTTCGTAGAAGCAACAACCTCAACTCCCAGGCACACTTGGAGAGGTCAAGGGCGCACACTGCAACAGTGGGTTGATAAGCCGAGATGAGTCTCTGGCATCTTCAAGACGATGTGCTTTCTCTGGAGTGATTAGTCAAAGTCCAACTGTCTAATTAACGATGCTCCAGTTCCTGGAACATGTCATCTCCCAAACCAGCAATATGGATGAAAAACGTCTACAAGGAAACAAGAAATTACCTGCCTTGCACTCACTTTATCATTGATGGAAACAGTGCAGACTCTCGTGGGAATAAGGATTTCAGCTACTCATTCCTTCAAGTTCAGCATCCCCCCTCCTGTTTCATTTTTTCATGTGTTCTTCCCGTCAGCTCAAACCGCCTGGAATGTCAAGACTAATATTGTGCCGGGGACCTAAGCTTTAACCAAAATAGTCGGCAGGCTGTGGCTCACATCGCTCTGTGTTGTTGCAGGAGGCTTTCAGAGGGGGTTAGACAAAGTGTAGCCGTCTCTTTTTGTTTCCTGCTTTTCTGTGGAGAATTTCGGACGGGGCGGCAAAACTCGCCCTGGGAGACCTGTGAGAAAAGGCAGCCAAATTGCTGTCAACTGAGGGGTGTCAGTCAAAGCTTATCGATTGAGCTTTTAACTGCAGCTGCCTCAGTGGAAAAACATGTTAATGCTATTGAGCTGTGTGGAGATGTGAGTAACAGCAAAGTGTGTACTGAGGTGTGGAGCCCTTGAACTGATAGGAGGGTAAGGTGTGTCTCTCTCCTGCTGTCTGTTTGGGAAAAGAAAGGCGATGCAAAGACAACAATGGGCTCAGCATGGAAGGCGGGGGACAAAGGGAGAGGCAGAAAGAAAGGGAGGTAGAAGGGTCAAAGGGATTTACTGCCAGGAGCCTAGCATTTCAGGTAATGGATATGCTTGTATTGGTGTAAAACAAACCTGCCGAGCTTCTTCTTGCGCGACAGAGGTGAAAAAACAACAACAAAGGAGTTACTGACTGCAACTCTGTGGGGGATTAATAGAAAGTTGATAATTCAACACCCCAGGCTAAACACTGAATCTTGAATGTACACTTTGGCAGGCAGAAAGTGATTGTGTGTCAGTGTGGATAGTGAGGGGTGCGGAGGATGCTTTTTTTGTTGTTGTTGTTGTTTGCTTCTTCTGCCATAGTATTCCTGTAAAAGTGCTGCAGGGAGGGCAAGAACACATGGTTAGGTTCTTCCCGAGCTGGCTAAGGTAAACCTAACACCTCTCTTCTAGAGGAAGCAGCCCAACCATTGTTCCAGCACGTTGCACCCATCTGACAGAAGCATCCTGGCGGCGTGCAGATCCCAAGGGGGCTGGAAAGAGAACGAAGCAGAGGAGGAGAGGGACCAATTGTTCCCCACTCAGACTATCCACAGATGGGGCTGTGGCACAGGACGCTCGCTGTTTGCTTTAGAAAGTCCCAGGCGTTTGCTTTGCAGTCATGGTTTACAGAATGCTCTGGGGGATAGTGGAGGAGAAGAGAAAGCCACTGGAGACGACACGGGGAAAGGCAGAGAGGGGAAGAAAAAGAAAAGGGGGACAGAAAAAAAAGAGTTTGCTTAATATCTTGTCAGTGTGAATATAGTGTCATTGCCAAGAAGGGAAGACAGATGATATAGCCATACAGTGATAGGGTAGTTGGGTGAGAGAGCGCTCAACTCCTCTCCAGTTTCCAAACAGAGACATATAGAGCTGGAGATAATGGAGAAAGGAGGAAGAGTAAAGAGGGAGGGAGGGAGGAAGAAGAAAAAAGAGAAAGGGATGAGATGCAGGGAACCGGGATGCATCCATCATGTGGTTTGGTGCAGAAGCCATTTGTACCTATTGTTCTCCATAATTTGGTTTCTCCGAGCCTGCAACGGGAAGGGTGAAGGGGGGGGGGAGACACAAAGCTACGGCAGCCATTTATTTTTGCGCTAATTACATAAGTGAGACGGCGTAATTAGACGTATAGCTAAATAGACAACAGGCTAAAAGCGAGATGCGCAGAGGGAGATAGACAGGGAGGTGTTGATGAATTCAAACAGATGAGAGGCTCGATCCTCTTTCATATTCAGGAGTGCGAGGGAACGCGTTAAAAGGAGTAAAGGGGATGGAGAAGGATAAAGGGAAAGGAAAAAGGTTGAGTAAAGGAGATGGGGCAATGGAAAAGGATAAAAGATGAGAGGGAGGCAGAGAAAAGCTCTCTTCACAGACTGCACTTTTAGGTGCGGCCCAACGCTGCCGGAATAGTCACCTCATTTAATACACCTGCTCAGCAGGAGGGGAGAGAGACATGCGAGGAGATGCTGTACAGAAAAAGAGAAAAGGGCAAAAGAGAAGAGAGGAAAGAAGAGACAGATTTCATCTCGGCTCCTTCAGATCAAAGGCAGAGAGTGGCTACAGAGAGCTGTTTGTTGTGGCTTGTTTGGGAGCGTCTCTCTGTCTTTGTGAGGTCACGGGTTCATCTGGTCCACTATTTTGTGCTGGCAGGATTACACTTAACAACACATGCCAAACAAGCTTCACGCCCCGCAGACATTTTCCAGAAAGTATTCGTGAGGTAGCGGCGCTGTGCGGATGGCTGATCAGGAGATGCGAGGGTGCTGGCCGGTTTGGTAAAACTAGCACACGTTTACCTGTGATTATAGCTGCTGTTCATGTGCTAATACAGTTGTGCATCTGCTCAGGTTCCTGTGGAGGCGGTACTTGGGTGTGTTGAGCATGTCATCAGTCTTTTTAGGACTGTGGTCAAGGGAAAGATAAATAGGCATTTAATGAAGCCACTCAATCATGGGCTGGTTAAAACAGCTGACCAAAGATTGAGGGGCTTGTCAGGCCTGATTGGAGGCCAATTGTAGCTGGTCAAGAGAAGCTCTTGAGTCGTCACACTTTAGATTAGCCATTCACTGCACTATAGACCTCAGCTTAACTCCTCTTTTTCCTCTAAACAGTCCCTCTGACACACTATAGTGCCTCAAGTCAACTCCATAAAGATTCAGGGGAGTTTTTTTTTTAAGCCAATTTAAATTCAGTCTTCCGTTTAACCTCATAGGAATATATGGCATTGGCTGTGTGTAAATGTGTGTATGTGGATTATTTCATGGTTTGCAAGTTGTTTTAGAGCATGTGATGTTAAAAAAGAGAGAGAGAGACAGAGAGAGAAGTTGGTTTACAGCAGAACTGGCACAGACTTGTTTTGTGGGTGAAAGCGAGGGTGCATGAGAGAAATCAATGGCCCAATTCAACCTATTACAGCCATGACTGTAGCGGTAATGGTGTGGAAATGGACAGTGGTCATGTGGATCCCGTTTAAACCTCCAGGCTTGGATCTAAACTGAAGCTTGTATTCATTTCCTTCAAGCTTTGATTTTAAAGAAAAAAGGGAGTCAGAGGATTTCAAAGAGTCTCACATGACGGTGACGAGGGGAGAGATTTGTCCGATTTTATTTTATTTTTGTGAAACCAAAGAAACCTCTATTCTGCCAAAGGACAAACATAAAACTGGGTCGCCATTTTTCCTCGACAAATAAAACTTCCACTCCTCTATCTCTCCATCCGTTGCCTCTTTGATCCCAGGTAATGTGTTAACAAGCAGTGGGTATATGGAATACCCATAACCTTAGTGTGTGTATTCACAGTGAGGTGTTGGAGTGTGCATGATTGTGAGTATATGGCTCTTTTGTGTGTGCATGTGTGTTTTCACACTAGTTAATGAATTGCTTTATATGCTGGTTGAGGTGACGATGGCCTGTCTCCAGTGGGGCGTTGCTTTTTTCCCTTCTGTGTCAGCCTCAACCCACGGTGGCCCGGACCCTCTCTCACACTAACACATTAACGAGCCCCCGTCTAATTAGTGCCTGTGGCTCTTTACAGGGGACCCCTGAATCCACATCACCATTGTGAGTTAGCCTAATCAGAGGACCACTAAAAGACAGAAGACCCTCTGCTTAAATGCGCAAGTTCACACGTACATAGAGACCAGCTTGAACTCCCTCAAATTAGCGCGCTGCATCCTTTATATAGAGGGGTTTAAAAAAAAAAAGAGAGGAAAGTCGAGATTGTTTTTTTCCAGATTTGTGACCACTGAGGATCAGCTATTCAGTCCTTCCCATTTATCTCCCTCACTCCCCTGTGTTAGTGCTCCTCCCGAGGGCGATGCAGAAAAATGATTTTGCTGTCCTCCATCCTCACTCTTCACTGCAGATAATTCAATCTGTTTAATATAAAATAATCTCTCCCAATTTTTCAGCCTGTTTTAACCTGATCGCTCAAACAGCTACCTCTGGGGGACAAGCTGTGTTCCACCTTGTTTTAAGAAAAAAAGGAAGAGGAGGAAGAAAGGGAGAAAGAACGGCAGCCCTGGAAAGCTGTTAAAACTTTCAGTTTGCCATTTCTCATGTGAAACAGAAGGAAGACTGACTGAAATTAAAGATAGAGAGACAGAAAGGCACAAAAAGGCAAAAGTAAGAGCTGTGCGAGTAATGTGAGTTGTGGTACTCAGGGTCTGGGGGGTTTAACTTGTGAACGGCAGCCCTGGAAAGCTGTTAAAACTTTCAGTTTGCCATTTCTCATGTGAAACAGAAGGAAGACTGACTGAAATTAAAGATAGAGAGACAGAAAGGCACAAAAAGGCAAAAGTAAGAGCTGTGCGAGTAATGTGAGTTGTGGTACTCAGGGTCTGGGGGGTTTAACTTGTGTCCCACATCACTTAACATGCCCTTAGCCATCTCTCCTGGCAGTTAATTAGAATCCAATAAGGTTGCTGCCTGTTGGTCATTGTTCCTCCGGTGTGTTTACCCTTTCCAGAGGCTCCATTCGCTGCTTAATCTGCCGAGAAGCTGAATGTCAATAGGTCAAGCCAAGACTCCAG
The DNA here is from genome assembly GCF_001649575.2 of Kryptolebias marmoratus. Lineage (NCBI taxonomy): Eukaryota > Metazoa > Chordata > Actinopteri > Cyprinodontiformes > Rivulidae > Kryptolebias > Kryptolebias marmoratus. Next base: position 14,997,770 of record NC_051445.1, read on the forward strand.
AGCCCTGAGAGAGAGGCGAGGACCAAGCGAAAGGAGGAAGAGAGGCGAGAGGATGGGGGGTTCGGAGGGGTGGCTGAAGGAAAGGGAAGGGGTCATTTTTCTCTTCCCCCTCAATATTGTTCTCAGACGATCCATTCATCCGCACCCCCCCTCCTCCTCTACCTCTTCCTTCTCCTCTTCTCGTCTTTTCTTCTCACTTCTAATCCGTCCTCTTGATTGTTCTAAGCTGCTTTCAGCCAGCCCTTAGGAGGATGGAGTGAGGGCGTGGGGGGGTCGGAGTCTGTTTTAATTAAGATTTAAAAGACGACTCCCTCAAGAAGGGAGATTTAAGAGCAGGATGAACTGAGCGGAGCAAACGAGTATAGGTGGGACAGATTGTAGATTGGGCACCAGCAAATATCAGAAATTGTTAAGAAGGCGGTGGAAGTTAAAAAGCTATTATTTAGCGCTCGCAGCCGCACACGTCCCGCGCACCCACAAACACAGCCAGACACCGAGGCATTCGAGTGGCTAAGCCAAATGGGATTTTTTTTCCTCATTTGTAATCATGCGGCACTATCTATATAGATTGATCTCAACTTCCTGTGATTCATACCATATCCTGCGAGAGTGATATGGGATCAGTGGTAGCCAGCAGGCAAACTGAGCGAGTTATCTCCACACTCTGTCTAATGATCGATCATCACACCAGATGGGCTTAAGAGCCTGTAACACTTCACTTGTTTATCGGAGCTGCAAACCTGAGGCCTCTCTGCAGATGTGACCTGCAAAGTAAGTGTTGTTTTGTAAACATACAGATATGGCGCATGAAAGAGAAGAAAAGACCTCAAGAGACATGCTTCAAAAGCTAAAGGGTAAGCTTTTATCATCAGTGTATAGAGCAACCAGACACGTGGATAGAAGCTGCTCTCTTTTCTTTTCTTTCTTTGCTGTAGTGGACACTCTGGACATCCTCATTAGACTCTTTAGCAGTCTTATCGCGCTATGACAAATGGAGATTACTCCACAGATGGCTGGCCACCAAAGATACACGCTGCTACCTCCCGGCGTTACTTTACTTCAGTGGCGAATTGTGCCTATTACAACTGGGCCCTCTCTAAACCCCACCATTACCACCACCACCACCACACACATAGACAAAACAGACTGCAGGCATGAAGGCAGGAAGACTTTAAGCTCCAAGTCAACAATCATAAGTGCATATGTAGTAAACTGGTACCACAACCACACAGCCAACTAACATTTCTATACAAATGTTTAACAGCTAAATTTCACCCAGATAGGCTGATTAAAATTTTGCTCCTGTCATGCTTTTATCGGTGACAGGTGAAGCAAGTCAAGATGCAAGAACTGTAGAATCAGTATCTAAAACAAACTAATGCCATTCTTTCTATAAGCATAAAACAAGTATGAGACAAAGGTAGAAACAACCAGATTTAGTGAAATAGATTACAGCAACCCAGTGAAAACCAGCCAAACATAAACAGCTCATTCATCTAACGAATTAAATGAATCTTTCTCTCCTTCTTGATTACTTTTATTTATTTATTTAACTTTGTCTCTCCAAGATGTTGTAATGATAATTATTGTCCTTATGACCTCCTGTGTTTCTGTATTTTTTCTGCAGCTTTAGTTAAAAAAGCAAACATTTCACAGCCTTAATAACTCCACTCAATCTTCTCTGTCACAGTCAGCGAGAACTCCCAGTATTACATTCTGACCCAAATTGAGCATTGACAGACCTTCAAACGTGTGTTGGGTGGTTTTTTATGTGTGTGTGTGTGTGTTATATTATTTTTTTTTAAGTCCAGTTTTTAGTCCAACTGCTGTCTTGAAAAGGGCACCAATAATAAGTTTGCTTCTATGTCATAGACACTTGTTACATTTCTCTAGTTGCTGAAGACAGCGGATCCGTTGATTCTTCTGTCTAAATGAGCCAACAGGTTAACTGGAATATCCTGGGAGCTGTCTGAAAGACAGAAAATGCCCAATGGCTACAACTCCAAATCTGATTGGTTGATCAAACCTTCTATCCAAACATACAGTAGATTCTCTGTGGAAAAGCGTGTTTCATTGTGTGTGTGTGTGTGTGTGTGTGTGTGTGTGTGTGTGTTAATGTGTGTGTTTGTTCATTGATCTTTTAGCAAAATATCTCATGAACCACAATTTTAATTCAACTTACAGAATGTAATCACTGGCTGCACATCTGTTCAGTCAGTTTTACAGATATGGGCCTTAAATTTAGCTGAGACTGATCCCCAGCAGGTACTCTGAGAACAGATTGTGCAATATTGTTTAAAATTTTGCCATTAACTATTTGAAATCAACTTTACACGTCTGTTAACACAATATCTCGTAAACCACTGGAAGAATTTTAATTAAACTTTCAGGAAATAATCACTGGATTTACATCTACAGCTGAATCGCTTTTGGAGTCAACCCCAATCAAGATGGCTGCCACAGTCAGCTGACATTAGTAAACTCATGAACAGCAGTTTTACAGATATTGTGCTAAAGTTTGGTGTGGTTGTAGCTGAGAGTCGCTCAAAACACATACTTCAAGTGCAACTCCTTGCACATGATCTTTGCCTAAAACTTCAGCATAAAGTCTTAGAGTCAACCCTGTTTGTTTGTTAGCAAAATATCTAATGAACTGCTGGGCAGATTTTAACATAAGTAATCATTGGGTGTACATCTACAACTGATTAAGTGTCGCACTCTTCCTAATTCTAGATGGCTGCCACAGCTAATTATGCATGAAAGGCAGTGGGCAATATGCATTCTCCCCCTTTAGTTTTATTTGATTGTTTGTGAACTCTGACAAGTGTACATAATACCAAATTTCTATCTAGAAACCACATACAACAAGCTTGTGTTGCACTGCTACCTTATAGGCAAGTAAGCCATGGATTACTTTTGAATTTGCATGTTTTACTCCAGCCAAAGGAAAACGCTTGTGCTGCATGTTTGATAAAACAGTCACACAGCACACATCTGTCCCTGTACTGCAAACAGAACATTCTTCACTTGAAGGAAGAAAACACACGCCGAGACAAAGCGCACAATGAAGTGTTTAAGTTCATCAAACCGCAGACTTTGGTGCAGCCGGTAAGGTGTTAAAGGCCAGGCAGGGGTCAGAAGCCCAGCCCACGGCATTCTCCGCTACGATACATCCCAACACACTGCCACCATATGTCCGGGGTTTCACAGTTAATGAGCCAGCCCACCCTGTGTGACAAAGATCTATTCACAGCCAGTTGACTCTGAGGGAATCTGCAACGCTACGGTGTGATTAGGACAGAATACAGCACTAGTCCAGCCAGTGGCCATTTGGGAACAACAATAAAGTAGAACGAACAGAGGAATAAAAGGCGTGTTAGGGGGGAAAATGGTACGCAGACAAAGAACTTTATGAAGCACTTTAAGGGCGATAAACGTAGGCATGATCTCGCCCTCAGCCTGCTTCAGCTCCATCGCTTGCCTCCATCAAAGCCCCCTGAGACTCTCCCAGCACACTCCGTCACTCACAACTCCTAATAAGGCCAACAGTAAACGGCAGGGGAAAAAAAAGAAGAAAAAAATGCAAGGGATGAAAGCTACTTCTTTTATGCTCTTGCTTTGAGGAAGTGTTTCAGGTTGTCAGGGGAGGGTGGAGGGAAATGCAGCTTTACACGATAATACTGCATTTTAATAGAAACAATAAACTGATCTGCTTATAAAATATTATTTTCCCATATCCTGTTGTGTTGCAGCTCTGGGGACTTTTGACAGACATTAAAAAAAAGGAACTCCACCTCCTCGAAGCTTAAAGGTGCCAAAGAAGAAAGTGTGCAGGGCTCCTTGGGGAAGGATGTATCACACATATATTCTTTCACTGCAGTGATTAATATCTTGGAAGTAAAAAAAAAAAAAAAAAGGTCAAACTTGACTTGAAATGGTCCGCTATATCACAGTTACATTGGAAGAGTTCGTTTCATACATCAATCCCTGCTGTGACGTCCCATCAGACACATCAGGCTGGTCACACAGGAGGAGACCCACGCTGCAGATTATCAAAGATTGATGGGGGTGTCCTAGTTAAAGACAAGGGAGGAGGGAAGTTTGCACCACCCTCAGCCTTTTCTGCAGTGTTGATTGGGAGTCTTATGTTATTTTACTGGAAATTAAGGTTTTTTTAGCTCAACAAAAGGCAGATCTGACTGACTGAGGAACCTCAGGAGCGATAAATGCTTCCATCTCCTCCCATCCTTATCCTCCTCTAACAGAAGATAAAACAAACTGACAGAACAAACAGCCAGATTATCCTGAATCCTTATCCCCCCCATCTAACACAACCTAAACAACCCGTATATTCACTGCTCACTGTCATCCTACCCATTTCTTGTTCAGAGCGCTTGCTTAATAATTAATTGATTAATTAGTTCCTTCATTAATCATTTATTCATTAATCATGGCCTGGTTTTTCTGGAGGAAGCGGTGCAATTTGAAAAAACCCTGACTTCACATTTCACTCTAATTATGCTCCTTTTACTAATCAACGCTTAAGAGATGGAGTTTCAGGAAATTAGTTTTCCCCTTCCCCTCCGCTTTCTCTCAGCACAAAGCAGGATGTACGGAGGTCGGCAGGTAATGTGTTCCCCTCCCTTTTTTGTCTTCTTGAAGCTCGTAGTCATCAGTATTTTTAAAAGAATATTTTGTTTGTTGAAAAAAAGATTATAATTGATGTATTTGCGGCACATCTAGGAAACTGTGGAAACAGATTAGGTCTTTTAATAATTAAAGGCCTATACATTCCCTTAAAGGAATGCATATTGCCGGCCACCTTTCGTGCCAGAATTTTGGACTAAGATCATTGTATGATGAAATGACGGTTGTAGCCGTTTTGGTTAAACCTTGAAAATAACATTATGCAAGATCAAATAAGTTGAGATGTCACGCTCAGAATGACTCTCAGCTACTACTGCGTTAAATTTTAGCTCAGTGTCTGTAAAACTGATTGAGTTGTAGTCATTTTTGTGTTGTCTAATGTGAGTTAGCTGTGACAACCATCCTGAACTGGACTGATTACAGAAGTTAATCAGCCATAGATATACATCTAATGATTACTTTCTGAAAGCTTACATAAAATACAACTCAAGGTTCATGAGATATTTTGCTAACAGACAAACAGTGTTGCCTCCAACAGTTATTGCTAAAGTAGTGGACCTTGTGGCATGAGCAACGCTTGGAGTGGATGTTGTGAGTGACACTCAGCAGCAACCACAGCAAATTTCAGCAGAATATCTGTAAAGTTTGCTGAATTATAAACATTTTTGTGTTTTCTAATGTCAGTCGGCTGTGACAGCCAACTTGAATTAACTTACTCCCAAAGTTAATGACTTGTAGAGGTACAGCCAATCATTATGTTCTGCGAGTCTCGTCGCCCGCCTTTCGCCTTTCGCCAGCGAGCGATAATAAACGGTAATTCGAAATGGTGTGTGTAAAGAACAAAGAGGTGGCAGAGTTGTAAATCACCCTCTTGTTGTTTTCCACTGGATCCGTGGATCTCCTGGGAGAGGAGGTCATTTGTTTAATCGCCAGGAGTTATAGCAGCTCCCGGACAGAAAAGATGGGAAATAAAGTTCAGAAATATGTTCAGTAATGTGGATGAATCACGAGGGAGAGAGTGACAAGAACCATTTTCAAACATGTTTAATTAGAAGTATTTGTGTGCCTTTGTGCTTCTGTTGGATGCAAAGTTCACAACAGAGCTCAGCAGCTATCTGTGAAGAGGCTCTTCAGAAAGAAAAAAAAAAAGAATTATGCATGAAATTAAAGAGAACTCCAATGAAATGGAGGCAAGTCAGGCATTAACCTCTAAGCTTTAAAAAGCACACATATTAGGCAACACTAATGAGACTCTCATTGAGCTCGCTGCACTTTATATTCAAACACACACAAAAGCACACAGCTCTGACTTCACTGTGCCTCTCAATGAGGTTGTCTCCTATTCATCTCACTCTCGCAGCAAACACTACAGAAAGTGAACAATGTCGTCGATGGCCCTTTTACTCTAATGAGATGCATGCATTTACAGCAATACCACCCTCATTAAAAAATAATAATAATAAGGAGGGGGGGAGTGAAAAAAGTATTAATTATGAAACGCACTACTTCCTATCGTGAAGCGCCAAGGGGGTCTCCACTGGGCTCAATTAGGAAGAGCAGGCCGCAAATCCCTTGACTAAATTAATTGATACCCCAGAGCACAAGGCTCTGAGTCCCAGCACAGAATCTATGCTGAGAATTCCTTTTGTTTTCATTTCTAAAGCATTTTTTGGAAACGACAAGAGATGGGGGCAATTTTAATATTGTCTCTGCATTGTTTTATGGGTTTTTAATCTATCATTTATCAGTATATTTACTTGTTTTGTTTACTTGTAATGTTTGCGCCTGGGAATTCCTTTCTTTGAGCTGCCTCTCTACCACACGTTGTGCGCCATTACCGTTTTATCCACCGTATTATGCATTCACTAAAAGCAGGGCTTTTGAAAAATAAAAGATGATAATGATTAAAAGCAGAGTAAATTGTACCAAAAGCCCTTCCATCCAAATACTGGCGGAAAAGAGAGAGGAGGGAGGGAGTCAGCGGGCACTTTCACAAAGACCAGTCCGTCTTTACGCTGCCTCTGACCGTTCATAAATCGACAATCAAGCCGGCGTCATCCCGCCTAGGCGTTAGTTTCACAAAACCAAAAAAGGTGTGGAGCAGAACTCAGCTGCGATGATGCGTGTTTTTCAGATATATTTGTATGCAATTCTGAAATGCTGTTACAGACTCAATGTAAACAAAGCACTCAGGTGAATCTGTCGGAAACCACGTGGATGCTTGAGTCATGTGATTGACCTACGCTAGGCTGGCCATAGTCTGTGTAGGTAAACAAATATTTTGGAAGCGGACAAGCATAGAATCTCTGTAGAAAAGTTTAAATATCAGGGATATAGCAGGGCAAAGGAGCGCCATAAGGACAGAGCTCAGCATTTAGTGAAACTTCTTCTAAGCCCGTATCTTTACCTTTTTAACCCAACTCATCTTATTATCTGCATACTTTACTCAACAAAACTGATTGTATACACATGTTAATACATCTAAATTGTTGGATTGTCTTTGTGGTTAACCATTGTTTTCACCCAAATGTAAAGTTGCTTTGTGACATCATAGAGCTTTTTCTTAGTAATTCATCTGTTTGTTGTTGTTTAGGCTTCTACATCCTGCGGCCTGGTGGTCGCGCTGACTGTATGTCATCACTACGTAACATCCTTGAGCCGCAAAGGCAGCTTATCTTTTCACATGACGACCATTAAGGCTCTGTTACTACCTGTTGGCGGCACAAAGGGGCAACAGTGGCTGGCTGCTTTGAAGCCACCGTGCCGCTTTGGTCCATTTAGAAATCGCAGAAGGCTTCTGAGTCCAGCCTTAAAGTGTTTTGTAAAAGTGCCTAGCGAGACACAGAAACTGGGAAAGAAAGAGAGAAGATGAAGAAGGAGGGACAGAAGTGGGCTGGAACTGTGACACATACCCCGCCAGCAGCTGCCGTGCAGTGAAAGAACACCAGGGGTGGTGGTGGTAGTGGTGGGGGGCGGATGGCTAAGCAAGAGCGGAATGACAAGACTAGCTCAATCAACATCTTGTCAACACGGCGCGCTGATGTGTACAGACAATTTCATACCACGACCACAGACTCCCGCCTCTTTTCTCACTTCTTCTTCTTCTTTTTTTTCCATGGCTTTTTGTGTCTTGTTCTCCTGCCAGCCAGCCAGTCACTTGGTATCTGTCTGCTCAGAGTCGGCTCTCAGCTCTCTCGCTCCGAGGCTGCAGAGTGGGGAAACAGTTTAAAAGCCGTGCTAGAATTATATACTCGGGGAGACGCTTCTGCCCACTAGAAACCCTGAAGATAGAGTGTGCATGTGACGGGCCCACTGTGTGTGCACGCTGTCAGGAGCTGCAGCAATCATTCACATATACACTCTTGCACATTGACTGTGTCACATCAGCAACTCTTTGGTCCGCCCGTCTTGCCCCAGTCTCCTCTTCTTTTATGCATATGACTCTATTACACCATCCACTGTTGTAGCAGAGAAAAACTCTGCCGCTGCTCGCCCATGCGATCACCACTGCCCCTGATGTGTGAGGGGGGCCTCACGGTGACTGCCTTGGAGACAGACTGATTACACCATTCCATCAATCTACCCCCTCCAAGACTTGCTGCTTTTCAATTGGAAAGCTGACAGAAGCCCACTTTTTCCATTTTTACCTTGCCTTTCTAAAGTATACCT
>NC_051445.1:15006117-15009030 GCF_001649575.2 Kryptolebias marmoratus
CCTGATGCCCCTCCCCCTCCCAACTTGCTTTCTTGAGTGTTGTGTTGACAGCCTGACACGAACCCCTGTGATTTTCACACCATGGATGCAGAGAGCGAAAGACGGGATGCGAGCGAGGAAAAGAGGGAAAGGGACGGGGAGAGAAAGTTCTGGGGAAGAGACGACAGCTGACAGAGTCTGAAAAAGCAGAGTGACGGCAGGAAGAGCCACAGAGAGAAAGAAATCAACAATTAGTAACACCTTATATAACTGACAAAGGGGGAGGGGGTGGGGGTTACAAGGCATTGATTTCTGGGATCATGCCTCGCTGACTGCAGACATATGAGCAGAGGCATGAGAGGATGGTGCTGGATGCAGGAATGGAAGAAAATGCCCGGGGTGGGGGTATCAGCAGAGCGACAAGAGGAGGAGAGGGGGGGCTGGTGGATGAGCTGGTACACTCTCTCTCTCTAAAAGAAAAAAAAAAGCCTAGACGCTAAAAACCAATGGGTTATTTTGTTAACTCAGCTGCTAAGATAAAGCTGTTGGGTTGATTTAACCAAATATTTGGTCAAAAGGTTTGACTCTGGTTGGGTTAGAGATGAGTTCTGTCATTCTTTACAGTCCACCATTTTAAGCCAGGTTGACCAAATCAGACCTGAATGGACTTCTGCTTTAGGATACCATAAGTGAATGTAAGACAGTAAAAACAACTTGTAAGAAGATATTTAACCTGTGTTTAGAGCTTTAGTTTGTACTAGACAATAAGTTTGGGTTCCTAAAATAACTTTAGTTGGTGCTAGCTAGCTGATGCCAATAGCTGTTAGTGCCAGCCAGCTAGAGCCAACCCAAGTTGCAATTATCCAATAACCCAGATTTTGAATTGTTTTGTTTTAACTCAACTTTTTGGTAGCTCTAAATCCAAAAATTAGTAATTTAACCCATTTTTCAGGTAGAAAACTTAAACCAGTGTGCTGGGTCAAACCGATAACCCAGTGCTGAGTTAAAACTACTCAGGGTTGGTCCAAATTTGACCCAATTCTGGGTTATGCATTGGGTTGTTTTTAACCCAGTGGTTTTTAGTGTGTATTGGTCTGAGCCAAGATTTTCACAATGGAATAAAGGCTGAAAGGGGAGGCTAGGAGGATTAAACTCCAGCAAAACAGCTCTTAAAAAGCTGTTAGTCTGCAATTTGGGCACAAAAAAAGCAGAACGGAAGAAAAGATAGTGAGACTGGGTGGGTGGGAGGGTGAGAGGGCGGCTGGAATGGAACGTGGGAGAGAAAAGGGATAGAAGTGAGTCCACGCAGGCATCATTAGAGACGAGACCATCTGCAGAGACACAAGCCGAGGCTGGCTTCGGCGGTCCGAGCCGAAGAAAAACACAGAGGTTCTCGCACATGTAGCTCATCGTGTGTTGGACGCCACAAGCTGCTGGGTGGTATCTGTTGTTAGACCCCCCCCCTTCCTTCAAGCTCTCAGAAGTTCTGTAAGAGTCACGCTAATGAGCTTAGTAGCCAGATCAAACATGAGATGGGTGCAGCATCCCCTCTGGGACTCTTTGGTTCAACTACTCAGCACTACTGTCTGTTTTTTTGGTCTGTACACATACGCACACAAGCACACCTGCGCCGGGAATGGAAGACAAAAGAGCTCAACTCAAAACAAAGGGATAATAATTCCATGCAGAGAGAAATGGAGTTCCCATTTTCCAGCCCGATTTAGAAGCGTTATCTAGACAAGACACAATGGATGGCATTTGGGGGAAGAGGTTGTTTATTCCAAGCTTGACACTTTTTTGCCAATTGCCTTGTTCTGCAATCAGTTTTTTTTCCCCCATGTTTTTCTTCTTCATTTTTTTTTTCTTCCTCTTTTTGTGGAAAACCTAAATCAGCCGTATTCTGCCTTTGCTGCAAGGGGCAAAAGTACAAGTGAATATCTAGTGATTTTTCTTTAATTAAAAAAAAATTAAATTACATCTTGCCTTTCTCAAAGAAATGCATATTGCCCGATAAGTTTTAAAGTATAGTCATCTTCTTTTGAGAAATAGCCGCTTTGGCCATATCTTGAAAATGTTGTTACAGACAGATCTTCTGCTGTCTGTCAGCACTCAGAGAATGTGTTGTAAATGACTCTCAGCTACTACCACACCAAGTTAAATATCTGCAAAGCTGACTGCATTTTAGCCATTTTTTTGTGTTTGCAAAGGATGACTAGCTGTGGCAGCCATCTTGAATCAGGTTGACTCCAAAAGTTAATCAGTTTTAGATGCTCATTCAAAGTTTACCTTATCAAGTTTCATTAAAATTCATTTATTCATCTATTGGTTTATGAAATGTTTTACAAACAGACAGACAAACACACATACACCCACAGACAAAGGCAATTACATTATTGCCTGCTTTTCAGTTGTGAGCAATAACAAATGTTACTGCACCAAGAAAATTGATAGCACAAATATTTTATGAATCCTAAAGGTTAGACGCTGAACTAGACTGGAGCGAGGACATGAGGTAAAATAGATTTGCAACACGGAGCCTGCTTCTACAACATATTCAGTGTTTGGGATCGGTGTAAAACACGAACAGAGAGCAGAGTTTTGTGCTACTTTGGGTTTTATTTGAAGGGCCTGCCTTTCTGTTAAATTAACTTTCAGCCTTGGATGCATTTCTTTATGTCAGATGGTTACCGTTGTAACTTAATGCACCGTGTGTGTCGGATTCACATTTTATCTAAAGGTCAGCTGCAGTGCCATTATCTTTTCCTGTTTTTTAGCATCACACTATAGCATGTGCTTACACATGGAGAGGCAGCTTCAGTCTAAATCTACGAAGGCAGCTGTCCAGCTGTGGTCAGATCATTGCTGACATCTGTCCATCTCTTCCTGATCCCTCCTAATGTGAACGTATTCCTATCGGTTCCTATGAAGGGGGGG
>NC_051445.1:15009273-15035919 GCF_001649575.2 Kryptolebias marmoratus
GGGGGGGGGGGCGTGCAGGGTGAAGTGCAAAGCTCTTTAATAGGTGGAGCTCAAGTCAGGAAGGCTGCTCTGCACTTAACTTCAACCACATGACGGAAAAGTCACTGTGTCAATGTAACCGCTAAATGTGTCCTCCGGTGCCTGACAAGTTGCTTTGGCCATTAACACTGGCCTGTCCTCGGCTTTCATTCACACATTAAGATGCGTACACAGGGATATAAACATAACACAATCTCAGACAGGCAAACACACACAAAAAAGCACATAAATGAATCCTCATATGTACCCACTGGCATGAAATGATATTCCATTTTAAGAAATATGGATTAAAACGTAACAAATGTGCTTTGACCTTGTTACTAAGAGGATAGAAAATACACACTTGCTATACACCAAGCAAGGTAAAAAAAAAAAAAAACAACAACATTAAATGCATTTGTTATTGTGAAAAGACTTGCACATCTTAAATCAACATTTTGAATCTGTTTAAGTGAAGTTAATATCTTACTCGTTGTAGATAGCTCTTTGAACGTCCTAAGCCGGGCGAAATAGAGCTCAATACATCTAACCTGTTACCTGCATGTGCATCTAGCACCACACTAGATACAGCAAGGGTCAAAGGTCACTCTGAAACAACATTGCATGCTTTCCCCATATCTATGTAGTGAACGGTCAAGAATGTCTCCCTAGATTTATCAATGGTATTCTTCAAAAACAGCCCATATTGGTCCAGAAAACAGACAGAACACAGAACACACAATGCAGGCAGATACGAACCACCAGTGTTCAAATATTGATTCAGAAACACCAAAAGAAACAAGAAAAAAAAGACAAATAAGTGAGAAATTTGCTGAGATCATCTAGGCAAATATGGGTGTGAAGAAAACCACACGTAAACAAACAACCATTCAAAAAATAGTTACTCACCACCACATAGCTACGTTTTGATGACTCTTGGATATCTCTGCTACCAGTTGTAGTCAAACATAAGCATACATAATAAACAAGAAATGAACAATAACTCTAATATTTACTGCTTTTCTCAAAAGTTCATCATCACAGTCAAATGTCTCCAATTAGACTCTGACCTTTCTAGTTCCGGTCTTGTTGGAGCATGATCATAAGGAGTGTGCAAGTCAAATGCTTTGAAGTAACAAGCTGGTGGCCAGTCCAAAAGTGACCGAGATGAAAGTGAATTGTTGTTGTCTTAAAGCAATTTTAATATCAAAAGTTCATATGACTCTTTACAAGAACGTCAGTTTCACTGACAGATTTTTTTTAGAGCTTCGTGGTTGTTTTAAAGCACAAATAGCTATCTGTCGCACCTATGGTGGGTATTTGGTAGGAAAATCCTAATATTTCCGCTGGAATAATGTGAAACCTTTGAGACTGGAGTTTTTTATTAGACAACAGTCCGCTTTGGTCTTGGTCTAGCTTGGAGGAGCAGTTAGCTCGTCAGTCAGGTCAGAATGAAACTGTCGTTGTTCAAAGAGCTATCTATAACAGATAAGGTGCTGATCTTTCTGAACCTTTCCCTAAGCTTCCAACGACGATCACCTCCGCACATATTTACCGTCATTGTCAAATAATTCAACATCCACAGGAGAAACGTTTGAATTTCAAGGAGATTGAATTATTTCTGCTTGAATGTGTCTCAACTGCAGCCAAGATACAAGCTCCTCATTTTTAGTCTGTTACAGAAAAAAAAACACTCAAAAAGTGTGTTTGTGTACTTGAAGGATGGGGGTACGTGGCACTACAGCATACCAAGAACAAGCCTCTTCACACCCACAGCTTCTGCTTCTTCTGACTTCTTCTTCTCCACCAATTCTTTGTCTGGTTCTGTTCCTTCCCTCTCTCCCTCTCTCTCTCTCTCTCTCTCTCCACGTCAGAAATGTATTCATGTAATTAAGCTGCTAATACACCGTCAAAGAATTGTCTAATTCAGCAAGGAGGAATTAAAGGAATCTGGCATGAGTCATTAGCCAGTCGAGATGTTCTGTTCAGCGTTTTCAATAAGGGATCTGGAGAGCCATGAATCACTTATATGGCATGAAAACACTCTCTGCAGCACATGCCCTGTAGTTTATATTTGTACGGCGGTATATATAAGCGTGCGCGCGCGTGGCGTTAATTGCCATTTGAGAGTGTGAAAAATTGTACGTGGGTGAGGTAAAGAGAAACAATTCAATGCATATAATCCATCTAAACAATCAACCAATGCAGTGAATTATTGTCCATTGTAAACATTTAGATATTCTGGGCGAGTGACTTAATTGCAATCAATGTTGCGAGCACAAAGAGAGAGCGAGCGAGAGAGAGAGAAAAACTCTTTCTGCAAGAGGAGGAAGAAGAAACAGTGCTCACATAAAGGCTGAATGTTGGGCAGGCACACTGTGAAAACATTTTTTTTTTTTAAGTATGACGGGAAAATTCTATCCTTCGCTAAATGCCTAATAGCCTGAGCTTGAAGACGCTCCACTTTTCATTGATGCTCTCAAATTGGCCCTTTTTTGATCCACAGTGCGTGACACACATACAGTCTACCTGTCTGCACCCACGGCTCATTTGCCTTTTAAAACTCTTCCAATGCCTTTTCTGTTTTTTTCTTTTTTTTTTTTTTTTTTTTCCTGATCAACCATCAATTATCACCTCCCTCAAGGGAAGATGGAGAGTAAAAGACAATGGGTGCATGTGAGACTGGGCTTTCAGGAGGGGGGTGGATGCTGAGGACTGGTTGGGGAGAACTCACGCTCTTGATGAGCTCACTGTTTGGCAGCTTTAATTGTGCTGTTGTGTGAAAGGGGCGCGAGGGCACCGAAGGGGCGAAGGAGGAGAGGACGTTTAAGGTTCGACCCTTGGTGCACCCAGAGATGAAGTGGGTAATTGAGTGCAGAATAAACACCGCCAACAACCTCGGAAGCCCCCCCTTTTTGAGAGGAGAAAAAGGGAAAAGAAAATAGCGAGGAAGAGGGGGACGAGATGAGGAAAGAGAAAAGGGTGAGATGGAGAGAAAATCCCATCTACCCTCTGGGGGGAAAAGCTGCTATTGAAAAGCTATTAAAGTTGCATTTAGCAGGATTGATTGGAAATGAAGAGGCCTATTAAAAGAGAGGGACAAGAGGACAATAGCGCGTCTCTGGCCGCCGTATGTTGCCCTCCTTTCAGTGTCTTTCTTTGCTGCGGAAGGAGGGGGGCAACCCTGTCTGTTTAAGCGCTCCCACCAAGAGAAGCAGTTAAAGGGAGGGGGGGCTTAGCTGTGGCTGAATAGAACCGTCTTTATCTTCCTTCGTCCCCCTTCTATTCTCCACTGAGCAACAAAGAAATAGAGATGGAGAATGAAGAAAGTTGTTTTTTTTTTCTAAGTCTTCTTCCCAAATCACAGACACCCCACTTAGATAACCAAGCAACTGCCTCTCCGTCTTACCTCCTACCTCCCCCTCCCTATGGATTTGTTACCTCTGGAGTGTTGCCATCTTCTCCCTGCCAGTGGGATTTGTAATACTCAATCTTTTAGTATAGCGCCACAAAACAGTTGGGGCTGAGAATCCGCGTTCATGCTGTGTTCTCTTGCATATATGTGTGTATGAAGGCGAGCCAGCCAATCCGGAGAGACAGCGTGCCTTGCTTAAACACAGCAGCGAAACGGCAGCAGGTGTCTCAGCTGACTTTCAGCAGGCTCAAACGGATGGTTCCCCCGGGAACTTTAATGGAGTTTTGATTGTTTAACATCCATTTTTACACACACACCAAAAAGAAAGCGCACTGAAAGAGTGGCAGTTTTTCCTTCCCCAGAAAGTGTGTTTGCTTCATGTCGGTGAGCATATAACCATATGGTCTTTTGAAACGGTTAAATAAGTCATGAGGCACTGCTGACTCTACTTCTTGGAAGCCACACTGAAGGGGAGAGAAATAGTTTCACACATGTCAGCCTAGTTCGTTTTGCCCTGCACAAAGAGTGAGCCGTCCGGTTCATGGCCGTCTTATTTTTTTCACGCTCTCCACACTGAAAGTTACATGTCCTCTGTTTTTAATATACTCGCATTGTCCTTTTTCCTTTCTCCTCCCAGAAGCCACCCAAGCGGCCTACTTCTCCCAGCAGCCCCAGGACCAGGTGGTGGTGTCAGGTCATTCGGTGACCCTACCTTGTGTCATCGTGGGCTACAGAGGAATGGTACAGTGGACCAAAGATGGTCTAGCCTTGGGTGGAGAGAGAGACCTACCAGGTACAATCACTAACCTTTTCTTTAACCACCCTCCCTCTCTGAATTTATTGTCCTCCGTGTCTCTTGTGTTGTTGCGATCAATGCCAGGTCTCATTAGAAATCAGCCCCCTCACTCTGTCAAACCGTTGGGGTTTTACACAAATGAATGGCGAGGGAAGAACGCTCCGCTGACAGATCGGCCTACTGCTGCACACACCAAACTTTAATTTGTTGCTTAGCATTTTAAGAGTCTTGTAGCAAGGAGGATAATCAATTGGCTTTTGTCACGCACTGACATTTAAATATGTAGCCGAGTAGAGAGAGAGCGGAGAGGCTTCCTCTTGACCTTAGCAACCCCATTTTTATTGTCTGTGTTTAAAGGACAGTCTCCTCATGCAGCAGCCCCTCTCACGTGTTGCATGTTTCTAGCCTCATGCTGCTCCGCTAACACAATAGCTCAGCGCCCGGCCCTGAAAGGTGCTGAATACTTTCATTTGGGTCTTAAAAAGAGCTTTTCCACATTCTATTTTTTTTTTTTTCTTTTTTTGCCTTTTTGTTCGGAGCGCAACTCTGTTTATTTTTTCCAGTCCTTTTTGCCGAGAATTTGTTGTGGCTTCGGATTGTCCGCGTCTTACTCTATTCTCTGTGCTGGCTTCATGCAGGCTGGACGCGCTACTCCTTAATGGGCGACCCACTATCAGGCGAGCACAGCTTGCTGATCGATTCAGCGGAGCTGGCGGATGACGCGGTGTATGAGTGTCAGGCTACACAGGCGGGGCTCCGATCCCACCGTGCCAAGCTCACTGTACTAGGTAAGATACACAGCTCACTCACGATCCTCACAGCCAGCCACCCCCTCCAACCCTCCATGCCAAGGCTGCAGGCTGGCAGGGCTCTGGGGGAAGAAAAAAAAAACCCATCTGGGTGCTCTTTTCACATAATGCCAAAGCATAATTATTGGGCAATCATGTAAATTGTCTGTATCAGTGTGTTTGTTTGTTTGTTAGCAAAATATCCAATGAGCCATTTGATGGATTTGAACAAAACTCTCAGAAAGTAATCACTGGATGTACATCTGCAAGTGATTAACTTTTAGAATCAACCTGATTCAAGATGGCTGCCACAGCTAATCAACTTTAAAAAGGGCAAAAATGAGTATAACTCAGCCAGTTTCACAGATACAGAACTACAATTTGGTTTGGTAGCAACTGAGAGTGATCCCGTCTCATATTATTAACGGCAACAAGATCTTTGTTTAAAGTTTTGGCGTGCACAGAAGCAGGCGACATGCTTTCCTTCATGGAATGCTTGTTTCATTCTAAATTTAATTATACCACGAGCAGCGACAAAAAAAAAAAAAAAAAAAGAAACTGATCACATTAAAAGACACTGGATAAAAATACACTGGAGCTGATATACACGAAACATCTTTAAGAATATGTCAAAGACGGCAAAAGATGAAGCAAGCAAAAAAAAAAAAAGGGAAACGCCTCTTCTCTCAGTGGCAATAATCAAGACTGTTCAGGTCCAAGATAATGTGATTGCTGCAGTCACAAACGACTTGCACAGTCGCCTGAAAGTCCAGATCTGCACAGTTAGCACATTTCACAGTGAGCCATAACATCTATCAACCACACAGGCGGCTTTTTTTTTACATTAACGTGATGTGAGTGATCTACATCTTCACACAGAGAAGTGGAGGGTTTGTTGGAGGGGATACAGGGGGAGGGAGATCAGCGTGGGGAGGATTAGGAGTGACAGATCTTGTGGGACTCCACAAAGCACTGCTGGCATCTGGTGGCTTGCAAAGGAATACCACTCCATTAATTAGTCCCGTCGATAGTCTATAAATTAGCCCTCGAGCAAATATTATCACGAAGAGAGACTTAGAAGCTGCAGATTATGACCATGAGAACTTTTTCCACCACAAATCCTGCCGTGTTTGAATCTATATGTGGCCATTAAGAGAGCACTGAAGACAAATAGTAGAGATAAAGATGTTGAAATCACCAGTGATTTGTCGGAACATTTTAACTAAATTATTTCGTTTGAAGTCAATAAATACCCCTCCGAAAGACCAAAACTGGCTGTTTGCGAACGTTATATGTGTAACACAGATATATAAATGAAATCAGCCTGCAGTTTGTGAGACCATGAGTCTGAAAGAGGAAGGAGAGACTTTCCTGTGTGTGTGTGTATAAATCAATGTGGCCAGATGAGACCAAAGCAATCCTGCACACAGTCAAAGGAGTCAACGGTGGGAGTGCAGTCAGGGGAATCGGCATGGAAATTAAAATCACCTAGCACTCGGATTCCATTAGTGTCCGTGCCGCCGCAACGGAAGGACCTCTGACAATTCAGATACACACAGTGAAATTGGTTCGGCGGAGGGTGCGAGAAAGGCCAGCACAAACCCCATGTTTATGCCTTCTCTTATTGGTCGGGGGGAGATAGACGCCTTCATCAGGGGTGGCACGCTTGGCTTGCCGGTGGTGCGTGCGAAACCATGCAAATAAATGAACAAATAAGCAATTCAGCTGCAACATCGCTCTGCAACGGTAGGAGCAAATAGAGTAATAATGTTAGTCCCAAGAAAGGAAATAAATAAGGTTGAGTGTTTCTCCCTTTTTTTCTCTGAAAAAAACAACTGTTCTTGGTCTTTTCTCATGTCTAAAACCACATCTTGTTCACAGGCAATATTGTTATGCATTGACGTCGAGCTAAGAGCAACGGCGAGCTCAATATTAGTTTTGCTTCAGTTCTTGCCTGAAATTGTCTGGGTTTTTTTTGAGCAGTGTTTGTTTTGCTTTTCAGTTCCTCCCTCTGACCCCGTGGTGGAAGGCAGCCCAGTCGTACGTCTCAAGGCTCACACGCCTCACAACCTCACCTGCCGAGCCTCGGGAGCCAAACCCGCTGCAGAGATCACCTGGTACAGAGACGGAGAGGTCATGGAGACTGCAATTTATTCCAAGGTACACTGCAAACAAATCCATACACAGCATATCCATTCAATCACCAACACCAGAAAGGTCGCAAAATGTAGCAGTGGGTGGAAATAAATGCAAAGCTGTCCAAAACAGATGTATTTGTGTGAACGCTGATTCAGTTATAACTATTCACACTATAGTTATCCTGTTTCTCTTTCCCATGTCCTTTTTCAATAATTATTTAGATATGTAACTACTTCTGCATACTTTGTTCTATTTTATCCATTCAAATGTCCAAATATGAAGCTCATTCAGGCCATTCCAGGATTTGACTTTTGGTTTTTGTAACTTTTAATTCTATTTAATTTTATTTTTCTCCACAGAAATGTATTGAAATCTGTAATTCCTTCGAAAACATGCTTGCTTTGAAATCTACTTTTAGCTCGTGTTTTGCTACCTTTAGCTTTAAGCTAAGGATTTGCCATTTTGACCTTTTAAATAGAATTTTGTTCATTTTAGCGACTGTTTTGACAGTTTTGGCGTTTGGTTACTTCTAGCCTTAAACTAGCATTTTGCCACTTTTAGCTTTTAGCTGATGTTTTGCTATTTTTAGCTAGTGTTTTGGTGGTTTTAATTTTGAGCTAGTCTTTTGCTACTTTTAGAGTTGAGCTAACATATTGGTATTTTTACGTTTTGCGAGGGTTTCAGGGTTTAGCTAGCGTTTGTCTCTTAGCTTTTAGCTGATGCTCTGCTTCTTTTAGCTTTAACAACTCAAGTTCAGCCTTATTTAGCAAATTTCCAGCAGTCAGCGTTCACACTGCATGTTTGCAGAAAATGACATTTCTCTGGTTCCTCTTGTGGTGCGACAACTCAGTCACTTTTCCACTCGTTTTCTTTTTCTCATCTTTCTCCTTTTTTCCATCACAGTTTTTCCTCTTTATCTATCGCCACCCTTTCCTTGTGACATTTGTTCTCTCACTCTCTGCAGTCCCCCTCCCATTTCCACTCACGCCTGACCCCCCACCTTCTTCTCTGCTGCCTCCCCTCCACTCCACCTCCCGTTTGCTCGCTAATGCAGCGACACTACAGCATAACTGGAGCATGCCAAAGCTCAGACAGGCATGAGGGTTTCATACAGTAGAGTTTCTGCAGAGACGAATTCGCCCACAACAATGTGGAGACACAATAGGAGGGAAACCGGTGGGGGTGGGGGTGGGGAGGGCGGCAGAGCATGAGCCGGCCACGGCTGGGAAAGTGTCACATCTTTCATGCTCTCTGACCACGCTAAACGACGCTAAACGCCACGTTTAAAGAAGCCTGCAGTGACAGGGAGGAGGAGGGTATTAGGATTGGAAGGGAGAGGAGGGGGATAAGAGGATTAGAGTGGGGGCATGGTTGTAGAGGTAACTGGTGAGGCAGCATTGTTGAAAAACAGAATTTCCATTGTTATTTTCAAATTTGAGGCAGGGGTTAGACAAAAGCTTTGTCCAAGTGAGCGGCGGTGACAAGGAGTGATGTGATTTGATCTAGAATAAAAAATGCTTTTTGCGTGTCTGGCTGAGGAAGTGAAAGACCTTCCTCATTGATTTGGCTGTCAAGGGAAAAAGGTTTAGCTTTTCAGAGCTGTGTGACACTTCTTTCTCACTGTCACCACCCAAAAAAGGAAAAAAAAAAGAACACCTATCAATGTGGCCACTGCAGATTTATTTTTTCCTCTTCTCTTTATGAGAATCAAAAAGAGAAAGTGGAGGAAGCAGCGAGCCATATCCCGAGAATCCACACCTTTCTTCGCTTAGAAGTATTGATTTCTGAGCAGTAAATAGATTTAAAAGATGATGACAAACAAGGAGCGCTGATGGGGAACACTCGCAGAAATGTGGGAACAGCACAATATCCTCCCCTGCATCGTAAAATATGTGATTTACCTGACATGCCAAGGAACAGGATAGCAATTTTAACGCTTCGCACATGAAAAATAAGTCCTGCAGTGTCATGAGGTAGTGACTTGTTTTGCGCAACACTGAGCTGAGTTCGTGTTTGCTCTTGTCTTCCAACTCTACAGACACCGATGGAGGACGGGAAGAGGGAGGCAGCTGTCAGCATGCTTCCAATCGTTCCCGAAGACAGCGACTCCGGACGCACCTACACCTGCAGGGTCCTCAACCCAGCTGCCCCCGCTGGACGACAGACATCAGTCACAATCAACGTCCAGCGTGAGTCTCGCGCCCACCTGTCCGAAACAATCTTCAAGACAGTCGGCGGGTGCAAGCTCTTCCTGTACAGCGCTCGCACTCACAAAGTTGACTTTTTGAGTCTAACATGAGCATTTCTGCTTCTCAAAGACCCCCCTTCAGTGACGCTGTCGGTCCAACCTCAGACTGCGACCGAGGGGGCCAAGGTTCTCTTCATCTGCTCTGCTTCAGCCAATCCTGAGATCACTGGTTACAGGTATCCACTCGCTTCGAAAATGAACTTAGACACCTGCAAAATACGGTACGGTTCGCTTTAAAATATGGCAAAGCTGTGCACAGTTGTTGTCTTTGAGCTAAATGAGCTGCTTGATTGGCAGCGTTTGATTGGCACAAGTCTCAAATCAACTAATAGCCACTTGGATATGCATGCCTAATTGCCTCCCCTGAATGAATGCGTCGGTATAATGTGATTATTCGTGTGTCCAAGGTGGTCGAAAGGAGGAGCGCCCATCTCGGAAGCAAACGGGGACAGCCTCGAGGTGACAGTGGACTACTCTTACTTCACCGACCCCGTCTCCTGTGAGGTGTCCAATTCTGTGGGCAGTACCAACGTCAGCACCCTGGTCGATGTGCAGTGTGAGTTTAACTGAACTGAAGGGAAACATTTTTTAATCATTTGTAGCTGTGGTTTGAGAAGTCTGAAGCCTGAAACGCAGTTCCCTGCTGATTCTGACTGGCTGTTCACCCCTAGTTGGCCCCAGACTGCTGTCAGAGCCGAAGCCGATGACCGTGGACACTGGGATGGACGCGGCCTTTACTTGCGCGTGGACCGGAAACCCTCCGCTGACCCTGGCCTGGACAAAGCAAGGCTCCAGCGTGGTAAGGAGACAAACACCAAACGCCACTTTGTCTGGATGGAAATGCCTCGACACCATTCCTCCAGAGAGCAACATTCACACATGGCCTTGAGGCATGAATCCCACACCTTTTTTTTTTTTTTTTTCTCCCCCTTCTACACGTTCCTTTTTTTCAGGCTGAATCTTCAACACCTCTCAGCGTGCTCCCCGGGGGTGGGGGGGGGGGCGAAAGCCTCTGGCAGAAAACTGTCTGTCCGCTGACAGATTCGTACAGAATAATCGGTGCCCATGACGCGGTGTCATAACTCCAACACGATCAATTACCAAATCAATCAGTCAATCAATCAGCGAATGAGCCGGAGAGTGGTTCAAACAAACGGCATTCCTGCTACTCAGCTGTGCTTCGGTCTCCACCTTCTCAAAGTCGGCGCAGGTGCAACAATGAAACGTTTTCACCTTCACTTTACTCCTCACTGGTAGAAGTCTTTTACCGTACGCACCATTAAAGGGCCCGTCCCACAGGGGCCGCTCTCCTGACAACTAATATAATTTCCGAAGTTGCGCTTGGAGAAAGCAAACCCCCCCCCCCAAGTACCGGCTGCTGCTGGATGAAATAAGCGATGCCGTCATCTCAAAGAAAGAGCGCTTTCAGCCACTCTTAGGAAAATGCGCAGGCATTTTTCTAATCCACCCACTGCCACTGTCCCTCACACAGCCATGAGTAATGGATTAATTGGGTTACTCCGTAAGTGTGTGTTGAAATAAAAAAAAATAAAAAAATGGAGAGAGTGAGAGGGAGGATGTGGAGATGTGGGGGGGAGAGGAGGGGGACAGAGTGGGGATAAATGGATTAATCACAGCTTGATGGAATGACAGGATCAATGAGCTAAGGAGTGAGTGAGTGGAGGAGCTCCGGAGGCTGGGGCCCACTCACACACAGCGAGCTGCGATCTGTCCCCACTGTTTAATTACAACAATCTCCCCAGCAGCATGGTCACTCAGCGGTGGCTGGAGTGCTTAATGCTGTGATTAAAGCTCTTCACAATGAAATTAAACTCAAACTGGCAGCATTTGTTACAATGGTCAGCCCACCTCTGCGCTGCCTCCGCAGTGAGGGGGCCCACTGATGAAGGCTCGCGTTTCCTTTTGTCCGCCGCCTCGCTTCGCGCTTTTTTTTTTCTCTCTCTCTCTTTCTAACACATTTCTCACTTGTCTCCGTGGATCTCTCACCAGGTGCTCAGTAATGGCAACACCTTGCAGCTGAAGGCTGTTACCCAGGAGGATGCTGGGACGTACACCTGCAAGGCCATTGTTCCTCGGATTGGAGTTGCAGAAAGAGATGTCACTCTAACTGTAAACGGTGAGCGACTTCTTCGGGGGTGGAAAAATGTATCATACAGTAATAAAGGATTGTTCTTCGGCAAAACTTTGAAAATACTTCTATTTTTGCTTTATAAATTTAACAGAACAAATGTTTTTTTTTTAATCAAATAAAAGGCCTAGCCTTTCTTGAAGCAATGCATATTTCTCAAGTTTTAAGCTAACATCATCATTGACAAGGGAATACGAGTTGTTTGAGGCAAGCCTTGTGAAAAACATTTTCCACTATCTCATTGAAAGATCTTGCAAGATCTGCTAGCCCTCGGGGAATGCGTTGAGGGTGACTCTCAGCTACTGCTACACAAAATGTCAGCTCAACATCTGTAATATTGACCAAGTTAGTCATTTTTGTGCTTGCTAATCTTGATTAGCTGTGGCAGCAGTCATGAATGGGGTTGAGCCCAGAAGGTATTCAGTTTTATAAAATTCTGTCTTCAGGTGCATGAGGTACTTCAGAAATGCTACAGACAAACAAGCGCGCGCGCACACACACACACACACACTTTAAAAGTCTCTTTCTTTTTTAGAACAAGCAATAGATTATTGTTTGGGTTCAGCAAAGTTGGACAAATTCTTACTTTCATGATCAATAACTTTTCAACGAAGCATCAAATCACTGTAACGCATCACCCCCCCGCCCCAACAACAGAGAAACCATACTCAGTATATGTTTCTCCCAACAACAAAGACCTCTTTGTACTCAAAACAAGTCAAGCTCGGAGCTGAACGTGCTTCGAGGAGCCATCAATAAAGTAACACAAGAATCAAAATTCTCTGACAAAATTGCAAACATGCATTTTTTTCAAATTCAGCTGTTGGAATGGCATCAACAGGAGGACTAAATGTTTGATTTATAAATATCTGATTTTGGTGACAACATGATGTTAAACCAGTTGGAGTTTTTAAATGGTCCCTAATCCCTCGTTTTACTTCGTTTCTGTCTGACTCCATGCCCACACCAACAACGTCAAACACACCTGCTGCACACAGACACCAGTGTTAATCTAAGTCTGAACATACAGTTTACTGATTTCTATGACCTGTTTGTTTTTTGGGGTGCTTTTTTATTTGGCCCCTTCCATACTAAATGCTTTAAAAACATTTTTTGTGTGTGTGTGTTTGTTTGTTTTTTGACTTCTGAATCTAAAACGTTCATTTTATTAGTAGTAGTTGGTAGGTTTCTAAAAGATGAATTTGTTTATTCCATTCAAGAACTCTGAATAATCTCAGGTGAGTTTTGTGAGCCAGTTGTGAATTCAACTTTCGAATCAGGAGTTTAAACTCCTTCCACTTTCTCTAGCAGCAGAACGCTGCTTGCATGTTGTTGTCGAAATATTACAAGTTAAATTTTTATTCTGTAAAAATAGTATCTCAAATGATTTTACTGATTAATGAACGTTTTTACTTTTAGAACTGGAAAGACAAACCGCCACTGTAACTTATGCTGGGTAGTTGTGAATTTACTTTTAACAGTTTTGTGCAGAGTCAACCAAGCACAAAAATAATGATTTCTTTTATATTAACACGTCGTTCTGTCTTCCTCACCACAGGTCCACCTATCATCACAGCTGATGCCACGCAGCACGCTATCAAGCACTCTAAGGGCAAGCTGGAGTGCCGGGTGGGAAGCAGCCCCCTGCCTGAAAAGATCGTAAGTAAATCCCTCATTTGCCCCGTAGTTTATTCATTAATCCGTGGAACCAAACAAACTCTGCGTTCCTCCGAGCCACACCCAAATGAGAGCGATAACTCAGGGGAGGTTTAGCTCCGACCTCAGAGTTGCACCTTTGCTCCGACGCGTTCCAACCAACTTGTTAAAAGACACACACTCTCGCAAATTTACAGCTGTAATTGCATGAACAGGCTTGGAACGACGGCAGAGTTAGCGGAGCGGCAGGAGACGGGGTTTCTCGTGGGTTTCGGCCAAACCGCATTCAATTAGCGGCCCTAGAGGCATCACTCAGCTGACCCTGTTGAACTGCTGAAGATATGCTGGACTGAGAGAGGATAATGAGGGTGTGAGGAGGAGTGAGAGACGGGTGCCCCGCTGGCCCCAGCTGGAGACGGCAGAGAGGAGCCTTATTTCAGCTTCCAAGCCCTCCTTAGGCCTCACCTGCAGGGCAGACGTGGATGGTAGCTTAAACATGAGCCTATGAGCCATGTCAGCCACAGAGCATCTCAGAGGTCAGCAATGGGAAAGCAGAACAGAGAGAGAAACTGGTTTTTCACTCAGCAGGAGGCAGGAAACTAAGGATAAACAGCTTTGCAGGCCTCCACATTGCTCGGAATTTCTTCATAACCCAGCAGCTCACCCCCCGTTGTTCATTCTCCACAGGTGTGGACCTTTGGGGACATGAGTCTGTCCTCTGGGTCCTCCGGACGTTTCTCAGTGCAGACTGTGACCAGCGACCACGGGGTCTCGTCCTCCCTGGTGCTGTCCGAAACTCTGGCGCAGGACTTCCAGATGCGCTACAACTGCACAGCCTGGAACCGCTTCGGCACCGGCACCGCCTTGGTCACGCTGAAGGAGCAAGGTACAAACTGACAGGAGGCCTGTGCAAACATTAAATGAGGTCTCTCCACTCAAGTGGTTCTAGTCCTGGTTCTCGACTGGTTATTAAAGCAATTATTGGATGTACTTCTACAGCTGATTAACTTTTTGAGTTAACCTGATTCGAGATGGCTACTACAGCCAGCTGACCTTAAAATCGATATAACTCGACCAGTTTTACAGGTATTGAGCTAAAGTTTGTTATGAGATGTGAGAGACATTCACAGCACATGACATCTCTGGATATCATAGAAGATTGTGTGTAAAACTCTGGCATGAACGGTGGCGGGTGATATGCATTCCTCCAAGGAATATGAGGCCTTTTTTTATTTTTAAAAGATTCTTTTACAGCCATAAAGACTTGTCTTTATGTTATTTTAAAAGTTTATTTTTTTTTCCAGTGTATGTTTGTAATCTGAGTTTCTATTGAGGTTATAATTCTACCAGTCACATTTTTTTAAACAACAGCTCGTGTTTCTGAATCCCCTAAAATTCCACCATTTTGAGTACAATCTACAAACTGCTGCTCATGATATTAAAAGACCCGACAGTGTTTATGAACAGAGCAACAAACAGCGTTCATGAATTCTGCTGAAAACGGCGATTGTGAATTCCAGGTGCAGCTGTGTGCACTGCACAGAGCTGCACCTGGCAACAGTAAAAATAACAGCAAAAAAAAATTACTCAGTCTAGATATTGCCCTGTCTAGAATTAAACTGACTAAACGCTGCTCTAGCTCAAACTTTTCAAACATGGCCGTCACAATGTTTGAATTGGGCACTGGTCTGCATAAGCTCATTTTCAGTCTCTGATAAAGGCGGGTTTTGGCTCTGGCCTAGCAAAGAGTTGGTGCTATGTAAGCGCTGGGTTTTTTTCGGTGTGGTGTGGTTAAAACTGAAAAATGTGGATCTGAAGCCACTGAGCAATAGAGGCAGTTTCAGTGTTGAATCTAGTTGCAGCCACATGTAGCCTTAAATGCTCCCAACAAAACTTACACCATCATTTGGCCCAAGCAGTTCTGCCCTTATAACTTACAACAGCTGAAAATACACAAGACACACAACACAACTTCCAAAGGAGCAATCCTTGAAGGAGTTCATATTGCCCTGCCTTGTGCATGCCAGAGTAAACAAAGGTCTTGCACAATCTGCTAGCACTTGGAGTGTGTCTTGGGGATGAGTCTCAGCTACTACCACACAAGATTTTAGCTCAGTATCTGTAGAACTGAGCAAGTTGAAGCCATGTTTGTGTTGGCTGATAAGTTGTGGCTGTCATCTGTAAATTAGCTCCAAAAGTTAATCTGTTGTAGTTTCTGAGAGTAACATAAAAATTATTTCAGTGGCTCGTGAAATAGTTCGCTAACAGGCAAACCAACACACAGACACACTTTTTAGTCGCTAAATCTAGTAATCTACAAAACTTTGAATTTTAGAATAAAGTTAGCCCCGTCTTAGCTTAGACATCTAATCACATTTTAGTCATTATTTAAACACCTCTTCAACCCAAATTTGGTCAGTAGGGACCCAGCACTTGTTGGTGGAAAGTCGTTCAGTGCTATACTCAACTCCTGCTGTGCAAGGCGCTGCATTGAGTAAAATTGCATTACCTGTGCCCTTCCTCGTTGTTATCTTAATTATACTCTTCTAATCAATGTAATTTAATCAGCAGATGGCTACTTTAATGAATATGTTTGCCCCATAACATAGATATTGATTAGGGACAAAAAAATCAATTAGTGGAGCCCACATGTGTTTTCAGCTGAGAACATAATCTCTGTCACTGTCTCAGAGCCAAGCTCAGAAATGCAAGCTGCAACCCCCTCGAGTGGTCTTAAAATTAGACAGTACACTACTTCGCTGATGCTGGGGGTAACCTTTTGTTGCTGCAGACACCAAAAATGAAGCCCTCGTCGGTAATTTACATCAACGTATCAGAGCCGGGTCTCCAGAGAAACGAGGCAGCGGTATCTCCTGGAATCTCTAATTAGATTACTGTCTGTTGCTTCATTGCATGTCAGGCCTTGTTACCCTTCCTTCAGAGAGATTACAGACAATAGCCATGCTGCGAGATGCCGAATTGTCCGCGTGAGCATATGCCGCGAAATCCGCGAGAGGGCCGAGGCGGACGGTTTAGGAATTTAAAGGCACGTTTGTGGGATTAGCGAGACAGATGACTGGGATCTCCTCATTTCTTTCATTTTAATTTGGCTCATTTGTTCTGCAGATCTTTGACAAAAAAATACTATCTCTCCTTTCATCTCTCCCCCCCCACCACCTCCCTCCCCCCTTCTCTTGGCAATTATCTTCCTTCCTCCCACTTTTCCTTGCTTTCTTCTATTACCGTTTTCCCCTACAGAGGCTGTGCCGATGCTGGTAATCGTCGGTGGAGCAGTGGGTGGAGGCTGTGTGCTGCTCATCTGCGTCATCACGCTGGTCTCCCTCTGCTGCAGGCACACAGGCAAAGGTGAGCTCAACGGTCAGTATGGACAAACGGGGGAAAAGCCACTTTTTTTTCTTTAAATCCAACAAATCCCAGTATTTATGAGCTGAAAACTCAGGAGTTTTTGTGTGCAATCCTAATTTTAATAAAGTCGGGATGTTGTGTAAAATGGAAATAAAAACAGAATTAAATAATTTGCAGTATAAATCTTACATATATCTCATAAACCCACACTTTATTCACAGTGGAATATAGTAATCATCAAATGTTGAAACTAAGAAATTTTACAAATTTTTGGAAAAGAAGAAGAAAAATCAAGGTAATTTTGAACTTTATGGCAGCAACACATCTAAAAAAATAAAAGACAAGAGCAACAAAAGGCTGTAAATTAAGTAGTATGACTAAAAAACAGCTGGAGGAGCATTTTACAACAAATTAAGGCAACAGGCAGGAGGATGAGTATAAAGAGTATTTTTGAGAGGCTGAATCTCTCAGAAGTATAAAATGGGCAGTCTGTAAAAAACTGCCAAAGAATAAAGGAACAATTTAAAAAAAATAATGTTCTTCAAAAGGTATATTGGAAAGACTTTGAATATCCCATCATCTGAAGTTCATAATATCATCAAGAGATTTCAAGAATCTGGGGAAAATCTCTGTGTGCAAAGGGTAAAGTGAAAGGTCAACACTGGATGTTTGTGATCTTCAGGCCCTCAGGCAGCTCTGCATTAAAAACAGGTCTGATTCTGTTCTGGACATCACTGAAGTGGGAACACTTTCACAGACCACTGTCTGTAAACATGGTTCACCGTGGCATCCACAAATACTGCTTACAGCTCTGTCAGGCGAAGAAGAAGCCAGATGTGAACACCATCCAGAAATGCTGCTGTCAGATAAATCCCAGTTTGAAATTCATTTAGAAACCCCGAAGACCACGTCCTCACTACAAAAGAGGAGAGGGACCAGCAGGACTGTGATCAGCACACAGTTCAAAAGCCTGCCTCTGTGATGGTATGGGGGTGCATTAGTTTCTATGACATGTACAGCTCACACATGTGGAAGGGAATAAGGAAAAGTATATACAAGTTTTAGAACAACATCTGCTCCCATCCAGATGATGTCTTTTTCAGGGAAGGCCTTGCATATTTCAGACGATGCTAAACCTCATACGGCATCATTACAACAGCATGGATCTGTAGTAGAAGAATCTGGGTGCTGAGCAGACCTGCCTGCAGTCCAGAACCTCTCATCAATTATAAACATTTGGGCATTATGAAACTAACAATCTGGCAAAGACAACCCAGGACTGTTAAACAGCTAGAATTAGACAAGAATGGGAGATACTCCCCTTTAAAAGCTCCAGCAGCTGCTCTCCTCAGTTCTTAGATGTTTACACTTAGTTAATATAGAAGATGCTTCGCAGAGGGAAATATGGACCTGTACCAGTTTTTATGAGATGTGTTGCTGCCATTAAATGCAAAAGTGCCCCCCCCCCACCTCAAAATGGTACAATTGCTTAGTTTTAACATTTGATATGTTTACTTTGTTCCATTGGGAATAAAATACATATTTATGAGTTCTGCAAATCATTGCATTCTGTTATTATTTACATTTTACACGTCTCAATGATTTTTTTAAATTGGGGTTGTAGTTTCATCTTGCATTCAAATGTCCAAGTGTGCCAGTGAATTTAAACAGAGCACCTTTTTCAAATCCCACAGGTAAAAGGTGCACTCGTCTGTCCAAGAGTGACATCAGAGTTCAGATCGTTCACAGCGATCACAACGCCACGCGTGGCAATGATGACGAGGAGGACGTCAAAGAACCAATGGTAGGTCTATTTTTTTCTTACCTTCTCTCTGTGTATCAAACACATCTAGTGAAGGGAGGCAGAAAAAGGGGGGGGCTAACATTAACATTGCAGCAGAACACTCAGACTTTCTTTTGTTCTGACTCAAGTGAGGTCTTGTTCAACCTTGTAACGCTTTAGAAATGCATGGTTTTCCCTCAGGCTCCCAACAGCAGCGAGTCTCCGGGGACGTCGCGCACAGAACACAGCGACCTCTTAGAGGAGGAGGATGACGAAAGATCGGACATCAAGGTAAAACACTTGAAAAAGAGTAGCAAGTGGAAGGTTTTTTCTTTTTTTAAAAAAAAAAAGAAAAAAAAGAAAACCTTTGCACATAAAATGCTGAATAGATTTAAACCTAAGATTGATTTTTTTTTTTTTTCTGACTTCTTCACAGGATCCAACCAATGGGTACTACAATGTTCGTGGCCATGACGACCGTCACATCCGCAACAGTGGATTCTCAGAGTACGTGCCCAACTCTCGGCCGGTCTACACTCCGTCACAGCTGCCCTCCCCCAGCCCAGTGTACGGCCAGCAGGGCACCCAGCCTCGGATCTACGAATTCAACCATCGCTACGCTACCAACACAGTTAGCAGGACCTCATACGAGCAGCAGCAAGCGGCCCAGCAGCAACCCGCGCAACCAGCTAGCATATATCCCACCGATCCCCTCTACAGTGGCTCAGCGTACCTGCCCGCTACCTACGGCCGTGCCTTCACTAGCTACGTAAAGCCTGCTTCCTACGAGAAGGTGGACGCGTACGACCAATCGGACCAAGCCAGCAAGGTGTCCAGCTCGTCTCGCTTCTCTTATGCCTCCTCACAAGTGTCCTCCCAGCAGTCAGACTATGGCCGGCCCTCACAACGCATGCAGACTCATGTCTGATTGGACAAAACATGAAAAAAGAAAAAAGATCAAATAACA
The DNA here is from genome assembly GCF_001649575.2 of Kryptolebias marmoratus. NCBI lineage: Eukaryota > Metazoa > Chordata > Actinopteri > Cyprinodontiformes > Rivulidae > Kryptolebias > Kryptolebias marmoratus. Next base: position 15,028,599 of record NC_051445.1, read on the forward strand.
ATGAAGAGTTACACACTCTATGCTCACGCGTGGCTGAACTAACATTAACAGAAACTTTGTTTACTGACACAGTCCTGCAAGGATTGATTTGGACAGAATTCGCAGGAAGTTGGGATTTTGGTTTTTCTGGAACCAACCTGGGATGGAAGCTGGCATTTACAATAATGCTACTGGTGTGAACTCCTGAGATGGAAAACCCAGCAGAGCAGGTCAACTCTCCCAGTCGAACCTGCAGAAATGTTCTCTGAGCGCAACCGGAAGATTTTTGGTGTCTTACAGAGCTGGGATGACCTTTTCTTCTGCATTCCAGCGTTTACTTTAACACTAAATGTGGTTGGGGGGAAAGAAAAACAACCTTTTAGATACACTGAAAGAAAATGCAACAAGCTAAGACGTATTTGAGGAAAAAAAATAAACTATTTGAACAGCCTTTTATTGTCTGTCATTTGGTGTCTTGTTGGCATGCAAAAGGAATTCTAAGCACATTTGTGTCTGTCATCAACAAAAGACTGAGCTATTCAAAGAAACAAGCATAAACTATTCTGCACAACAAGCTCGTTGTACCGACCAACAAGTGCTTCAGGAACCGTACTGTACAGAGAGGAACCATCAGTGGGAACACATCTGGACAGAGCTGTATTCCTGGAGCATCTTGTGATAACCGTTACACATTTTGGATACCGAAGAGGTGCTTTTGAGCGGATAAAAACAAGGAGATGTAAAGAGAATGTGTATTTCAGCCTTCGTTTTAATGGAAGACTAGGTTAACTTTACATTGTGCTAGATGGAGGAGATTAGGGCCAAGAGATTCCAAAGATGATAACAACTGTGTGGGGAAGAAGAAAAAAAAATGGGAGAAAACAACTGCTGTCCTACCCCTTGTGTTGTTTCCTGCTGTTTTCTCTGATTGTAAAATGAAGATATGAACAGAACAATCAAATGTGATGTTGTTGGAGGGGTGGGGGTGGGGGGGAAACGTTGGCAATCCTGAATTTGTCGTAAACTTGAATTTGGAGTCGACCTCAGCAGGTCGAGGTGGCGTTTTCGAGGCAGTTCTAACGTGGGTCACTCACTCTCTCTCTAAAGTTTTACAACTCAATCAAATTGTCTCAATGTTTACAAGAAACAGTACTACCCTGAAAACACTGAGTATCTGTACAAATGGCTGAGCTCATACCTTCTCTCTGTTGCATGCAAACGGTGTGTCTTGTGACAAAAATTTTCAGCGTTTTCCATTCACCGCCATTTCACGTTTCGAGACGTTGGGGCGTCCGCGCTCGATCCATTCCATGACCTGGATGTTTTAGTATGGACAACTTGTACTGCCATTTGTCTATTTCTACGAGCTAGTGCCAGGCAGCCTAACCAGAAGACAAACGCCGCTTGAAGGAAGTGGGCAAACATCATCGCTTTGTCTTTTTATTTTTATATTTTCTATAAGCCTTAAAGTACAGCGTGTAAGCTGCTCTATTGTAAAGTATCTTTATATACATATCTGTATCTACTTTGGTTGATTTTTTTGACTCCATTGATGTTCTTGTCGAAGTTGTTCATCAATCGTTGAATGCAGTTATTATGCTTTTTCTTTTTCCTTCTTTCTTTCCGGAACACAACTAATTGCCATTTGTTTGTTCATTCTTATGATAATGTATTAAGAATTTTATTTGCTAGAAATGAGCTATTGTTGCTTGTACCTTTGTACACATATTTATATTTAAATAAAACCATTTCCGATAAAAAATAAATAAATAAAAATTTGAAGGCTTTGCATTTTTTAAGGAATGCCCACTTTCACGCAGGAGTTTTAAACTTTACATCGTGTTAAGAAACGGTAGCTAGTGCTGTTTTGGTCAAATTTTGAAAAATAATATTTGAGATCCCACGCAAAATAGCGCAATATGCTAGTTTTTAGTATGTGTTGGAGATGACTCAGCTTCTATCGCACCAAGGTTTAGCTCAATTTCTGTAAAATGAAATTGAGTTATAGCCATTTTTGTTTGCCAAGTTCAGCAAGCTGTGGCGGCCATCCTAAGTTGGGTCGACTTCAAAAGTCAATCCATTGTTGAAGTGCATTTAATGATTACGTTTGAAAAATTTTATTAAAATCCATTCAGCAGTTTATCAGATATTTAAGCTAATGTCACACAGACAGGCAAAAAAACAAAAAAATAAAACATTATTGCTCACCTTAACTGAAGCAGACTTCGGTGAATCGTGGAAGGTTATCAGTTGCACACAGGGCTTCAAGTGACAAACAAAGCTTCCCATGAAGAAAAAGTGATGAATACATAAATTAGCAGCTCTGTCTGTGTTGATTTTCCTATTCCCCTACTGGTGTTCTGCGTTTAATGAAGACAGATGAGACAGCAGAACCCCCACCGTACGCGTCTCCACCTCCTCGAGTCAACATGCCCATTTGGAAGGGTAATAAGAGGGGAGCTGTGACAAAGGAAGGTATTATTTGACGATATGAGCTCATCCTGTCACCGCTGTTCCCCAGGTGTGCACGCTGCTCACCGACGGGGAGGAGAACTACATTCTCATTACAATTCTACTGAGAGAGGGGGACAAGGCCTCCCAACACATGCAGTTATTACGCTCAACACGATACAAAACGAGACCTCGTCAAAGGAAAACAGGTGATTTAATTAGGTCCTGAACAATCAGATTAAAAAGGTTTACTACCATCATTCTCTCATAGAAAAACATTTAAAATCATATATAAAAAGGAAGAAAGAGAGGTCCAATATTCAAATCACAGCCTGCACCAATTAAAAAAAAACTTTAAAAGTTGTAGGTTCTCCAACAATTCCTGCAAAGAACACATATTTACACTTTTGTAGTTTTGCAAATTGCGCAGGAACTACTAAAAAAAAGGCAACCTGAGAGACATCCTCAATGATTTTACTGTCAGCCCTTCAATAAATAACACTTAGGCAAATTTTTAGAGAGCTTACTCTGTTCCAGAATAAGTCAAACATAAATAAAAAAAATTAAAAACCACCCAGTCATATCCGTTGATTAAATTGGTTTGTGACTACGGAGAAGAAACTAAGAGAGCTTCGAATGGCCACTGATTGAGTTTAACTCTCAGGCGTCTGCGGCTCGAGACACCGATCACCCTGAGCTCAAGTGAAGACACAGGCAAGAGCCAGCTGGACCTCCTCCTCATCCTCCTCATCCTCCCACCCAGCCAACTAAATGACATTTTGTCACAGGTCACAGATCGCAAAGGGAAGCACACGGCTAAGAATAGGAAATAAATACTAATGGGAATCACTCCAGTCAAATTATTCAAGGACCACGCTGGTATTTTTTGGTATGTTTTAGCTCGCCAATTACAAATCTGGTCTGCTCTACTGCTGGCCATTTTCCAAAACAAATCACGGGCTTTTAGATGGATTAATGCCTTCTCTGCCTTCCAGGCAGCGTTTGGTTTTCATACATTTCACCATAATAGGAAGACTTGTTCAAGAATGTAGTTTNCCCCCCCCACCTTTTTTTAAAAAATCTTTTTACCTCTTTTAGTTTTCCTCATCCATGCTTAAACCTGCCTGAGTCTAAAGATAAGGTGAAAGATTGACTCCAGCAGGAAATCGCAACCCTAAAAAAATTCAGATAAACAAAACAAGATTTAAAAACAAACATTTTTTTTAAAGAGAATGACGATGTTCATAAAGAAATCACACTTTAAAAGCTGCAAAACGTCCACACTGGAAAGTTAACAGTCAATGTGTTAATTATTCCTGAAGCTGTAACTCAGATCGGGGTTCTGCCGAAAGGCTAGGAACAATTAACATCTTACCTGTTGTAGATCTCTCTTTGAGCACGTTCAGTTTGGAGGAACAGATTAATTCGGGCCAGATTAATGAGCTAACGGCCAGAATGAGCTTGAGTCAAGACCAAAGTAGGTTGGTCCCATCTTAAAACTGCTCGAATGCAGTGTTTCATGCAAAAATCACTTTAAAAAAATCAACAAAACAAAAACTTTCAGGTTTGCATTATATGGCCATTCCAACAAAAAAATATGTTATATTCCTGCGAGAAGTGCCAACAGGCAGCACCAGAGTGCTACAGCCAGCTGCTGCTGCTGCAACAATTTGCTCTTGCAATTTACTACAGACTCAGTAAACGTGATGAGAATTTGATGGAAAAGTAAAATTGTACTGACTGCATGATATGCTATAAAACCTTTGCGATTAGAGTCGTTTTATGGCAGCACCAATCCACTTTAGTCTTGGTCCTGCTCAAACTAGCCATTAGCTCATCAACCTGGTCTCCAAACTGAGGCTTTTTAAAACTATTTACAACAGAGATGTTAATTGTTCACAACCTTTCCACAGAAGCCCACTTACAAAGGTCTGAACTATCTCCTTTCATAAGATGTTTCCATGTTTGAGCACATTTTATAGTATAAACAGCCAGTTTCACATTGCATGAACAAATAGGGACATAAACTGCTAAAAAAAATGCTTTTAGAAAGTGTACAAAAATACAATATGTGTAACTTTTAGTGTGTGCACTTTTGAGTTGAAGGGTGCTCATGTGGGGGTTAGCAACCAAATAAAGTGCTTCAAGTTATTCGTCTGAGTAAGCTGAGCTCCACGCAACAGTACGCTCGGCCTGCTGCTAAGAAGGAATAAAACTCAGAGAGAATTGTCTTGAACCCGACTAAAATGTTCCGTCACCGCTATTTTCAGCACTTGGATGTTTCCCGCTCTGAATGTCGTCATCAAATATTTGCTTCCTTTTTGATCCAGTCTCGCAGCTTGGTGATGCGCGTGTAGACGCCAGGCTTATTCCGACGTGCGCAGCCCTCGCCCCAGCTCACCACGCCAGCCTGGAACCACTTCCCACTTTCCTCGAAACACACCAGGGGGCCTCCGGAGTCTCCCTGGTGAGCCCGGATCGGGGGTGGGGAAACGGTCATTAGATTGACTTTGGATGTGAGAGCACTATAATTACATGGGTGTGAAAACCCATCTACAGCGGCACGTTTTCATTCCTTTCCTTTCCTTGTAGAAAATTGCACAATCTCACCTGACATGCGTCGACTCCTCCAGCCAAGAAGCCGCTGCAGAGCATCCTGGACGTGACTTGGCCTTCTGTGACCACGTCGCAAACCGTGTCATTGATGATTTTCACTGACGCCTTCTGCAGGACCATTGCTACTTGACCTGCAAGAGCGTGGCAAAAAAAAAAAAAAAAAAAGGGGGTCAGCATTCTGCTACGTGACCTCTGTGTTCATCGCCAACATCAAAAGGTGCTAATGGCCTGGATTAGTGTTCACCATTGCAGGTTTAAGAAACTCCCCAAGAGCGCAGATGTGTGAGCTGATTTATGGATATGCAAGAAGGCTTAAATGAAAGAGGCAGATTAAAAAAAGATAAGGAAAAAGGAAGGCGGGGATAATACGGCGAAAGACGGGTGTCATGATGGAAGTGTGTGTGTGTGTGTGTGTGTGTGTGGGGGAGGGATTGCGAGGACATTAAAGCAGAAGGAGCCGACATGGTAAAATGAGAGAGAGATGAAGGGAAGGAACTGGGGAACTGGCAGGCCGGGGGAGAAGGTGAAGGACACAAATGAACAGATCTCCAAGAAGGACGGGGAAGTAGTAGAGTTCTTAATTGTGTTCTGAGCTGACATGGTGTAAAATTGAGGACTAACAAGGACAAATGTGTTAAAAATTGTAACAATAAACAAGAACAGAACAAAAATGGCTTAATTTCTACTGAGAATTCCTGCTCAGTACCTCCTTCCCGTTGCGCCCCCCAGCCTGTGACCCTGCAGGACATGCCTGCTGGGAAGACGTGGGAGGAAGATGGCAGGCAGATTGGTTGGATGGTGTTGCTAAACTCCAGCGGCTCACTGAGCTCCAGAAGTGAAATGTCATAGTCAAAGGTCATCGTGTTGTAATTCGGATGCGTGATGATCCTCTTTACTTTACGCATCTGACTCTCGTCGATCTTGTACTGGTACTGCAAACCACTGTATGTAATCCAGTTGGATGCGACGAGGTGGCTGTAGAAGAACGAGATTAATTGATTTAAAACATGCAAGAGCCAAATGGGTAAACAGATGCAAACTCAAGTAATCAGAACTACATTTAAAACGATAGCTCTGATCTTGAAGTGGGGTTTTGTGGAAAGGTTATGAACAGCTTATCTGTTGTAGTTCATTCTTTGAACAGTTTATTTTGACTAGAATGACAAGCTAATGGCTAGTCTGGGCAGGGCTAAGACCAAAGTGGATTGCTGCCACCTTCGAGGCCCAGTCTGGTGATCTTTGAAGTGATGTTCTGTCAAATTTTTTTCAATAGTTAGTACCTCATCATCTGTGACATCAGTCCCAGAATACAGAGTGTGGAGATAAAGGCAGAGATTTCCATCCAAGTTAAGCTAAAGGTTAGCCAAAGAAGGGCCCCGTTTTCATTATTACTGTGAACAAACACTACATTAGTTAATATTAAACCTCCACACTTTTGCATGACACAGTTTCTTTAGTTTGTTGCCGTTTTCTCAACTGAACAAAGTCAGTGTTACTCTGTGCTCTCTAACATCACAGCTGATAAAGTACTAACTACTGAGAACTACTTGACCGAACATCACTTCAAAAATGATCAGACTGTCCCTTTAAAACTCCGATCTAAACGATTTCATTAAAATTTCAAGTGAACACTGTCTTTACACAACTGTCGGTTTCACATTGCACAGTTATTTAGATGGAATTCCACAAATATTTGCAAGCGCAGGCAGCAGCAGCTAGCTGTAGCGCTTTCGGGGGCCCTTCCAACAGGAACATCAGAAGATTTCTGTCAGAAAACTGCGTGATGCAAAAGTGACAACGACGGAAATGTTTAAACAAAGAACGTTTGCATCAGTGGCGACTGGCCAGTAGGGGGCGGTTGGGCGCCGCCCCCTTTAAATTGTTTAGATAATAAATGATTTAATTCTGAACTGCAAAATACTTAGAAATGTATTTATTCATACTGTTTGTCCAATAGACATGTTAGAATTTATTAAAATAGTAAATACATAATTCTATTTAATTGCTCACATTGTGCACACTTCCTATGTGCAGGGCGCTGTTCTAATGAGAGTGTATGTAGGCGCATCAACTTTTGGCAAGCAGGTGTTTTGAGGCTAACTTTTAATTGGTTATTTAAGGTTTTCCACAGGGCGCGGCGCTCTGCGTCCTGGACACACCCATTCTGTTGTGTCATTACTGGTAGAGTGTCAGTACTGGCTAATTTTTTTTTAAAACATTGTGTGATTGGACAATCCCCGATTCGACTCATTAGCGCAGCTGCAGTTCGTTAGGT